>NW_022106189.1:5599797-5638729 GCF_000313985.2 Echinops telfairi | reverse complement strand
CCACATGGAAGAAGCATACCAGCCTGTGTGATCATGAGGTGTTGGTGGGACCAGGTATCAGGCATCAGAAGACCCAGAACAAACAATCATATTGATATGATAAAGGTGGAGCATGGAGTGGACCCAATGTCCATCTGTAAACAATTGGACATCCCCTCACAAAGCAGTCACAAGGAAGGTACATGCCAGTCAGGGTGCAGTATAGCACCGATGAAACATACAACATTCCTCTAGTTCTTTAATACTTCCTCCTTCCCCCGCTATCATGAACCCAATTCTACCTCAGAAATTTGGCTAGACTAGAGCATGTACACTGGTATAGATAAGACCTCAAGACACAAGGAATCCAGGACAGATAAACCCCTCAGGAACAATAAGGGGAGTAGTAATACCATGAGAGTAGGGGGAAGGTGGAGAGAGAAAGAGGGAACCAATCACAATGATCGATTCATAAGCCACCTCCCAAGGGGAATGAACAATAGAAATGTGGGTGAAGGGAGAGAGTGGTCAGTGTAAGATATGAAAATAATAATTTTTAAATTATCCAGTGTTCATGAGGGAAGGAGGGAAAAATTAGGAGCTGATGCCAAGACCTCAAGTAGAAAGAAAATGTTTTGAAAATGATGATGGCAACATATGTACAAACGTGCTTGACACAATGAATGTGTGGATTACTATAAGAGCTGTAAGAACCCTCAATAAAATTGTTTTTTTAATTAATTTAAATAAGACAAAAAATAGGACAGAAGGAAAGGACCAAAACCCATGTAAGAATATATCCTGAAACTAAAGGAAATGAAAGAAAGGATGTACTAAAAGACCTGAACAGAAAGCTTCAAAGAACTCAAGAAGACAAAATAAAGGAAAATGAGAAAATGCGCAATGACCAGGAACTAGTAAACCGAAAAGTAAGAACAAACTCAGCACTTCTCAGGCTGAGAGAACTGGGAGGAAAAACCTCAAGCCATGAGTTACAATATTGAAGGATTCTATGGCCAAAATATGGAAAGAAAATGTGAAAAATACACAGAGCTACAATGCCAAAAATAATTGGTCAAGATTCAACCATTTCTGGAAGTAACATATGGTTACACATTTATGGTATTGAAAGAAGAGTTGAAGCTGTACTAAAGGTGCTTTCAAAAAACAAAACAAAACCAAGAATTTACAGAAAACCAATTGAAATGCTTTAACGAACTGGTGCAGGTAGAAAGCAATCACTAGTCTGTAACAAGACATTTGGATGACAGCTACCTGACCAACTGTCTTAGGCTGGGATCTCTAGAGAAGAAAGACCAGTGAAGCTTATGTATGTCTATATATGGAGAGGTTGACATCATAGGAATGACTCACAAAGTGTAGAAGCAGGCAAGTTCTAAGCCTGTGGGTCAGTCAGACGACAGGCTGGAGATCTTCCCTTGACTTCCATAGCATCAGGGGTTGATGATCCCAAGATCAACAGTAAACAGAAGTCTTCTGGTTGCAGAGGCAACAAGCTGTCAAAGTTCTGGTAACTCTCAGAATCAATTCCAAAGAACCAGAAAGCAGGCCAGCAAGAAGAAAGCTTTTCCACCACATCCATTTGTATTGGAAGTAGGTCATACTTCAAGGAAATGTCCTTTCAAATGACTTACTGCTCATTACAGATTTCATCCTCGTAATGATTATATTATGCTAGATATTATAATAGGGGGGTTGCTATTTATTGGCAAATCGATGAGACTCCTGGCTGAGCAAAGTTAATACAAAGCCTTAACTATCATACCAACCTACTGGAAGAAATGCATATCTGTGCTCATTCCAAAGGAAGGTGACCCAGTATAATGCAGAAATTATCGAACAATATTTTTAGTATCACACGCAAGTATAACTAATTTCATTTGAGATCATTCAAATAAATGGTTGCAGCAGTACATTGATGGGACGCTGCCAGAAATTTAAGCCAAATTCAGAATGGGACATGGAATGAGGAATATTATTACTTGTGTCTGATGGATCTTGGCTGAAAACAGAGAATACCATAAATGTGCTTATTTGTGTCTTAATGGCTATGCAAAGGCACGTGACTGTATGGATCATAACAAACTATGTATGATATTTCAAAGAATAGCAATTCAAGAAAACCTAATTGGGCTCATGTGGCTCTTGATTAGAGACCAAGAGGTAGCCATTCAAACAAAACCAGGGGATACTTGAGTGGTTTAAAATAAGGAAAGATGTGTGCAGCGTTGTGTCATTTCACCATATTTATGCAATCTGTATCTGAGAAAATAATCCTACAAACTGGACTAAATAAAGAAGACCACAGCATCGGGATTTGGAGAAAGTTCATTATCAACTTGCAGTGTGCACATGACACCACCTTACTGGCTAACAGCCAAGAGAACATAGCACTTACTGGTGAATAACAAAGGCTAGAACCAACAGTTTGGATTACACCACAATGTAAAGAACAGGAAAATGCTCACAAATGGATCAATAGACAACATCATCACAAACAGAAAAGATCGACGTTTGTCAAGGATTTCATCCTACTTGGATCTACAAAAGAGTGTCATGAAAGCAGCCGCCAAGAAATCAAACGGTGTACTGCACTGGGAAAACCTGCTGCTATGAACATCGTTAAAATGTTAAAAAACAGAGATTCCACTTTAAAAACTAAGGTGTGCCTGATCCAAACCCTGGTATTTTCAACAGCCTCATATGCACACAAAAACTGACAATGAAGAAGAAAGACTGAAGAAGATTTGATGCTTTTGAATTATGTTATTGGAGAGGAATATTGGATATACAACGGACAGCCAGAAAAACAAACACATCTGTCTTGGAAGAAGTACAGACAGAACACTTTAGAAGTGAAGATGGCGAAACTAATTGTCACCTACTTTGGATATGTTATCAGGAGGGTCCAGACCTGAAAGAGCATCATACCTGGTAAAGTAGAGGCTCAGTGCACGCGGGGAAGACCTTCCATGAGCTGCAATGACACAGTGATTGCAGCAATGGGCTCAAATATGGTTCCAATTGTGAGAATGGCATAGGACTGTGAAATGTTTCCTTCTGCTACATATAGGGTTGCTATGTTAGTCCAAGTAGACTAGAGAAACAAATTCATAGACACTCATGTGTATAAGAAAGAGCTTTAGATACAGAAACAATTGAATATTGAGAAAACATCCCAGCCAAGTCCAAATCAAATCCATAAGTCCGATATTGACCCATATGCCTGAAACTACTCTACAAAGTCCTCTTCAGATTCATGAAATGCATACAATGACGCTGAATGCAGGAAGATCACAAGTCAGTGGAGGGGAAGTCTTGTGGATCCAGTGGCGGTGTAAGCATCTCAGTGCTGACAGGGGTCTCTATGTGGTTCCTCCAGCTCAGGGCACTAGAGTAGTTCCCTATGTCTTTTCAGCTGCAATGTCTCACAGAGAGTGAGCCAAGAGAGAGAGAAGAGAGTCTCCTACCTCCAAGGAGGGATACAGGAGTTCCCAGAATCCTCAGGAGAAGGCCATGCCCACACAGAGGCCTTATTGACTATGACCTGATTGACAGTCTAGATTCCACCCTGTATTAGTCTAGGTACTTTAGAGAAACAAATCCACAGCAACTCATGTATAAGAGAGTTTTATGTAAAGAAAGTGTGCATCCCAACCCAATGCTGCCCAAGCCCACAAGTCCAACATTAACCCATTAACCCAACACCAGTCCACAAAGTCCTCCACCTCACAAAACTGAGGCAATGATGCCGACTGCAGGAGGAAAGCTGAGTCAGTGAACGAATAAGCATCTCAGCACTAGCAGGGGTCTCCACACGGCTGCTCCAGCACCCAGGCTGCATCGGGATAGGTCCATGTGGCTTCTCCTTGGGGATGTCTTGTAGGAAGTCAATCTTGCAAGCTGAAGCAGGGAACTGCTAAGGCAGCTGCACCCTGGTGCGACCATCACAAAGCAAGAGACCCGAGAACTAGAAAGGCGAGGCTCACCACCCATTTATCCCTCCACCTTTCAATTAGCCCCACATGTGATTATCGGCCTGGTTGGCACAATTAACTAACTCACACCCCTTCACTCTTAGTCCTCTCAAATTGATCAACATTTATATAACTACCACAGATTAATTGACAAATGATTATATAAGTACCACAGTCAGTTGCTATGAGTTTTAACTGAGTCAATAACACCTAACACCATTAACTCCAACTTTTCTCTATCTCCTTTTTCCCTCTACCAGCCTCTGCCTAGAGACCAAGAAATGTCTCCACATGCACCACTCATACTTATGGCAGGAGGGTGACAGCATGCCCAGCCAAGCCAACAGGGCATACTCCACAAGGATGGTGGAAGGGAGACTTGTGGAGCTAGGTGGATCTCTGCAGGCCAAGAAGCCTTCCAGGAGGAGGGGGTCTTTGGGACTGGCTAGAGACAGGTACACTTATAGCTCTGGCTTCTAGTAAGAGGTGGGTGACAGGGTAGAGATGTAAAGAAATGGTTCTGACTGGTCCTAGGCACCCAGATTTGGCCTGGCCTAAAGGCATTTGCTAAGATTAATTTCAGTAAACTTAAAAATTCCGAGAAGGATACTGTGTTAGTCAGGGTTGAGTAGAGAAACAAATCCAGAGACACTCATATATGTGTGAGAGAACTTTATATCAAGAAGTAATTATGCATCAATAAAACATCCCAGCACAGTCCAGATCAAGTTCATAAACTGATATTAGCCCATAAATCCAATATCAGCCCATGAATTCCTCTTCAGACTCACACAACATGAGTGTGAATCAGAGGGAAACTGTGTCCCGCTCCCGGGAGAAAGAGAGCTGTGACCTGATTGACAGGCTAGACTCCACCCCTTCATTCTTTTACCAAGTTGACATGAAATTGTGTAACTACCAAAGATACTATCTCCCAGATTCTAAATCCATTGCCATGGAGTTGACGCCCATTCACAGTGACCCTCTAGGACAAGGTAGAACTGTCCCTGTGGGTTTCAGAGACTAACTCTTACAGGAGTAGAAAATCTCATCGGTCTCAGAGTGGCTTGAGGTTTCAAACTGCTCACCTTCCAGTTAACAGGCCAGCCACCAGGGTTCCTCCAGTCTACCTACAGACCCAATGAAATCAACATGCTCATGGGCCTTCTCAATGCTGTCTCCACAAAGCTCCGACGTGGTGGCTAGATTTTATGTGAACTTGGGCCTGTGTGAAAGTATAGGAGTGGAGTCCAACTTACCATTCAAGTCACAGCCTAATAATGCCTCTTTGGAGGTATGGTCTTTTATAAAGAGAGACAGAAGGAAGTTCTCACCTCCCTCTGCCCATTCATCCTCCTGCTTTCTGGAATTAACACATCCCCTGACACCTCATCCAGGAGCAGTGGGCACCTCCTACAGCCTCCTACAGCTCTCTTTGCCTAAGCCTCTCATGCCACCACCTGCCTGGCCCTCCTCTGACCTGGGAGCTCCTGAGGACAACATACAGGCACAGGCAGACATACTACAGGCACCTTTGCTGATCGAGAGGCCAGGCAGAACAGTGTTCTAAGAGCCTCTAGAGTCAGCCTTGTTAATTCCAGTCTGAAACTCCGTCCCCAGGTCAGGCCTGTTCTTATCACTCCAGGCAGCAAAGTAGGTGCCCTATCATACTCTGTAAGTCAATCAGTAGAGTTTGCCCACTTCATCCTCTCACTGGAGAGGCAAAAAGTCTCATGAATGCACTTAGACACTTCCTGATAGACACGATGCTGGTGAGGAAACTGAGTACAAAGTCAAATGCCTAAAGGCACCAAACTTTGAAATCCAGGGTGGTGACACAGCAGTCATGGCACCATCTGGACCCACCGGACCCTGTCTGCCAGAGTCACTTCATATCCCACAGCCCTTTTAAGGACACCCCAGCCAGTCCTCCAAAACCCTTCTCCTGGACATGAGGGGCACCATACTCTGCAGGGCCAAGATTGTAACAGAGTTCCATCCTTTCTGGATGCATACCTGCACCTGACAGTTACCTGCATCTCCAGCTGCAGGGGCTCTCCTTACTATCTTCCCAACTTAGGTGAGTTCAGAAATTAGCTTGCCTTCTGAAAGTTTGGTGCAGACCAGGCTCTGGTGGCATCCTGGGCAAACCTACCTGTGAGTTATTCTTTTAGACTAAAAGACTAAAGTGGATATATTATCTACTTCCTGACCTCCTGGACAGACATATATCATTGGAAAGTACCAAGCCTCATAAGGATTGGTTGCCTGTCTTGCCTATTCTGAGAAGGTCCTTTCTTTAGGATGTATGCCAATGCCCAAATGATGGTCCCTGCTCTGGTCACCAAGGCTCATGCTGAAGCTTGCCCCTTTCCAACAGGCCTGTGCTTCCCCCATCGCATACCAAGATGTGCTGAGCATCCTGAACAACTGCACCTTCAGCATGGGGCACCCTGGGCCGTGTCCATGGGAACTGGCCATGGAGATTCTTGAGAGATGTGACTGTGGCTTGACTTGTACCAACACCCTTGCCATCTCTACAAGACTTTAGTTCTGGAAGAGACTTTGAATATCATCAATACAGACCCTTCCTACCTTTCATTCCCCTTCCCACGCTCAGAGGACAAGACTAAAGCCCTGTACAATCTGTCTGGCCTGTATCTCCACCCCTGTTAGCATCCCCAGCCCCTCTTTGTCATAAACCTATTGTCTACCCTCATCAGGCTTCTGTTCATTCCGTGTGCCCATGCTCATCTCCACACTCTGAATCATGGTGACCCCTTTTTATCTTTTTCCACCCGAAAAACCCCTAGTAGTTCATCACAACCCTGCCCGACCCAATAGCCAGAAGCACATATGACCAGCGAGCAGTTGAACCATGGCCGGTACAAATAGAGATGAACTGTAAATTCACACTACACCAGATTTTAAAGATTCAGGGTTAAAAAAGAGAGAGAAACTACATATTGATTTTTAAGCCTAATTACATGGATTTTTCTGTTGTCGTTGTTGTTAGGCACTGAGATAGTTAAGGTTTATTGTGCCAACCTGGCTGATAAACACATGTGGGGTTAATTGAACGGCAAAGAGATAAATGGCTTGGTGAGCCTCGCCGTTCTAGTTCTCGGGTCTCTTTCTTTCTGATGGTTGGTCCAGGATGCAACTGCCTTAGCCAGTTCCCTACTTCAGCTTGCAAGGCTCACTTCCTGTAAGACATCCCCAAGGAGAAGCCGTGGGGACCTATCCTGATGCAGCCCTGGGTGCTGGAGCAGCCGTGTGGAGATACCTGCCAGCACTGAGATGTTTACACGCTCACTGATTCGGCTTTCCTCCTGCAGTCAGAGTCACTGTGTGTACTTTTGTGAGATGGAGGAGAACTTTGTGGATTGGTGTTGGACATATGGGCTAATGTTGGACTTGTGGGCTTGGGCAACACTGGATTGGGATGTTTTCTTGATGTGCACTCACTCTTTATATAAAACTCTCTCTTACACATATGAGTTTCTGTGAATTTGTTTCTCTAATGTACCCAGACTAACACAGTGGCATTCAAGTTGATTCTGACTCATAGTGACCCTGGGGGCCACAGAACGAAGCACTGCCTGGTCCTGTGCCATCCTCACAATTGTTCTTATGTCTGAGCCCATCAATGCAGCCACAGTGTCAATCCATCTCATTGAAGGTCTTCTCTTTTTCCCCCCGTACCTATAGGAATTAATGCTCATCTTTTTCCCCCTACTTTTTCTAATGTGGTTGTTATAAAATTCCCAGGGGGGTTGCCATAAAATTCTTTATTGTTTAGCAACAGAGAGCCTCACTCATAAGGTGGGAGAATGTGGATGCCTTTATCATGGCTGGATGAAGTGTACCCTTGTGAGTCCCATCAAGGCATCTGGTCATAGGTAGCTGTAAGCCACTGAACTACCACCTATCTCTCAGTTTATTGTATTATACTAGCTGGCATGTTGCTGTGATACTGAAAGATTTGCCAGTACTATTTCAAATACTTGCAGGGTTGCCTGTGGGGGACAGATTCACTGGAGGTTTCAGTGACACTTCGAAACTAAGAAAGACTAGAGGGAAAGTCCTAGCAATCTACTTCTAGAAGTCAGGCCAGGAAAACTCTCTGGATCCCAACAGAATATTTTGCAATATAGTGCTGGAAGATGAGCTTCCTAGGTTGGAAAACATTCAAAATGGACCATTGCCACAACAATGGACATGCGCAGATCAACAAGCATGAAGATGATGCAGAACCAGGCAAGGTGTCGTTCTTTTGTACACAAGGTCTCCATGAGTCCGAGCTGAGTGAGCAGCAGCCACTGAAGAGTGTTTGGGGCACAGAGGCTCATGCAGCCACAGAGATGCAACTGTAGCATGGTTCCTCCCTGGTGTCGCTTATGTTCTAGTGGGTCTAGCTAGAACAAGATCGACCATACACAATTAAATGTATAAATGAGTAAAGCTGAACCAGATGTGGCTTAAAAATGAACAAGAGATCTTTTCACCATGCTGCCCAGGACCCCAACAACACAGACAGGTGAAACAGATACAAGTGATAATCCTGGAACCCTGGATTTCAGAAGAAAGGATAGAGAAATAGAATACTGACTAGAAGAAGCTGAATAAAAATAGTGAACAAGGAGAAAAAATGGAATAGTTAATTGTCAGCTGGGAGCACTAGAGGTTCAGGCCAGATTCAGAACAGGATATGAAACAAGGAATAGCATTGCTGATGTCAAATGGATCTTGGCTGATAGCAGAGAATACAAGAAAGATGTTGACTTGTATTTTATTGACTATTTCCAGGCATTCAATTGTGCGGGCAAACCTTGAGAAGAACGGGAACCTCAGAACACTACATTGTGCTCATGCAGAACTTGTGCCTGGATCTAGAGCAGTTGTGCAGTGGAACAAGGCAATACTGCATAGTTTAAAATCAGGAAAGATGTGCATCAGAGTTGCATCCTCTCCCTTCTCACACTTATGCAAGCTGTATGCTGAGCAAATAATCAGGGAATCAGCAATATGTGAAGATGAATGAGGCATCAGAATTGGAGAAAGATTTATTAATAACCTGCAATAACAACCTGCAAATGGCACAACCTGGCTTACTGAAAATGAAGAAGACTTCAAGCACTTGCTGATGAAGATCAAGGATTGCGGGCTTCCGTATGGATTACAACTCAAGGTAAATAAAACTCAAATCCTCACAATTGGGCCTGTAGGTAACATCAATATAAATGGAGAAAAGATTGATATCGTCAAGGATTTTGTCTTGTGTGGATCCACAATCAATGCTCGTAGAAGCAGCAGTCAAGAAATAAAATGATGCATTGCATTGGGGAAATTTGCTACACAAGACTTCTCTGAAGTGTTAAAAAGCAAAGATATTACTGTGTAGACTAAGGTGAACCTGATCCAAGCCATGGTACTTTCAATTGCCTTATAAGTATGTGAAAGCTGAACACTGAAGAATCAATGAATTTGAATTATGGTGCTGGGGAAGAATATTGAAAATATAATGGACTGCCAAAAGAACAAACAAATCGGTCTTGGGAGAAATATAACCAGAATGCTCCTTAGAGGAGTTTCATCTAACACACTTCAGACACGTTGTCAGGAGAGAGCAGTTTCTGGTGAAGGACATCGTTTTTTGGTAAAGTATCGAGGCATGGAAAACCTTCAAAGAGATGGATTGACATAGTGGCTTCAACAATGAGTTCAAACATAAGAACATTTGTGAGGATGGCAAAAAAAATGGATAGCATTTCATTCATAGGGTCACTGTAAGTCACAATTTTTAAAATGTTTAAAAACAAACAGCATACAACAATAAATGCTCCTGAGGGTGGGGAGAGACTGGAACCCCCATATATTGTTAGTGGAACAGTCAAATGATATAATTTCCTTGGAAAATAGTACATTTCCTTCCCAAGTTGGAAATAGAAATCTCACATGATCCAGTAATACAACTACTAGGGTACATATGCTAGAGAAATGAGAGTCAGAGAGAGCGAGAGAGAAATACAGATATATAGATATCCATATTCATCAAGGCAGTACTCACAAGAGCAAAAAGGCAGAAACAACTAAGTGCCCATCAATGAATTAATTAAGTAATACACAATGGAATGTTTACAACGTCAAAACATTTCATAACATGATGAACCTGGGGACATTTTGCATATCCTAAAGGACAAATATTATATGAGACGACTATTATTTTAAAAATCAAGAAAAGGTTTTCACACACACCCAAAAAAAGAAATTTCATGACTACCAAGGGTGGGAGAGAAAGGGTGCATAAATTACTAACTAAAAGTTAACACATATTAAATTGGATGAAGGGCAAAGCAAGATAAAATACAGGGAGGGCAGCAAAAAAGAAAGAAGGCAAAGGAAGACACTGAGAGGGGAACATCCATACAGACAGCAGAGGTAAATACTATTAGATACATGATCTTCTAATAAAAATAATATGTGTTGATACATAGACATATATTGAACAAGCAAAGAAAGGAGAATGAGATGATACCCATGAATATATAGAGATTCGACATCAGCTCTCTTTCTGCATATGTACATGTTTACTGATGCTGCAAATATTCCCATGAATAAAATAAAACATACAAGGGGCAATATTATGAAACCTTCTTAGGTATAAACAACCACTTTGAGAGAATAAATTGTTTTGCATGGGAGTTCCAGATCATGGTCTCAGGTAAGACCAAGGTCAACTAGGATACCATAGTCCACAAAGAGATTGTAACAAATCCTACATCGGTGAGCAGCACTTGGGATGAGCAGCAACTATTGGTCTCTCCATGTCTAGGGCAAAGAAGAATGAATAGCATCAATGTTATATGAACAATTGGTCCAAAGGTCTACTGGACTATGTGAACAGCCTCCATGACACTGCGAAGATCTAGATGGTGTCTACTCCCACTACCAAACCTTCTGAAAGGGATCGCTTTAGAAAGTCTGGGGAGAGTGAGGGGAAAATGTGAAACTATTCAAAATCATAAAAAAAGACCTGGTCTACTGGTCAGAGAGAGACTGACGGAACCTCCAAGTCTATGGCCCGTAGTCACCCTTCATGCTTGGAATTGAAGTCATCTCCTTGGCCCAATTTTCAGCCCAACTCTAGCTAGGTCTATGAAATGGACATTCACATTAGGGAGTCACACACCTCAGAATAATAAACCAGTTGAGCTCACAGGGGCAGCATGTTCCCAAGGACAAAGTTCAGAAGGCTAGAAAGGTTAGGGAAAAAGAAGAAATGGAAATGGCAAGCAGGAAGGACATGGGTTGATCCTACATTGTGGGTGTTTGCAATCAGCATCAAGAAACAAAATGTGTATGAATGCTTGATAAGGAAAAATGATTTGCTTTGTAAACCTTCACCCAATTCACAATGAGCAGTTGGTTGTTTTTTCATGAGTCAATGAACCAGTGTTTCGCAACAGAGTAGCTGGGTGCCCTTTGGCTGGGGTGGGTATGGAGCGCCTCTCCGAAGGGGTGGTTTTCAAGCTGAGATTCCTGGATACCACCAGAGCGAGAGGCAAGAAAGGGCTTGTGTTTCAGGAACATAGGATTAAGGTGACCAAGGCTGTGAGGGGAGAGGGAAGGGCTAGAAGAAGAAGATGATCTTGTTCTGAAGTTCCCTCTGCAGGAGATGACGAGAGAGTATGAGCAAACAGAAAATCCACCGAGCAGACCATATCACCACCAGCGAGAGAGGCAGGAAGCCAGGGGGTGGGGAGCTGAGAAGTAGGAAACTGTGGATGGGACTTGCTGACCAAACAGATGTAAACAAGAGTAAGTAGCCGTGACCTTAGACAAGGGTCTAATGCAGTGGTTCTCATCCTGTGGGTCGCAACCCCTTTGGGGGTCAAATGACCCTTTCACAGGGGTTACTCAATTCATAATAGTAACAAAATTACAGTTATGAAGTAGCAATGAAAATAATTTTATGGTTGGGGGTCACTACAATATGAGGAACTGTATTAAAGGGTCACAGCACTAGGAAGGTTGAGAACCACTGGTCTAATGCTTCAAAAGGAGGGGTCCACCAGGGACATGGGTGATGGTTTTCTTGTTCGTTGGAAATCAAATTACCTGAGTTCCTGTGCTCATTTGTCTACTTTCTTATGACTTTGGACAAGCTTTTTCATTCTCTGAGTTCTCATCTCTGAAACGGAATAAGCATCTTTGCTGAGCTCCCTGTTGGGGACCATGAGGACCAAATTAAATCACGATCTGTCTGTAGGCCCTGCACTAACTCTAACCCACAGAGGGCCGGGGCAGGGGATAGGGCAGCGAGCACTGGAAAATGAGAAGATGTGGGGAGAAGGAAGTGGAAAGTGCCACTTCAACCCTAAAGAGGACCACTATTTGGCGAGGTCAGCATCTTCTAGGAAGTGGCTTTTAGTCTGGGCCTGCATGCCTGACTACTCAGAGTTGGGCAGAAATGAGGGGTGATAACATTGCCAGAGGAGAACACAGCACCAGAATAACATGGAGGTGGGGTAATGACAAACCCGTATGTAGCAGAACATGCCACATCGTTTGTGTGCAGCATTAGGGATACATGGAGGGGCAGTGTATAAAAGAATGCTATTTGCCTGACTGATGTGAACACCAAGAAACCACAAGAGCCTCCTGGGAAAAGCCCTCCTTCCTTATCCAAGATGGCCCCAGGCCGGCCCCAACACCTTCAAGATAAGGCCAACATCTTGTCTGTAGGAAGAGACAGCATCAAACATGCAAACTAGAGATGCATAATGAATAAACATTATTTAAAAGAACTGCGTAATGCTATGAATTTTTCAGTGGCAAAAGCAGCTGAGATCTTATTAAAAAATGCATGAATTTCATATTTGATTATAAGTCAAGAGCAGCCCAAAAGAGAGAGGAAGCAAGTGGAGCAGGGGGAGGGGATGGCAGAAGACACCAGCAGCCTTGCAGACTGGATTTAATGAGGTTGTTCCTAACGGGGAAGGAGTGACATGGTGATTAGTTAATTACTATCCAGCCGCCTGTAATTAATGCACAACTGAAATTGGTGTACAATGAATTAAACTACCACATGAAGCTGCTACCCAAATTGAGCAAGGACCTGATTACTGATTGAGGAGGCTATTACCATGGCTTCACCATTGTGATTTCCATAGTGTCTCCCTCGGACATATTATGCAACGGGTGGGAAAGTTGAGCTGAAGAAATCAACTGCCTGGTAGAGCATGTAATCCTGATGTTCACACCCAGGACAGGGCTCCCTTGGCTAGCCCAGTGTCCAGCCCTGACAACCCCATGAACCAGAATACATCACTAGCCTTCTGTCTGACTTATGCACTTGTCCTTTTCTTGAAGTAAACCTCTAGCAATCTATCTATCTATCTATCATCTATCTATGTACCTATCTTCTTATCCATCTATCTATCTCCCTGTCTGTCTTTGGACACACACACACACACACACACACACACACACACTGGTTTTGCTCCTCTAGAGAACCAGTTTCAGCAATACAATACCAGAGAACTGACATAAAATCAAGCTGGATTCAGAAGAGGCTGTGGAACAAGAGATAATATTGCGGATATCAGATGAACCTTAAATAAAAGCAGAAGACACCAGAAATATATTTACTTGTATTTCATTGATATTGCAGAAGCATTAAACTGTATGGATCACAACAAATTAGGGATTAAATAGCAAAGAATTGAGAATTCCAGAACATTTCACTGTGCTCATGCGGAATGTGTACATGGATCAAGAGAAAGTTGTTTAAATAGAACAAGGGGCTATCAAGTCATTCAAAATCAAGAAAGACATGCATCAGGGTTGTATCCTTTCACCATGCTTACTTAATCTGCATGCATATGCTGAACAAATAACTCAAGAATTTGGACTATGCAAATAACATTGCATCAGGATTGAAGAGAAAGTCCTTAACAATCAGTGATATGAAGAAACACTACCTCTTTGAAGACTAGGGTGCAACTGATCCAAGACATGTTATTTTTAATTGCCTCATGTGTTAGGCAGGGTTCTCTAGAGAAACAAAACCAGGACACTTATATATATATACACAGCAGTACAGAGGCTCAGTCCAACTCACTTTGGTGGAACAGTTAATATATTGAAGGTCCTTCCAACTTATGCTGGCCACTAGTCCAAGGTCAAGGAAGCAGAAAGAGAAGTGGCTGGTGGGAGGTGGGGAGTCTGCCCGCAGTCAAGAGGAGCAGAGTTGGCCTGCAGGCAGCAGACACGGCAAGGTGGAGTGGCAACAGCAGGAAGATGAGATGTGGCGAAGCAGGTTGCAATGGGGCCTCAAGTATAGCCTCAAGTATGCACAGCACAGCGACACAACCCACCACAATCTACAAGATGACTTGGTAGCACAGCACTCAGTTGAGGCAGAGCAGCTAGCTCAGGCAGCAGTGCGCTGGTTGGATCCTCAAGGAGAAATAGGAAGAGACCAGCCTCAAAGAGCCATTATCTCATTGCCCTCCAATCAAGCTGCAACCTGATTGACAGGCTAAACTCAACCCACATGTTCCTAGGTGTGATAGCTAGGTTTGTTTTGCCAACATGGCCAATGAACACATGTGAGATTAGTTGAAGGGTGGAGAGATAAATGGCTCGCTGAGCCTCGCCTCTTTCTCTCTTGCTCTTTGATCATCAGACCAGTGTGCAGCTGCCTTGCTTGTTCTGTGCCTCCATTTGCAAGCTACACTGTAGGACACCTAACCCGTGGACTGTGTCGCTGTAATTTGAGGTTCCTTCAAGACCTGCTTCGCCACACCATTGGATTTTACATCTCTTGAGCTGAGGACTGTCGGACCCTGTCATCTAGCTGGCTGTTGGTGACCTGCTTGCTGTTTGCTGCCTGCCTGTGGCCGATTAGCCTGAATTGCTCCACGGAGGACAACCCCACGGCCCTCAAGACTTGAAGGACTGCCGGTGTACTAGCTGTCTCACGGAAGTGAGTTGCACTGAGCCATTTGTAGTGCTTTATAGATAAATTAACTGTTTATTTATTTTGTATATATCTATCTATATAAATATATACAGAATTATTAGTGTCCTGGTTTTGTTTCTCTAGAGAATCCTGTCTAACACACTAGGGGAGCCATGCTGGCACAAAACACCTATCACCCCTCATATGCATTTGAAAGCTGGACAATGAATACAGAAGACCAAAAAAGGGCTAATGACTTTTCATTGTGGTGTTAGTGAAAAGATTAACACAGCACGGACTGCCAGAAGAACAAACAAATCTGTCCTGGAAAGAAGTGCAGTCAGAATGCTCCTTAGAAACAAGCATGGTGAGATTTAATTTCATGTACTTTGGACAAGTTATCAGGTAGAACCAGTCCCTGGAGAAGGACATTGTGCTTGGTAAAGTAGAAGGTAAGGGAAACGGAGAAAGAGCCTCAATGAGATATTGCAGTAACTTCAACAATTGCTTGAGCAAGCAATATAACAATGGTAAAGATGCCACAAGACTTGACAATGTTTCATCCTGTTTCACACAGGGTCACTGTGATTCAGAATCAAATCAACAGTACCTAACACCAACAGTGAGTTGCCCTAGGGTCTGGACTCACCTGACCTGAAGGAGAGGAAGAATGAGCGCCAAGTGACTGGATTCCTCTCTGAGCAGTGTGGTGAGGAGCCTGGAGTTAGGCTTGCTGTGATCAATTAGTCCCATAATCACATAAGCCACCATGTAAAAACCTCTGATTTTCTAAAGTATCCAGGACAGTGGTCTGAAGTCCTCTCCTCTCTCCAGGATCTGCTGCCATGAGCCACACTGCTAAACCAATAGCTGGAAATGTGGCTAGAGTGTGTGCAATCGACAAAGATTCCCCACAGCAAACAGGGAGTGGGTGACCGATCACACACCTCTGAAGGCCCAGAGGAGCTACAAGGAAAACTCAGAGAAGTCAGGGACATTTTCAGGACTAGTTTGTTTTGTGTAACATTATGATTGGGTTGGGTTGGGTTTGGTTTGGTTTGGTTTTCGGTATACCATACACCCTGGGTAGCAGTAGTAGTTAAGTAGTAGAAACTTCACAGATCCTATTCTCAGCCATTGCACCTCATGCACAGTCACCACCTAGCTGTAGACTTCTATGTTGCAATGATGCTGAAAAGGTTTCAGTAGACCTTTCAGACTAAGACAAACTAGGAAGGAAGGTCTGACAATCTACCTCTAAACATCAGCTAAGGAAACTCTCTGAATGAGGGCAGTGTGATCCACAACCAAACAAGTGGCACAGCATTGGGTGATATTGTGCATCGAGTACCCATGAGCGCAGTCTGACTTGACAGCGGTTAGCAGTACGCATCCAACAAAGATGCTGAAGTGCGCGGTTCAATGGCGCAGTGGTTAAGTGCTCATCTGTTAACTGAAAGGTGGTTCAAATACACCAGTCACTCGAGGGGAGAAAGGTTACAGCCTTGGAAACTCTAATTGCTATGTCGCAATTGGCTCAACAGCAATAATTTATTTTTGGTTTTTTGTCGTTGTGATTTTTTCTGGGGGGTGCTTTTGAGGGGAGCAGTATACACTGCACAACCACCATCCAGATTAATATAGAGAATAGTGTTTCCAAAAGTAGGTGATAACACACCCATGGGGTGCCGAAGCAATCGAGGGGGCTGCAAAAGTGATATCTAATTTTATCCTGAATTATGGGCTATAGCACAAAAGGTTTTAGTTGCCAGAGGGGTCCTGAGTAGTTTTTTGTTTGTTTGTCTGTTTCTGTAAGGGGGAAGGTAGACCAAACAAGTTTGGGAACCTATGAACAGGGCATTTCCAACACACAGAAGAAGGAATCATGCCCAACCTCCATCCCCTAGCCTCCCTATGAACATAAGCACTATCATAACCTTTGTCTCTGCCAATTAGTTTACCGGTTTTAAACTTCATGTAAATGGATTTTTTTTTCAGTCCACAGAATGTATTTGAGAGCCTTCTGTGCTGTTGCAGTCTAGCTTAATCTATTTTATTGCTGAGTGGTATTTTCTGTAGATAAACATCTAGATGGTTTCCAATGTGGCCTGCTATGAACATCACTGCTCCTGTCTTTTAGGGCACATAATCATTCATAGCTCTTGGGAGTGGAACTGATGAGTCATGGGTTTTGCATATGTTCAGTATATGAGAGTTCTAGTTGCCCCACATCTTTTAAATTTTAACCATTCTGGTAGGTGTAAAGTGATATCCCATCATGGCTTGACTTTGCATTTCCTCCTGTTAGACATCATTTTATGTAGTTTGGGCCATTTGTATATTTTATTTTGTGAAATTATTGTTCAAATCTTTTGCCCATTTCCTTATTGAGTTCTGTCCTTTGTTTGCTTTGTAGGCTTTCTCCTCCCAGACTGTGGCTTGCTTTCCACATCCTTTATGACCTCTTGATAAACAAAAGTCCTTCATGTTAATGAAGTTGACTTTATTATCATTTCTTTTATGACTCTTGGTGTCATATCTTTAAAATTCGTGCCTTTTCCAAGATAAGGCTTGAAATGTATTCCCTTCAGTTAGCACTAACTGGGTCCCTTCTGCCAGCAAATCACCTGCAAGATCGATGGAATGGTGTGAGGATCATGTCTGACCACCTCTGACTACACAAAGGAGGAGAATCCAATTCCACATCAGCCCAGGGTCAATTGCCATGAGGCAGAGGCTAGACATGCCCCCACCCTCAGTCCTTCTTTTCCTGATTCTGACACCAGCCATCCTTCCCATGGAATTCTTACTTCTCTACTGGGTTCACTAATGCATCGAAGACTGCACAGAACTCACAGACAGTACTCCTTCTTATGGGGCTTACTGGAGAAGGATACAGTTCTTTTGTCTGCAACACCTCTTCTCAACCGTGCTGGCAAGCTTGTCTCTCTCTGGCCCTCAGTCTCTCAGCCCTAGACTCCCTTGATTTCTGCCTTGTTGCGTGGACTTCACGGTCTTAGTAGTGCTCCTCTGCTCTGCCTCATGGTCTTAGGGAGGCTTTTCTGTTCTGCCTGGTGTCTCTGCTGCCTCTGCCACTTCAGACAGAGATCATGTGTACACTCTATTGGTGTCTCTTCTTTCTTAATGGTGACAGAATTCTCTCTCTTCCTGATTCTAAAATTGGTCACTTTTATATACCAAGTGGGAAGACAAAACTAACCAATGCTTTCCATAAGTGTTTCACAGACCCTATTTGCATGGTCTTACCCAATCATTTGGTGGGAGTTACAAAGACATGGATAGAAGAACCATAGCGAGTAACTCCACACACTTGTTCCCAGTATTGTAGATTGAATCTTATGAGCTCCTAGTCCTTGGACTATGAATGGGACCCTGTTTGGAAAGAGGATTTTTCTTTCGTTATTTTAATGAGATCATACTGAAGGAAAGTAAGTCCTAAGCCTAATCACTTCCTAGTGGTATTTTTAAAGGGATCAGGAAAGACACATATGGGGGGAGACCAATGCCGTGGGAGGACCCAGCTACAAGAAAAGGATTGTCAAAGATGGCCAGAAGACACGGAAACAAGGAGAAGAGTCCACAGAAGAAATGGACACAGTTGAACCCTAAATTGGACTTTGAGCCTCCAGAACTATGAGAAATAGATTTCTCTTCTTTAAATCCACCCACTTGTGATATTTTTTTTCCTTATGCCGGAACCAGGTAGCTAAGGTAGTAGGACTTGTTCCCAAATAAGATAGGCAAAGGAGTTTGCTAAAATGCTTGATTCCTCAGCTGCCCTCAGCAGAACCCTGTTGAGGAATGCTTTTCACAAGCGCCCTGCAGGTCTGCTGCCCCGGCTCACGTGTTGCCTTGGGAACCTTACTTGATTGGGGGTAGGAGGAGAGGCTAAGGCACAGCCTGAAGGCCTCCCTCTGAATGAGTCTGCAAATCTGGGGAAGGTGGCTGAGGGCGTCTTGGAGTCCCTGTCTACATAAAGGCTCTACAGCACGTGATTCGAATGTTCCAGGGTTCTGAAGGTTTGGGTTAGTTCTGCCTCGTCCTCTGTCCCCTCCATTCGGTGTGAGAGAGAGGAAAAGAGTCTCCTAGGGGCAGCAGAATGGCCGGGTTCTGTCCACAGTGTCTGGAACCAGCAGGTCTGAGTTGGAGGCCAGTTCTGCCACTCCAAAACTTCCTGTGCCTCAGTTTTCTTAGCTATAAAATAAGGATTGTAACAGCATCATTTATCAGCACCTGTTAATTCATCGTACTGTGGTAGCTTGCATGTTGCTGTGATGCTGGAAGCTATGCTACCAGTTTTTCAAATACCAGCAGAGTCACCCATGGTGGACAGGCTTCAGCAGATGTTCCAGACAAATACAGACTATGTCATAACTCTAGCAGAGCTCCTTGTGATAATAGTGCAGGATGAGACCATGGATCAGTATGTTACACGTAAGGTCATTATCAGTTAGAACTGCTTTGGTGACAGCTCATGACAACAGTATTAATTCTTGGGGTTACTGGAAGAATTAAATGGTACAATGAATGTGATGTACTTAGCCTAGTATATGGTCAGTATTCAATAAATGGTAGCCAATTTTATTTATTAGATAGCAAAGTGGATGAGTACCCAGTTTTACATGTCCTCCTGCTAGCTCCATTGAGTTTCAGCTTTACCTTTCTGGAGGCTTCTGATGCTTCTTCTTGCCCCTGTCTTCCAATGCCACTCAAAGGTTTGGGAAGACCTGCATAGTACTGGGCATCAGGCTCCAGAAGTGCTGCCCCTGGGCATGATCACTATAGGACCATAAGAATGGATGATCGTCCAAGCTCTCCTGCCCTGGGGGCCACTGCCATGAGGCCATTCTTCTCCCAGACTGCCATTTCTATCCCGTCACATCCCAGGCCAAGGTTCTGTCCTCTTTTGTGCTGGTTCTATTTTGCCAAGGGCACCAGTTGCTTGCTGGCAGCAATTACAGCCAGGGAGTTTACCCAAAAGAATGAAACAGCCTGAGAATGGAGCAGCAAAGTCAATGCGCTTGTGCTCTTTGGATTTCAAAGAGCTCCTCAATGGCTTTGCCAGCTCCAGAGAAGCAACTCCCCAATGACTCAGGGAACATCTCTGAGGCTCATGCTCAGAGCTTCTCAAAGGGGAGACTTGCATGCCATCAATAGTGTTTAGTCTGTTTGTGGAATGAATTCATTAAATAATTAATAACGAGTCTTCAGCTATTGCTAATTCATTCATTGATCCATGCACTCATTCAGTTTCAACTCAACAAATATATGGAGCAACTATGGCTCTCACTTGATGCTTGTAACCAGACTGAAGAATTACTTTTGCAAAACACAGGCTCTTGGCTACCTAGTTGATAGCCATGGTGGGGCTGTGAATTCACTTGCCCAAGGAACTCTTTCTCCTTTGCTCAAGGACCGCTTGGATTTAGCACCCTCAAATATCCCTGGTTTTTCACCCTCGAGTTATTCTGCTTGGGGTTTTTAACATAAAATTTAACTTGTTGTTGTTGAGAAGATGCATAGCAAAACATATACCATTCGATAATTTCTACATCTACCCTTTCATGACATTGATTAAATTCTTCAAGTTGTACAATCACTTTCACCTTCCTTTCCTGAGTTGTTTCTCCCCAATTGACATAAAAGCATAATGGCATACCCTTACTTTTTATTATTTAAGCAAACTATTGTTTATTTTTAAGAGTAAATTAGGGATGTTTTTGGCATCCAAAAAGTCTAGAGTCTATGACAATTTGAAAATATGTTCTGCATTTTCCCCATATGATCAGGATTCTTCCATGGAATCTTTGATCAAAATATTCGGTAAAGCTACCTGGGCATCATCCAGTTCTGCTGGCCTCAAGGTAAAGAAGACAGTGGCTCATGAAGGAATTAAGCACACGCTCCATGTTCCCCTATCCCAGATGCTCCTTCTTCCGCTGTTGTTCCAGACAGACGGAGATCAGTTGTGCCTTGGATGGCTGCCTTCAAATGCTAAAGATCCCAGGGAGTGCACATCTAACTAGGAACTCGAACAGAAACTTTAAAACCACTATTAAGCCAATTAACTGGGATGTGTCATGAAGCCCAAACCAAGAAACCGAATTCCATGAGGTGTTTGATTGTACATAGCAGGTACTTTTTAAAGATAATTGTAAATATACCTATCACATAACATTTACCAATTCATCTTTTTAAGGTACAACTTAATGATGGCAGTTACAATAATTGAATATGAACCCTTAATCAATGATAAATTCCCATCGCTGTTAGCTCACCCTTTTTCTCACCTTTGATAACCACTCATAAACTTGCTCTCTATGCATTTGACCTTGCTTGTCTTTGTATACAAGGGAGGTCATACTTGTCCTTTTGTGATTGATTTATTTCACTCAGTATAAGGTCCTAGAGCTCCATCCACTGTAGCATGTTTCAAGACTTCATTTCTGCTAAAGTAGTACTCTGTTATACACGTGCCCCATGCTTTGGCTAGCCACTCACCTGTTGATAGAGATAGGGGTTGTTTCTACCTTTTAGCTATTGTAAATATTGCTGCAATGAACATTGATATATAAGTCTGTTTGAGTCTCTGCTTTGATGTCTTAGGGGACACAAGCCTAGGAGTGGAATTGCTGGGTCGTATTTCAGTTCTACTGTCAGTTTCTTTAGAAGCCACCACATTGGTGACCCCAGAACCTCTCCAAGTTTGCATTCCGACCATCAATTGGTAAGGGTACCAATTTCCCCACACCTGTGCCAACATTTGTTCTTCCCTGTCTCTAATCTTATCCATCCTAGTGGGAGTGAAGTAATATTTCACTGTCATTTTGATTTGCATCTATGTAATGGCTAATGACACTGAGTAGATGTCTGTGGGTTTGGGGGTCATTTGAATGTGTTCTGTCCGTTGTGTGACGGGTTATTTGTCTTTTTGTTGTTGTCATCTTCAAGATTGCTTCTTCAGGCAAATGGAAGTGTTTTCCTTGTCTCACACTACCTGGCCTGTTTGGGCTTAACTGTACCATTTCTGGGTTTATATTCTACCACCTGAAAATGTCGCCCAGGCCCATAGCACCCAGCCCGAACCACGGCACCATCTCTCTTGGTAACACTCTTCCCTCAGATTCAAAAGAATGGACCTTTTCATGAGCAGCTGTCCTAGGGCAGAAAGGGTTATAAAGGGCTCTCGTTGGCCCAAGAGGAATACAGACAGCACCCCCCTTCAGCCCCTCACTCTGGCCACACTGAGACCCAAAGAGAGGTTTTCTCAGAAGCTTCCCTTGCTGTTCTGACCCACATGATCTCCCTGACTCTTCCTCAGCCTCTCAGCCCCAGGTCCTGAGTGAGGCAGGTGATGGTTGGCAGTCTAAATACTCTGGACAGGGTTAGATCATGCCCTGAGATCCAAAACATTCAATCAGGAAAATGCCTGTGTTGATCTCCTCCCAGTTGCTTCAGTGAAACACCGAGCTAAAGAGAGAGGCCCAAGTTCCAAACCTTACACTCAAATTTTATGTCACCTGGAACTGAGCTGCCCCACAGACACTGGATTGCAGTTAGACTTGAGTCTCCAAAAGTCTGGCCTCCTCTGGGCATCTGTGGCATTCCCCAAAGGTTCAGGCTGCTTCTGCAGGGGGCACAGACAGTCCATTTCTTTCTGAAGAGAAAGCCATCTGTTAAAGTGGTGGCAGTGGCCAGAGAAGTCAACCGGGACACTCCCTACCCTCTTGGCCTAGAGGTATATGTCCCAGGGCAGAAGGCCCCCAGTTCTTCAGTTCTCTAACACACCACAGCTGCAGAGCACAGTGTATTACTGACTTGGTGCTGGATGTTATCACCAAATGCCAATTCACCTTTTCAAGGGCGTCTCCATAGGAGGGGGGCCCGTTGTCAAACTTAACATCAGGGACCCCTGCAGAAATGTATACTATCTTCATAGCAGAGTCAAGTCCAGGTGAGTTGGCTTGTTGGACATGAACAAATCCTGTACCTGGCCAGCAGCTTCCTTCCCCAGGCCAACTCCTGAAACTGGCCAGCAGCCGCCTTCCCCAGAAAGCAATAGCCATAGAGGGCCGAGCAGCTGCTGGCAACTTCCTCTGTGGCCCTGCCTCTCCAAATTCAGTAGCTCATTGTGTCTCACATTTACCCACAGAGGATCCCTGTGTAAACAGCATTTGCCCAAGAACCCTTAAGCCCCACTCTGTCTGTTCCCTGTATGGTCTTTGAACGGACTGGGTCATAGCCACGTGTAATCACAGGAACAAAGGGTCACAGGGGCTGTGAACACAGCAATCACTTAGTGGTTTACCAACACTTCCCAACACACGCCCCTATCAGTGTCTCATAATGGCAAATAAGAGGAAAAATTGCAGGCCACAAATAACACCGCCGTCTGCACACCTGAGGAATAAGTATTCATTCAAAGAATGGAAGGAAAATCTACCAAAGCAAAGGAGACCCTCACACACACACCCCATGCACACACACCCCATGCACACACACCCCATCCACTACCTACCCATTCCCCTGCCCCATGTACAATTTTAAGTGCTATTATTCCCCCACCCCCTGGAAATCCTCAGCCAGGAGAAACAATTCCTCTGTCAGGCAAAACAAGAGGGAGAATTCAATAGAAACATTTCCTAGGGCAAGGAGGGGGCTGAACAACATCAACTGCGGTTGTTTATTGGCCCCTCTCTGAGCCAGTGGGCAAGGAACCCACATTGACAATAACAGGGCAGCCTTCCAGGGACTACCTGACTCTTACAATCATTGCCTTCATTCTATACCTAAGGAAACTGAGGTTCAGGGAGGCTCAGGAACTTTTTTCAAATGTACAGAACTAATAAGTAGCAAAAATGGGCTTGCACGGGGCCTGTCTGGTTTTTAATTATATGCAGGACACTTACTGTGGGTTAGGCATTGGACTGCTAACCATAGGGTCGGCAGTTCAAACCCCTGGGAGAAATATGAGACTGCTCCTGTAGAGACTACAGCCTCAGAAGCCTTCAGCAGTGGTTCTCAACCTTCCTCATGCCGCGAAAACAGTTCCTCATGTGTGGTGACCCCAACCATACAATTATTGTCGTTACTACTTCATCACTGTCATTTTGCTAATGTTATGAATCATAATGTAAATATCTGATATGCAGGGTGCATTTTCATTGTTACAAATTGAACATAATTAGAGCACAGTGATTCATCACAAAATGATATGTAATTATGTATTGTGAACGATTTATGTGTTTTCCGATGGTCTTAGGTGACCCCTGTGAAAGGGTCATTCGACCCCCAAAGGGACTGTGACCCACAGGTTGAGAACTGCTGCCTGAAGGAGCAGTTCTCCTCTGCCCTATAGGGTCGCTATGGATCCGAATGGTCTCCGCGGCAGTGTGCTGGGGTGGGTTTTGCCTTTGTCTGGACGGAACCCCTGCAATGCATTTGTTTCACTCAGAGATCTTGACATGCTCTCCTAGTTCTCAGCCTAGTCTCCCCCATTCAAGGCTGGAACATCACATGCTGAAGAAGATTTCCACAGAGATCCCCACCCAGACCTGACTTGGAGCTGGGAACCTCAGTCCACACTGGCTGTCCTGACTCCCTGAGGCCTGGTTATCAGGATATCAACCAAAGCACAAATTGGACCACCTGCCCAACAGGGAAGTCTCTATCCAGCTAAAGACTCCTCATTCCTCTATTTTCCTTAGCACACTTCCATAAATCCATGCCTACCTTCGCCCCCCTCTCTTTAGAAGGCAAGGATGCAATCACAGCTCCAGCCAACCCACACACTGGACCCAAACAGCTTGTCCTCACTCCCACCTCTTTCTTAGGGTTACTGAATCTCTCAGATGGTCCTGGCCCACCTAAGAGCAAAACCCAGGCCTTCCTTAAAGGGAAGACAGGCACGGATCCCCCTAAGATTTCCATCGTTCCCAGGTTGTCAGCTTAAGATAGCCAGAAGAATAATTATTCGGGAGATGAATGACTTGGAGATGAATCCTGGCCATTTGGGACCTAATTCTATGACCATGAGCAAAGTACTCCCTGTCTACCAACTCTGGCTTCCTTCCCTGTAAAATGAGGCTTCTCCCGGCCTTCGCCACCTCTCCTAGGTATCACAGGCAATGATCTTCACTTCCATCAGCAACAACTACAGGTAAATCTTCACCAGGCTCATAATCGAGAATTTATGCATACAGATTCCGTGATTAGTGGTGGAAGTTTCCCCCACAAATTTAACTCTGAGTGCTCTCGGTGGGACCTCAGTCAATATTTGCTGAAAATTGAGCAGAGGCCTCGTTATGATTTAATGCAAACACAGTACCAAGACTTTCCCTGGGCTTGAGAAAAGGAACATTAATTTAATTTGCACAAGTGTCCATGCAATGAAGGCAACTCCTGACCCTTCTGCCAACTTACAGGACCCAGACCCTACAGCCAGCCTCCAACCAGGAATACTCATAAACCCACAAACACCACTGTTCAGGCTGTAAATCAGAAGCTCACACCTGAAAACAGACTGAGTATTTCAGTGAGTGAGCCCAAAAGGAAGTAAACAAGGAAGCAACACATGCTTGGAATGGAGGAAAGAGCACAGCCTTGGAGTCAGAGAGTCCGGAGTTTAATCTTGCCTGCTCTTGCACTAACTGTTAGTTTAGAGCTTGCCCTCTGAGCCTCCATCATCTCCTCTGTACTGTAAATGAAGATTATACATGTGGTCAGCATTAAACCCTCCATCCATCTGTCAGTTTGTGGCTCCCGTCTTGCTGTGAGGGTGAAGCTAAGCCATCAGCCAGTAGGTGGTATCCCTTGAGGCAAAATGGCGGCCTGGGAAGTTGAAGAGACATTGAGACTGACCACCCAAGATAAATTACTTCTCCTGGTTCCAAGACAAGGAGGCAGTTGTTCATGGAGGCTGTTAGTCATGCATTCCATTTCCTCTTCCTCCTATTCAGTAGTCTCCTTCCTCTGTTGCCCCAGGGAAGTAGCGACCAGCTAATGTTCTTTTGATAAGCACTTGCAAGCACTTTTAAGACATCAGTTGTATCAATTGGTCTTACATTCATTATACTGATCAATGTCAAATTTCTCATCACAGTAAACAGAAACCCAAAGCTCTGTCAACCACAATTCCCTCTTTCCTTCTCCTTCGCATCCCTATTAACCATGAAGAAACTTTGGTTTCTATACATTGGCCTATTCTCATCATTTCACGTGAATGAGATCATACAATATTTTGCCTTTTATGATTGCCTAACTCAGAATGTATCAGGACTTCATTTCTCATTTTGTTTACCCATTCATCCATTGATGGGCATTCAGGTCGTTTCCTCCTTTTGGCTATTTTGAATAATACTGTAATGAACATTGGTGTGCATGTTATATAGCTGCCTCTGTGAACAGCTCATTTACTATCAGACCAAAAGAACTAGATGATGCCCACTACCATCACTGAAGGTTTTCATCAAACTTTCTAAAGAAGAATCCTAATCAAATAGTGGTTTGGGGAGAGGGGGTACATGGAGAGGGAACCAGAACAGAATTTTGAATTATTATGTAATCCAGACTTTCTGGAGCCATTGAGGCTTTGCCCCTGGTAATAGTTAACCCTCAAACTAAAAATATTTTCTGAATCATCTGGATAAAGGAGGATGATCACGGCTCCATACCTTGAAAAATATAATCAATATCACTGAATTATACATGTAAAAATGGTTGAATTGATGCATGTCTTGTTGTGTATAGTTTCAGCAATAAATAATTACATTTAGGAAGACACAAAAGAAGAAATAATAGTTGAAAATTTTTAATTAGTTGTAAAATAAAAACAGCCTGAATGAAAATCAGATAAAAAGGTAAATTATCCTCATTGTAATTACTCCTCTCCCCTCGCCAAAAGTTACATATATCAAATATTCCACACTGTACACTTTAGAAGAGAGAATTTTTTGTAGAATTCATTCAGAACAAAAAGATTTTTCAATGTAAAGGAATAAATAAATTTAAATACACTGAGTAAATATTGTCTAATAAGAGTTCCAGTAAAAGAATATAAGGGGAAATGAAGAAGAAATTTTAAAAAATAGATGATAGTTTAGAATTTTCTAAATAAATTAGTCCTAACATTTTAATTTCACACAAAAGGAAAACAGGAATATTCAATACACTGAATCCATAGTACAGAAACAGAAGCATCAAGAGCAAGGGTGGCGACATCAGAGAAATGTGGGATTGCCTACAAAAGGAATCACAGTAAACGGACAGCAGAGTTTTCATCAGCAATAGTAAGTGTCAGGGGTGAAGGAATAATATCCTCAATGTACTGAGAACATTTCATTTTTCACCCAGAATTCTACTCTCAGATAGATTATTTCTAGTGTAAGGAAGATTTTTCAGACACCTGAAGATGAATAAAAGTTTACTATCCACAGATAGTTACCAAATAATAGGTTAAAGAATATATTTCAGCAAAACACATTGAGTCCAGAGACAATATTAAGCACAGAAATTTGGAAAATATCTTAATTGATTGTGGTAGAAAATAATGATTAAGAAATATTTAATTTGTGTTTTGTAAGAAAGGTAAAATTCAAATTCCAGGTGGTAGCTCAGTGAAAGAATTTCTGTTTCCCATGCAGGTGAATCAGGCTCAATTACTGACAAGCACACCTCCAACATAGTTACCACCTACCTGCCATTGTAGCCTTGTATGTTGCTTTGATGTTGAACAGATGATTTTTTAACATTTTATTGGGAGCTCTTACAGATATTACTACATTCCACAGTTCATTAGATAAAGCATAATTGTACAATTACTGTCATCATCATTTTCAATACATTTTCTTTCTTCTTGAAATCCTTGACATCAGCTCCCCTTTATCCCCTCCCTCCTCCACCCTACCACCCCACTGAACCCTTAATATATTACATATTAGTATTGTTGCTTTCTTGCTATAACTTACACCATGCCATGTATCCATTCACCTAAAATTCTAATGTTCATTCCCTTCTAGTGGGTTATTCAGTCATCATTGCTATCAGCACCTCTCTCTCTCTCTCTCTCTCTCTCTCTCTCTCTCTCTCTCTCTCTCTTCCCGTATACTCAGAGAGTCATTACTCCCCTTACTGTTTCTGAGGGGATTATCTACCTTGAATTTCATATATCAAAATATCTTGATTGTACCAATGTACATATACACAGGTCTAACAAGATTAGTGAGGTAAAACTAAAGCCATAATAGTGGGAGGAGGAAATTTTAAAGAACTGGGGGATAATTAAGTGTTGCATCAATGCTCTACCGCACACTGGATATATTGTCTCTTCTGAGTTACATATGACCCTTCTGTGAGGCACTGTCAATTATTTTACAGGTGGGCTGTGAGTCTCCACTTTGCCTATGTTCCTTCATGTCAGTTTGATTGCTTGTTTTTGAACATCTGTTTCCTATTCCCATCAACAACTCATGATTGCACCGCTGGTGTACTCTTCCATGTAACCTTTGTTACTTCCCTGCTAGATGGCAGCTGGTTTAACTTCAAGCTTTTAAGACCCTAGCCAGGGACCATCAGCTTTCTTCACCACATTTGCTTATGCACCCATTTTGTCTTCAGTGATCATGTCTGAAGATGAGCATCGTACATTGCCACATTGTTAGAACAAACCATTGTACTGAGGTAGGATTTAAGTAGAGGCCTAAAGTCTGTCTGCTTCCTTGTAGTTTTACTTACATATACATACATAGATAAATACATATATCTTTACATATTTATGTCTTTGCATATATACATATCTATATTTAGACCAGATATCTATATAATTTTTACTTCCTTGTTGTTTCTTTATTTCATTTTTCTTTCCTCCTGCCCCACTATCATGGATGTTAAACAGATTTCATTGAGCTTCCAGACTAAGTCAGACTGGGAAGAAAGGCCTCATTAAATGCTTCCAAAAGTCAGTCAATAAAAATTTCATCTCACAATGGTTCAGCTACACCCCATCACAGGGATGGTGAAGGACCCATTCAGAGAGATGGTAAAGGAGTGTTTTGCTCCCAGATTGCCACAAGCCAGGGACCAATTTGACAGCATGGAGGGGAGTTCCAGCAAGGTGGCTGATTGGGCTCACAAACCATCTACAACAAAGACGTAAGAGACCTAAGTAAACAGAAACAAATTATAATCCTGGAACCCTAAACTTTGGAGGATAGAAAGGAGAAGTGGACTGAATACCAAGTAGTAGAAGAAGCTAAACAAAATGAAGAGAAGACTGTATTAGAGCTTAAATTCTAAGCTGTCTAGAGGCATAGTGGCTTATGCTTTGGGGCTGCATCAACAGTTTGAAACCACCAGCCATTTTGTGGGAGAAAGATGAGGCTTTTAATTCTCATAAGCATTTACAGCCTCTGAAACACCAGAGTCAGTCTTATAGGGTTGCTATGAGTTGGAATTGATTCAATAACAATGAGTTTAGTTTGGGTTTGGAGGTTTGTGGAAGACAGTTGGAGCCTTAAATGTATATTTAATTCTTCACATAGAATCAGTCCCCACTGAGCTCCTTCTAACCATTAACTGGAACTGTAAAATGGTTTTCCATCAGGCAGAATGTGTTTGAAAGTAGATACTGCAACTCCCCTGCACAGACCAAGGATGGGCGATCCTACGCTCATAAATTTACCTGGGTGTCCCCTTGATGGAAATTGGGATATCAGGGTGGTATGGCTCTGAGTCATATCCCAACTATCATGGGCAAAAGGCCCTGAACCAAATTTGTACACTTTCCTAATCTACAGTGGTGTATGTATCCCAGTCATGGTCTCTCCCAGTTATGTAGTCGCACCTGCAATTGTGATGAGTTTAGCTGCCACCAATCATGATTTTGTGACAGTTTCCTTGGTGTTCCGTGTCCTATTTAAGTAGCCACTTGACTGTGAAACCATGGACACCATTATAGACCCATATTTTTAGTGTCCAAATGATTTGATTTTGTCTTTGTCCCATTATAAGTAATAAGTGACTTTTTTATAAGTCATTATAAGATGCAATAAATGGGTCTTTACAAATTATGTTTCAAATTGGTGACTCTTTTTCCTTTCAAAGAGAAGATGGATGGCTTGAAAACACAAAAGCACATAAGTGTCCGGCAATGAGAAATGTGGGGGGGGCTCCCTTTCCCCCACATCCTCCTGGTAACCAGAAGCATGGCCAGTCCCAACCCTCAGCCATCCAGTGGCTAGTGACCACCTGCCAAAACACAACAACATAGTTTATGCTCTGCCAAGGTCAAAGCCACACCATCATATATCTGGCTCCTGGTACACCATCCCTGGGTTTGGAAGTGTGTGAACTCTGCCTCATCAAACTAACAGAACATGCAAGGCCAGCTCCTGGGACACCCCATGGGTAGTCAAGAAATCCTTCAATAGCCCGCTGCTTTGAATCCAGCTGCCCTCTGAGAACAAACACTCTGACCTCAGCCACTATGTGAGCCAGGACAAACTAATTCCAGATCAGGAGCTTTGTCCACAGACAAAATGTAAACCAGGAACTCCATCTAAGACCAGGCATCCCACCCTCTTAAATCCCTTAACTATCTCTCACACATGCACATGCACACACACCCTGAGTGAGAACCTTAGCTAGTAGAAAGTGCTAACCTATATCAGGAGTTCTGCCCTTCATAGTTTGCTCTTCTCTGAGCTCTGTCCCGGCCCATATTATTCCTTTATTTGTTCAACTAAGTTGTTTTCTATCTTTTCCTTCCTTTATTTTTGTCTTTTGATTTTCTTTTCTTTCTTTCCTGCTGCTTTTTTACAATTTCCTTGGTTTTTCTTTTTCAGTTTTTGCTTTAATATTCTCTTTCTATTTTCTCGACCCAACAAGTTTTGCCCATTGTATATTTTTATTTTCTCTTTCTTTTCTATTGATTTTATTTTTCTTTCCCTTTTGTATTTTCCTATTGTTTGTCTACTTCCTCCTGATTTTTCTTTATTATTTTATTTTTTGCTCTTAGGTCTTTTCTTTTTCTTTTTATTCCACTCAATAAGAAATAACATCTGTGCCCACAGAGGCCAGGCACACCCATTCCACCTGGTCCCACCTACTGGAGTGGAGCAACTAGCCACTCCTGTGCCACCTGATCATCAACTGACAGCAGCCAACAAAAGATGAACTTGCTCTCAACAGTGCAGCGGAGATAGCAAACCGAATTGCACACATTCATATCCTATAGCACACCCACCAAGACAGATGATGGGTCCCTAAGTATACACAAATAAATAATTGACTTCAAATACAACCACACCACAATGTCTCAGAGACAACACACAATCTCAGTCGATGGAGGAGAGTGATTCAAATCAGTGAAAAAATACAGAACCAGAAGACCTTTCTGAGAAATAAATGACATTGGAACTACCTGATATAGAAGTTATAAGAATTCTATTTAAATGATTTTAACAGATTGAGAGAAAGATTGAGATAACTTTACACAAAATCAAGAAAAAACATACCAGCCTGGTTGATCCAAAGATTGGAAATATAATCCAAATCTAAAGGCAGGAATGTCAGAGTTTAAATTGTGAACACCTGTTTTGCAGAAGGTTGTGGATGACAGTGGAAGCCCAAAATCCACCTGAAGTGTCCACACATGGGTTAAACCTCCAGTAAATCCTCTCTAATCATAGTTGAGGGATTGAAGTCCTATTATCAGACACAGAGGAGTGTAAAATCAATTGTAGCCAATATAGTTAGGTCAGATGTAATGTCATATTTGAGCTCCCTTTTGATCCATTTTAAGAGAACTTCAGCTTTACTTAGTAAAGTGAAGGGTAAATATATGTGGATTAAGCCCCTGGTGAAATCCCTCTGACCACGGACCAGATATGAGAATAGCCTTGCTATCATGCAGAATGAATTGAAAAAATAGATTGTTGCAGAAGCACTTAGTTTAAAATTTAGCACCCTATCATTTGATCTCCCTTATGATCCATTTAAATTTGTTCTAATTTTTTTGTATTTTCTGCTTTATTTTCAATTGAGGTTTTTATCTGTTGTACTTTGATATTTTTGCTCGTGTTTTTTTTTTTTTTTCATGATTTTTGGTATGTGAAATCCAGGATAAGCAAACCTGTAGAGACAGAAACTGGATTAATGGTTCCTTAAGGAGATGGGAAGAAATGAGGAGCTAATAACAATGATTACAAGAATGAAGAAAATGTTTTAAACCTGATTGTTGTGATGATTGTAAAACTCTGATGTGATTGAACTATTGACTTGTAAGATATGTGAATTATATGTCAATAAAACTGTTGAAAAATAATAATAAAATAAACCCAACTTAGAAATAAAAGAAATAAAATATTTCAGAAATAGATAAAACAATGAAAGGGCAAAGAAGTAGAATTGAGCTAATAGATGGTCTAATTAGTGAGTCAGAAGATAAATCTCTCAATATTTGCAAGAGATAAGCATGAGAAAAGTAAGAATGGATTTTTAAAAAGAAGCACAAATAATTAAATGGTGCACTATCAAGAGGAATAATATTTGTGTGATTAGAATTCCAGAACAAGAAAGAATGGCAAAGATCACAGAGGAAATTGTCAGACTTGTTGGGGGAAAACTTCCTTAACATTACAAAGATGAAAAGGTATGCACTCAATAAACTCCAAACACAATAGACCCCCCGCCAAAAAAAATTTCCAACACGTATTATAATCAAACTTTTCAAAATAAAAAACAAAGAAGGAATCTTGCGAGCTTCTCAGGGGGTAAAAAAAAAACCTACAAAGAAAGCTGATGGTGCCCGGCTATCAAAAGATATAGCGTCTGGGGTCTTAAAAGCTTGAAGATAAACAAGCGGCCATCTAGCTCAGAAGCAACAAAGCCCACATGGAAGAAGCACACCAGCCTATGCAAACACGAGGTGTCGAAGGGATCAGGTGTAAGGCATCATCAGAACAAAAAATCTTACCATAGTGAATGATGGGGGGAGTGAGGAGTAGAGATCCAAAGTAGGCCACTGGAGATCCCCTTGCAGAGGGGTCTCGGGGAGGAGATGAGCCAGTCAGGGTGCGATGTAACAATGATGAGAAATACAACTTTCCTCTAGTTCCTAAAGGTTTCCTCCCCGCTCCCATTACCATGACTCGAATTCGACCTTGCAAGTCTGGCTAGACCAGAGGATGTACACTGGTACAGATAGGAACTGAAAATACAGGGAATCCAGGACGGATGAGCCCTATAAGACCAGTGGTGTGAGTGGCAAAACAGGGAGGGTAAAGGGAGAATGGGTAGGAAAGAGGGAACCAATTACATGGAACTGTGTGTGACCTCCTCCCTGGGGGACAGACAACCGAAAAGTGGGTGAAGGGATACGTCGGAGAGGGCAAGATATGACAAAATACCCATTTATAAACTATCAAGGGCTCATGAGGGAGGGGCAAGCGGAGAGGGAGGGGAAAAATGAGGACCTAATGTCGGGGGTTTAAGTGGAGAGAAAATGTTTGGAGAAACAATGTACTAATGCGCTTTACACAATTGATGTGTGTATGGATTGGGATAACGGTTGTATGAGCCCCTAATAAAATGTTAAAAAAAAAAAACAAACCTACAAAGAAGAAGCATCAAGACTAGTTCTGATTTCTCAGCAGAAACCACGCAAGGGAGAAGGCAAGTAGATTACATATTTAAGACTGGAAGAAGGAAAAATACCAACTAAGAATCACATATTTAGCAAATACATTGTCCCTAAGATACATAGGTAAAAATTAGAAAATTTGTAGATAAAGACAAGTTAAAGGAATTTGTAAAAACCAAACCAATCTTACAGGAAATACTCAGGGAAGTTCTTCTGATGGAGAAGCCACAATAAATATCCTGAATTAACATAAATGACAATACCACTCAGAGGTAATTCAGATATAAAAGTATCCAAAATAAAATAAACACACAAGACAAAATTTTAAAAGCCAGATATTACCAATGGGTAATGAAAACAATTACAAAGTTAAAAAACAAAAACAAAATAGAGTCATTACAGAACTACCAAATGAAGATAAAGTCGATTGGATTACTAACTAGAAAAAAACGTTTAAATTTAGGGGACATTAATGAATTACAGGGTAACCACAAAGAAAATGAAGAATGCTCCTGATCCAAAATTTAAAAAAGAAATATCATAAATATTTATTAAACACTGAAACAACAGCAATCAAGAAAATAACAAGTAAGCTCACACACACTATGAACTCAGCACAGAAATTCCTGTGAAACAAAGAAGCCAGTAGCAGAGCAAAATGGCAGCAAGAGAGTAGGACGATGGATAAGAAAACAGAACCCATTAATGTGCTAACAACAGATGACACATTTTAGAAGCAAAGATTAAAATAGACTAATATTCAAGAGATGGGAAAACATTGTATCAAACTAAATACTATCAAAATAGAGAAGTGTCAATACGAATATCTGATAAAATAAAATTTTAGAGAAAAAATTGCATGAGACAAACAGGACTTTATATAATAATTAAAGAAAGTGTCAGTTGAACAGACGATATAATCATAATAAATATTTATGTACCAAATGAAAGAGCCTCAAAACACATAAATCAAATGCTCACAGAATTGAAGAGAGAAATGCACAATTCCACAAAATGTATAGAATACTTAGTGCATCACATTCAATGAGGGACAGAACAACTAAAAAGAAACTCAACACACAAAGAATTAAACAACACAATCAATCAACTTGACCACAGAGGCATATATTGAATGCTCCATTCAACAACAGTACAATGCACAAGTTTTTACAGTGCACAGTCGCCAGAATAGACCAACTATGAGACCACAGAGCAAGCCTCAAGAAATTCAAAAACATCAAAATACCATAAATACTTTTCTTATATAAAATTAGAAATTAGTAATAGGAAGATCAAGGGATAAAATCGAACACATAAAAGTTGAAATCATCCTCATAGGTAATAAAACAAATAAAAATCTCAATATAAAATTTCCTTGAGTAGAATGAGAATGAAATGTAAGATGCCAAAATGTTACAGCAACAGCAGCACTCAGAGAGCAATTTATAGCAATAAACATACACATAAAAAAAGAATATAGAAAGACTTCCGGGAAGTTGGCGATGGAGTGACACATACCAAAGGGACTCAGAAGAATTCAGCCCAGGAGAGGTGCTTAGAGGGAGGTTCAGCACTGCTGGAATGCAGGAGGAGCATCATAAAGATAAGTAGGCAAAGACCCATGGGGTTTTGAGGGGCTGGGGGCTTTGGCCTTACCACAGTGGAGATCGGATGGGATGGGGCTTGACGTTGGCCCCACCTCTGTCTCTGCCGGAGGAGGGCTTGGTCTCAACACAGCCACAATTTGCTTCTGCCTGCATCAGGGAAGGGACTGGACCCTTGCAGCTCCACAGGCAGGGATGGGGGTTCTGCTACATTTTTGCTTTTGTTTCCACCTCTTCTCTCTTTTGACCCACAGTCTTGGAGGGCTTTGCAGGGGCTTTTTCTCAACACAGCCACAGCTTGATGCTGCACCTCGGGGCAGAGACTAAACCCTTGCAGCTGCACGGCAGGGATCAGGACTCAACTACATTGTTGCAGGGATTGGGACTCAACTACATTGTTGCTTCGTTTCCCTCTCTTCACTATATCCCAGCTCAATTCTCAACGGGCTTAATTTTTAATTTTTACCCTCCTCTTTGTCTCTTTCCTGTTCTCTCACACTCCACTGCTGACCTCCAGACCACTCCCCTTAGCCTAGGGCATTTACACCAGTGCCACACCCAGTTAGGTGAGCTCCACCATGTGTATCTAGCTGGAGGCTGGGGAAAGCCCTGCTGACCTCCACCAGGGGATACTCTGCCCAACTTCTTACCAGGGAATACCTGCCTGTGTGCCTGGGGCACTAAAGCAGCTCGGCCAACACTCGTCAACATTCCAAGTTGCTGCAGGAACCTCTGTCCAACCTCCGCAACACCAAAGCAGGCAACCCACCAGCCTTCTGGGGCACTCCCCTGAGAGGGAAGCCACAGGAGGATAAAGTGGTAGGTTAATTCCATAGTGAAATTAGCTGTAGGCAGTTCGAAGAAGCATTCCTACAAGTCTCCCAGAGAGAACCAGTGCTCTTTGACTCCCTGGAGAATGGCACCTGGCTCCTCTAAAAAAAACACAACGCAAACAGCCATCAGCCCCAATGACCTCAATGAAAACAACAGGAGAAACAAAAGGCAATGGCATAAGATGTCCTGAACATAACAGCATGCATAGAAGAAGCAGACATTGAGCTGCCACAGAAATAAATTTTCAGAATGCTGCTTGGAGTCATACAGGTTATGAGGGAAACAATACAGAAAAAGGATGAAACGATAGAGGAGAGAAAGGCCATACACCAAAGGGAAATACAGGAGCTTAGAGGGGATAACAAAAACAAGTAGCAGAAACACGGACCTCAAGAATCGACTGGAGGAAACAGAGAACCACACCAGTGAGTTGGAGGACAGCCAAGCAGACTTTAACAAAGGCGGAAAAAAAATTCTAATAGGATCATCAGAGAAGCTGAAGAAAACTTAAGCGTTGTCTGATGCTATGAAGCAGAAAAACGTTAGAATTATTGGCTTAGTGCAGGAAGACACAACAAAGAAGGCATCTGCAACAATAGTGAGAGAATTCTTGGAGGAAAACATCCCTAGTTTAATGAATGAAAACCAGGCAACCATTCAGGAGGCTGAAAGAACACCAGCTAGACTGAATCCCAAGAAGAAGTCACCAAGGCGCCTATACTTGAACTATCCAACTTTGAGGAAAAGGAGAAAATCATGAGAACATCGAGGGAAAAACAAGAAATCACATATACTCACATGAATATGCTCAGATCTATCAGCAGAAACTATGAAGAAGAGGAGAGAGTGGAGTAAAATATTCCAAAAATTGAAGGAAAACAATGCAAACCCAAGAATACTCTACCCAGCCAAATTATCAATCAAGATAGATGGAGAAGTAAGAGTCTTCCCAGACAAGGAAAAATTCAAAGAATACATTAGAAGAAACCCAGCCCTACAAAAGATTCTTGCCGACCCAGTATGGGCAGAAAAACAACACTCACCAAGCATAAATAAGAGACTGCCACATAGAACAACCTCACCCAGAAGGCAACAAAGAGAAAAAAGTCCCCAAGATAGCGTTGGCTTAAGGATGGAAAGAACTCAAGAATGATACACACACACACACACACACATGCACAACACACTAATGAGAAAGGAAAGTAGGAAAACACCCAACAAAAAAGGTATAAGATTACATCACAGAATTTTCAGATGGAGATAATAACCCTGAATATCAATGGCCTGAACTCAGGCCTTAAAAGACTGAAATAGCAGACTGGCTTAGAAAACCCAACCCATCAATCTGCTGCCTACAGAAGACACATCTCAAGGTTACAGACAAAAATAGGCTGATGATCAAAGGCTGGAGAAAGTCATACCAAGCAAACAGCAATTCAAAAAAAGCAGGGGTTGCAATCCTAATCTCAGATAAAATTGACCTTAAGGTGCAGACTATAAAAAGAGATAAGGAGGGACACTATATAATGCTCAAGGGAATGGTAGACAAAGAACCACTAAGCATTGTAAACATATATTCCCCAAATGAGAGACCCTCTGAATACGTCAACCAAACATTCCAAAAGATGAAAAAATAAATCACAGCCTCAACAATATTATTGGGTGCCTTCAATACACCGCTCTCTGAGAAAGATAGATCACAGGAAAATAAACTGAATAAGGAAGCTAGAGATCTAAACACTACAATTTGACAATTAGACCTCATAGATATTTACAGTTTTTCATCCAAATACAAAAATATTCACATTCTTCTCAAGCCCACATGGCACATATTCTAATATAGACCACATGCTGAGGCATAAGGCAAATCTACATAAATTTAAGCACAATGATATCATACAGACCTCTCTCTCTGACCAACTGTACCATAAGGCTGGAAATCAACAAAAGGAAGATGAAGAAAACAAGAGCAAACAATTGGAGGATGAATAACTCTCTATTGCAAAAGGAGTGTGTACTGGCACAGAACACAGATGAAAGTAGGAAATTTCTAGAAACCAACAAGAATGAGCACACGATGTACCAAAACTTATGGGACACAGCAAAGGCAGTTATCAGAGGAAGTTTCGTAGCAATACATGTACACCTGAGAAAGGAAGAGCGAGTCATGATTGATATGCTGGCACAAGATCTACAACTTGAGCAGAGTCAGCAGGACAATCCTACTAATAGATAAAGAAAAGAAATTCTAAAAATCAGGGATGAGATTCAGAAGAGGGAAAATAAGGAAACTAAGGAAGAAGTTAATGCTGCTAAAAGTTGGTTCTTTGAAAGGATAAGCAGAATCAACAGACCGCTGGCAAACCTAACCAAAGAAATGAGGGAACAAATTTCAATAGCAAGAATAAGGGATGAAATAGGGGATATTGCAACAGACCCTAATGAAATCAAAAGGATAATTACACAGTACTACAAAGGATTGTACTCCAATGAATTCAACGATTTGGAAGACATGGACAAAATCTCGAAAAAAACATTCCCTCCCTAGACTATCCTCAATGGACGTCAAGAATCTCAACAGACCCACAGCAATAGAAGAAATAAGCAAAGTTATCAAGGGATAACCAACAACAAAAAATCCCCTGGACCAGATGGCTTCACTGGAGAATTCTACCAAGCATTTAGGGAAGAACTAACACCAGTCCTACACAAACTCTTCCAGAATATAGAAAAAGATGGCAAACTCCCGAACTCCTTCTATGACGCTAGGATAACTCTAATACCAAAACCAGGCAAGGATCTCACAAGAATCGAGAACTACAGACCAATATCCCTAATGAACATCAATGCAAAAATCCTTAACAAAATACTGGCCAACAGAATACAAAAG
>NW_022106189.1:5596482-5597989 GCF_000313985.2 Echinops telfairi | reverse complement strand
CAATGTTCATTGCGGCACAGTTCACAATTGCAAGGAGTTGGAAACAACTAAATTTCTATCAATTGATGATTGGATTAAAAAACTGTGGTATATACATACAATTGAGTACTACGCATCACTAAAAAGCAGTGATGAATGTATGAAGCATATCGCTGCATGGGAAAAGCTGGAGGAAATCATGTTAAGTGAAGTAAGCCAAACACAAAAGGACAAGTACAACATGAGTCCGCTGAAGTGAGCTTTAAAAAAAATGCAAAAGGAACATAGGGGAAAAGCTACTGTATACAAACATTCCTGGGGTGAGGACCAGGTAATATGTGAGGGACCAGACCAAATACAGTGATACACATGGTAGACAACTAAAAAGGAGGTGGGAAAAGGTGTAGGGGAATAAAAATAAAAAAGAAATGGGTAGCGGGGGCACAAGGCACAAACCCACCCAAGGGGAGGGTATTATTTATATATCCACAGGGAAAGAGGAACCAGACTTCATCCCAGTGCTCCAAGATGTGATGGAATAAGGAACCAGTGGAGAGGTCTGGGGGGGCCAGCCACAATCCCAACTACTACGTGGACACCTGCCCCTCCCCCCAGAAGAATGTATTTCAAAGGGAGGTATTGAATCTGCAACTCCGGGAGAGGGACATATCTGATGGGAGCACACAAGTGCAGATGAAGGGGGAGGAGGAGAGAGTGGAGCACATCTGGCCCACCAGGCCGTGAAGATGTTTCCAATTAGAGCAGCCAGTCCACAGAGGGGACCACATGGCTGGCCCCAATATGAGACATGACGCCCCTCACTGACCCATAACCCTACAGGGGACAACACCGGAGACACAGTGTGGGAATTGCACCCGATCTGATCCCGCCACACTGAGGCAAAACAGCCAGGGGGTGCAACAGAACAGCAAGGGAATAGAATGGCGAGGTCCCAGGGAATGCTGAAGGTGGACTTTGGGGCTAGGGTGTGGTGCCCCAACAAATGGACTGGAAAACATTCCTAAAGGCCAACAAATAATCCTTGAACTGACTACAAGCTTTCCTTTCTTGTTGTGCTTTGTTTTATTTTTTGTCACTGGTTTGTTGTTGTTGTTGTGTTGTGTATTTTTGTTTGGTTTTGCTCTCTCTTGTTTTTGTGCATGTTATTATCTCCGCAGGTCTGCCTAAATATGATAGGCTGGATGAACAATCTGGAGGGGGAAAAAATGGGACCGACAGTTCCCGGGGGATATAGGAGAGGGGGAGGTGGGGGGAAAGGTAATGGTGTTAACAAACCTAGGGACAAGGGAAAAACAAGTGATCCAAATCGGTGGTGAGGAGGGTGTGCGAGGCCTGGTAAGGCATGATCAAGGGTAATGTAATCAAGAGGAATTGCTGAAACCCTGGTGGGGACTGAGCATGGTAGTGAGACAGGAGGAAAGTCAAAAGAAATAGAGGAAAGAGCTGAGAGGCAAAGGACATTTATAGAGGTCTAGATAAAGACATGTACATATGCAAATATATTTAT
>NW_022106189.1:5591314-5595682 GCF_000313985.2 Echinops telfairi | reverse complement strand
AAAATAATAATTTATAAATTATCAAGGGCTCATGAGGGAGGGGGAGCAGGGAGGGAGGGGAAAAAATGAGGAGATGATGCCAGGGGCTTGGGGGGAGAACAATGTTTTGAGAATGATGAGGGCAATGAATGTACAAATGTGCTTTACACAACTGATGTATGTAAGGATTGTGATAAGAGTTGTATGAGCCCCTAACAAAACTATTTAAATAAATAAATATAAATGCGTTAAAAAAAGAATAAAGAATCAAAATCAACACCTTAACCCAACATATTAAATAATTAGAGAAAGAATAGCAAAATCAGGCTACTGCCACCAGAAGAAAAGAAATAATAAAGATTAAAGTAGAAATAGATGAAATAGCAAAACAATAGACAGAATCAAGACTAGAAATTGGTTCTCTAAAGGATTAATAAAATCAGAAAACCACTGGGAAATCAAAAAGGAAAAAATAACTCAAATAACATAAGTAAGTGAAATGGGCAATATCTCAACAGAACTAATGAAAATAAACTGCACCACCATTGAAAATCCGAGGGAGCACAGTTCTATCTGTGAAGTGTTTAGGGGTCTTAAACTTCTATTACTATTGTTATGGGTTTTTTTTAAAAGAATGTCAAAACAAAATATATGTAATGTTAAAAATAAATATAAATCTGGGGAATACCTCAGACACGAATGAACCTGGAGGGTATTATGTTGAGTGAAATTAGTGAAACACAATAAGACAAATATTGTTTGAAACCACTATTATATAAGACAAGAAAAGGTTTAAACACTAAGAGAAAAAAGAATATGCATAGCACCTTCCCAAGGTATGTAGAATTTTCACTTTTCCCATCGGCTTAATCACTCTCAGGAGCGAGCCAGGTGGTGGAATATGTTACACGTTGTGCTGTCGACCGTTGAAACCACCAGTCACTCCATGGCATAGAGACAATGAGTACAAGGAAGAGGAGTCTTTTCTAAATTGATTGTGGTAATGATTGTACAATTCTTCTTGATATAACTGAACAATTGAAATTGTATGATATGTGGATGAAGTGTCAATAAACATTTTATTTTAAGTAAAGCAAAATTTTGGGGCGCAGGAAGCCAACTTGTGGAAGAGGGTGCCTCTGAGTCTTAACGGGGGAAACTGCACTTGCTGAGCCACAGAGGTGGAACGGGATACCTTTAGATAAAGGCTTACTGGAGTGGAGTGATCCTGAGAACTGAATTCGGGCGCTAGGTTCTGTGACCCATGGAGCTTGGGCTGAATGCCTCAGGCTGAGGCCTACAGCGAAGTGATATGTCCTTTGGGCATTTATTAGCAGCCCTGAAAGAACACTATGACATGTACTGACTGAAACTCTATCCTGAGCATTTTCTCACTTGCATTGTAACCTGTTAACTTCCTTAATAAACTTTAAAATCATGGTGGGGGGGTTCCACCACTGGGGAGCAGGGAGATACGGGGCTTTCTACTCCCGTAAAGAATTACAGTCTTGGTAACTCACAGGGACAGTTAAACCCCATCCTACAGTTCCCTGTGAGTCAGCATCAACTCGATGGCAGTGACTTTGGTTAGTTGTTGGGGTTTTTTTAAGTACCGTAATACCTCAGTGCTTTGTAAGTGATATCCCTATCTCCTTGTTTCTTGCAAGTAATAAAACTTCTATACTCATCTGCCTACCTCTAGATTCTTCTTAATGTGAGGGCTGTAGTGGACCATTAAACTGGTACAATAAACTGAGCCTGTCAACAGAATTCTACAAAGGGCTGATTGAGAGGGCTTCCAGACTTGCTATCTATAGGTACCAAGACACAGAACCTGAGATGACATAGGATCAGACCTATTGGGCATTTCAGAAAGTGAAATGGAGACCAGATACCCAGATCAGACATTTGTAAATGGCGACATAGTGTTCCCTGGGTGGATGACTGGAAGACTGTCCATGGTGGTTTTGTTATTACTTCAAGAACCAAATATTGCTAAATATATCTATGATAGTCACTAAAAATGAAAAGTTGAGATTTTATATTTGAAGATTAAATATGTAAATCCTCAACTTGTGCGGAGGGTTCCATAATGGGGATAATTTATACAAGGAGTTTATGAACGGATGGTATGACCTTCCCTTTTTTCATGTGGATATTTCAAACAAAACAACTTACTGACCGACTCAGCTACTCAGTCTGTCCTGAACTCCACTAAATTCACCTCAAGCCATCACCACTTGGGAGTGGCCATGGAAACAACAAGCCTAAAATGAAAAAAACAATGTTCATCAAGGTATTTGAAGACCTAGAAGAACTGGATTTGTTTCTGGAGACAAAATCACACTCACAAATGCACTGTCATCCAGTGGATTCTGACTCACAGCAGAACTGCCCCCTGGAGGTTCCAAGGCTGGGAGTCTTTATGGAAACAGAAAGCCTCCTCTGGTTCCCATGGAGCCCCTGGTGGGTTTTAATTGCTGACCTTGTGGTTAGCAGCCCAAGACACAACCCACTCCACCACCAGGGACCCTTTTCATAAACACATTCCCCAACTAAATTAACACAGACTGCAGGAGAAAATCTGAGCAAACACATACCCCCAAAAGAAATTGATTAGGTCATTTGAAATTTCCCACAAAATATAAAATCCAAGCCTAGACAACTTCATGGAGAATTCTACCAAATATTCAAAGAACTGACACTAATTCTACTCAAGTTATTCCACATTATTGAACGGGATAGAAAGCTTCCAAATTCATTTTAGGAAGTGCGCATAACCTCCAGGCTCAAGCAAAGCAAAGGCATCACTGAAAAAGAGAGAAAGAGCATCACAGACCACTACCCCTCACGAAGACAAGTGCAAAATTTCTCTGCAAAATCATAGCCAATAGGATCAAACGACATATTCTACAAAGAGCAAGCACATCATGGCCAATTTGGACTCAAGCAGAAAAGCAAGTGCGGTTCATTATTAGAAAAAACAATCGAGTTGATATATACAGCAGAGAAAAAGAACCACATGATCATATGAACTGATGCAGAAAAGTCATTTGGCAAAACATAACACCCATGCCTGATAAAAATATTCAACAGATAGAAATAGGAGGGGAAAGTTTCAATGTCATAAGGACATGCAATTCGAATCAACAGCCAAAATTACTCTCAATGGTGAAAAAGTGAAAGCATTCCCCTTGAGAATGGATGTCAGAGAAGGATATGCTCTGTCATCACTCCCATTCAATATTGTGTTGGAAACTGTAGCCAGAGCCATAGGCAAGAAAAAAAATAAAGTCGTCAAAATTGGCAAAGAAGAAGTAAAACTCTCTCTATTCGTTGATGATATGATCTATACATAGAAAATCTCAAGCTTTGTAAGAAATTATTAGAACTAATTGAGAGATTCAGCAAAGTGGCAGAATACAGTATCAACATACAAAAGTCAATGTCTTCCTCCACACTAATGAAAAGAGGTCCGAAAAGCACATCAAAACAATACCATTCACGATAGCCACCCAAAAGATAAAATATTTAAGAAGAAATCTAAGCAGAGAAATAAAAAGTCTATGCCAAGGAAAGTACTAAACACTACTACAAGAAAGCAAAAGAGACCTGTAAATGGAAGAATACACCATGCTCAGGGATAGGAAGACTTAACACAGTGATTTACAAATATAATGCAATATTGATCCCAATTTCACCATCATTCTTTAAAGAGTTGGAAAAACTACTAACCAACTTTATCTGAAAAGAGACCCTGGATAAACATAGCAAAATTAAAAATAACAAAGTAGGAGGCCTTTTACTTCCTAGTATCGAAACCTGCTATACAGCCACAATAGTCAAAATAGCCTGGTGCTGGTACAATGATAGGCACACAGACCAATGGAACAGAACTGAAAAGCTAGAGATATATCCATCCACCTTCAGGCATCTGATCTTTGACAAAGGACCAAAACACATTGAATGGAGAAGAAACGCTCTCTTTAACAAATAGTGCTGACAAAACTGAATATCTATTTGCAGAAAAATAAAACAGGACCCATAAATCACACCATACACCAAAACAAACTCAAGATGGATAAAAGATCTAAATGTAAATCCAAGAAGTATAAAGATCGTCAACAAAAAAATAAGGGCAAGCTTAAGGGCCCTAATACATGACCTAAGTACACTATCAAACATAACTGAAAACATACAAACTGCAGAAGACCATATAGATGACTGGAACTTCCTAAAATTTAGATGCATCAACACTTAGTGCATCAAAAATTTCAGCCAAGAAGCAAAAAGAGAACCCACAGACTGGGGGTTCATACATAGGACTAATCTCTAAAATTCCCCATGGCCCTGCAGGGGACAACACCAGTGACACAGTGTGGGAATTGC
>NW_022106189.1:5582321-5588857 GCF_000313985.2 Echinops telfairi | reverse complement strand
GCGCTTTACACAATTGATGTGTGTACGGAGTGGGATAACAGTTGTATGAGCCCCTAATAAAATGTTAATAAAAAAAAAAACTGGGCAGAGGACATTAATAGACAGTTTACCAAAGAAGACATTCAGGCAGCTAACAATATATAAAGAAATACCATCATTAATCACTCAGAGATGCAGAAACAACAGGGAACTATCACCTCACCACAGCATTAATAGCAAGTTTTTAAAAAAATAGAAAATGACAAATACTGATGAGGGTGTGAAGAAACGAACCCTCATACACTGCTGGGGGGACTGTAAACTTGTGCAACCACTGTGGAAAGTTGTACAGCACTTCCTCTGAAAATTGGAACTAGATATTGCATATGGTCCAGGAACACTTCTCCTTCTTATATATCCTAAAGAAAAGCTATGACAAAGATAGATATGCACACACCCATGCTCATCACAGCATTGTTCACAATAAAAATATGGAAGCCATCTAACTGCCCCTCAGTAGAACAATCAATAAACAAACTTTGGTATATACACACAATGGAATACTATGAAACCTTAAAGAATAATGATAAATCTGCAATGCACCTCATAACACTGGTGAGCCTGGAAGACATTTTGCTGAGTGAAATTTATCAATCACAAAATGACAAATATTATATGACACCACTATTGTAGTAAGTCAAGGTAAGATTTCCAAATTAGAGAAACGTCATTCAATAATTACCAGGCGTGGGAAGGTAAGAGAGCGTAAGTGACCTGCTAGAGAGTGGGTAGACATATGTTAGCTTGGTGGCGGGAAAGGCAGCATATAATGGGAGGGCAAGTGGCCAAAAAAAAATGTTGGAAGCAGGAGAAGACATTGGGTGGTTCTCCAGGGTTAAAGGCAACAGAGGTAAAATTGTTATATACACAATCCTCCACTATAATGTGATATGCAGAGTTGCATGGATAGACACATAAACTGATCAGGGATGGGAGGGAAAGTGGTAGTATACCCACAAATATACCTACGTTCCATAGAGGATATATGTACAAGTGTATTTGTTACTACAGTGCTATTGGGTAAACAATGGACCACAAGCTGTAAGGTTCAAACCCACCAGCCACTCCACAGGAGAAAGATGAGCACATCTGCTCAGAAACCCTACATGCAGCCACTATGAATCAGAATCAACTTGATGGCAGTAGGTATTTAACTTTGCTGCAAATATAGCCATGTAGTTGAACATACAGGGGACAAAGGTATGAAAACATCTTAGACATAGCCAAACACCTTGAAGGAATAAGTTGCTTGGCCTACAGTCTGGGGTCCATCGTCCTGGAGGACACCAAAGTCAATTGGCATAACGTAGTTCACAGAGACAATGTTCTACATCCTGTTTTGGTGAGTAGCAAGGGGGGACCTAAATGCTTACAATCAACCATTTAAGGTGGGACATTGATCTCTCCCTGTCTGAAGAAGAATGATGAAAATCAAAGACTCATGGAAACAACTAGTCCAATAAACTAATGGATCAATTGAACATCCATTTCCAACATCTTGAAACCAGAAGGAGAATAGTGTCTGCCTATTACCTCTAACAACTGTTCCTGAAGACATCACATTAGAAGGTCTAAGAGGGAGTAGGAGGAAAATATGGAACAAAACACAAAATCATGAAGACGAGGTTTACTGCTTAGACAGAGCGGTAGAGCCCTTGAGACTATGGCCTCTCGTCGCCCTTCAGGTCTGGAACTAAGGCCCATAAGGGGAACAGTATTAATGAGGTACGTACACCTAGAGTATCAATAGTTTGAGATCAGAAGGGCAGCTATTACCCAAGGACAGCATTCAGAAAAATTAGAAAAATGATGTTATGTTATGCTGAGGACACTACAATGAATGAGATGAAAAAAATGTGCACGAATCCTTGAATTTAAAATTGATGGATGGCCTGTGAACTTTACCCAACTCACAACTGAAAGTTGGGTTTTTTGTTTTTTAATAAAAATGAAAAACCTCTTGGAAGGTAAGCTACTTGCTGTAGTAAAGAACTATGCTGAAAGCTGTGTCCGTCTGTGTAAGATGGCTCTTGAAACAACAAAAGGTATATATGTTTCCTAGTATTCTAAATATGGAGAGGGGAGTAAAAAGAAATATATATATTGGCCAGTCAAAGAAAGGGACATAACCTAATTTTAAATAAATGAATTAAAGCCTTTTATAAAGGGAGGGCTGCGTGGAAGGAACAGAAATTTATGGAAAGGGGTAGAGATATGCAGCAGAGCTCAGTTCTTAACCACATCCTACCCCTCATGAACTGTTCCAGAAGTGATGGAGCCTCGATAATTCTCAGCAAAACCTCTAACTGTATAAAGATGCAAGCAAGGTGGGCATGAGAAGCAGACACCGATGGTGTTGTTTTTCCCAGATCCCTCCCGATCCCTTCTCACCATTTCTTCATGCCTCTGTGCCCTCCTGCCCCAATTTCCATGGTTGTACAACCTCAGCATCTGCAGCTCTTTGACAGAGGACAGCTCTTGGTTTCTAACTGTCTGTCTCTGCTGGAGAACTGGAAATGCCGAGGAAAGTATATCCTTGTCACTCTACGGCTTGTAATCAATACCTGACTTGTGCAGGAGTATAAAAGTTCAGCTGCCCTTGTCTGGAATCAGATAATTCAGAATGTAGACTTTCCCTTCCGGACCAGCTGCCATTTGGGGGAAGAGCCTGGGCATTCTCCTCCTCCCTATGCTACTCATCTCAGGAGCTTCTTCAAGGGAGTCTAGCCTAAGGCTTGGTAGCAGAGATGGTCTTAGGAAGTAAACTTTAAGGATGGAAATCTAACATTGGATCACCTGACAACCAAAGGGAAAAGGTACCCTGCTGGTGCTAAGTGAGATGATACTCCATGGTATGCCATTACCAATGCTAAGAATATCAATTTTGGTGACTTGAACTGTAATACAGGTGAAAGTTATTCCCTAGATTATGGATATTTCTAGAATCTGAGGAGCCCAGTAGCAGAGCGGTTAAGTGCCCAGCCGCTAACCAAAATGTAGGTTGTTTAAACCCACCCACCACCCACAATAGAAAGATGTGACCATTTGGTTCCATAGAGACTACAACCTTGGAAACCCTACGGGACAATTCTACTTTCTTCTATCACAACGGTTCTCAACCTGTGGGTCATGACCCCTTTGGGGATCGAATGACCCTTTCATAGGGGTCACCTAATTCATAACAGTAGCAAAATTACAGTTATGAAGTAGCAATGAAAATAATTTTATGGTGGGGGGGGCCACCATAACATGAGGAACTGTATTAAAGGGTTGTGACATTAGGAAGGTTTAGAACTACTGTTCTATAGGGTCTCTATGAGTTGGACTTGACTTGAGGACAATGGTACAGAATCCGAAAACTATGGAGGAAGTAGCAATGTTACTATGCATGGAATCGGTTGAATGCTTCTGAATTCTATAGATGCACTAAAGAGAGAAGTGGCAAGTTTAGACTGGATACCAATTTAAGCATAATATGACGATCACAAGGCCTCCTGGGCAATGTTTGAAGACCAAAGAACAGATGCTGAAGATGATAACTGGAGCCTAATTGTAAGCATAGCAAACCTTCAACGCAGACTGCAGTATCTTATGTGAGATCGTTAAGGTTTATTGTGCCAACCTGGCCGATCAACACATGTGGGATTCATTGAAGGGCGGAGAGATAAATGGCTCAGTGAGCCTTGCCTTTCTAGTTCTCGGGTCTCTTGCTTTCTGATGGGCGGACAGGGTGCAGCTGCCTTTGCCAGTTCCCTGCTTCAGCTGGCAAGGTTCACTTCCTGCAAGATATCCCTGAGGAGAAGCCATATGGACCTACCCTGATGCAGCCCTGGGTGCTGGAGCAGCTGCCAGTGCTGTCTTTCCTCCTGCAGTCGGCTACAATGTTATACACAGTCGGTACAATGTGTGTTTTGTGAGATTGAGGAGGACTTTGTACATTGGTATCAGACATATGGGCTAATGTTGGATTTATAGGCTTGGACAGCACTGGGTTGGAATGCTTTCTTAAAGTACATTTACCTTTTATATAGAACTCTTTTTTATATATATCAGTTTCTGTGGATTTGTTTCTCTGGTCTACCCAGACTAACACATTATGCCAAAGTCAAGACCTTCATAGGAAAAAAAACACAATTGAGAGCCTGAGATTTGGGATAGAAACAAGTAACTTTAAAAGTCTATTTCTCCTGACATCTCTCTGGCACACTATCTCTTTCTAGAAGATAACAGGCCTATTGCCTAAAATCCATTCAGAGATCTCAACTAAGACAAATCTAAGACAACTAAGACACTATTTCCCCTCCTCAAAATCTTTGCCTTCCCAAGATCTGCTCTTCAGTCTGTTCTTTGTACCTGTATTGGGATCACTTGTTTTGTTTAACTTTCTGGGCCAGGATACTTGGTAGTTTGGCAGTCAGGCCTTCACCATAATGTGACCTAACATTGTAGCAAGCAGCTGTGGGAAGATTAGGGGGTGAGGCGTGCAACGCCTCACTCAGCTCACAGCTTGATGATGCCTCACTGGGGTGTGACATACAAACAAATAGATGTGCTTTGCTTCTTCCTGTATGTCTAGATTCTGTATCTGGCATCTCAAAACCTAGGCCTGCAGCCCTTGTTGCCTGCCAGCCCTGGGAGCTGTCAGCAGACTGCCATGTTGCCTGGTGACCTTAGGTTCATCCAGCTTGGCATACACCTGCTTCCTGATTCACCTTCATATTTTCTGGTTCATCAACCCCAGCAGCTGTGTGAGTTCGGAAGAGCTTCCTGCTTAGCATCTGACCTACAGACTTGCACTAGTCTTAGCTTGCCTGCCTCTACGTCTGCATGAGATGCTCTCTACCTTTTGATATAAACTTGTCTTATACAAATATGTGTCACTGGTTTTGTTTCTCAGGAGAACCTAGCCTAAGACATTTGATACAGAATGAGGTTCTAGAGAAAGAAATGATAACGATGCAGGGCAGAGGCATGCATATCTGATTGCCACCCATCATATTTGGGTTGATGTGGAGGTAGATTCTCCTCCATTGTGTAGCCCAGTGGTTCTCAACCTTCCTAATGCTGTGACCCTTTAATACAGTTCCTCATGTTGTGGTGACCCCCCCCCCAAGTATAAAATTACTTTCATTGCTACTTCATAACTGTCATTTTGCTACTGCTATGAATCTGGCGACCCCTGTGAATGGGTCATTCGATCCCCAAAGGGGTCATGACCCACAGGTTGAGAACCGCTGATGTAACCAGAGGAGCTCAGATGTGGCCATTGACTCAGTTGGCATCTGCAGTGGAATGACTCCAGTGTCATGGGAGATTGGGGTTTTGTAAGAAAAAGTAGGAAGGGGTATGGGAAGTGAAACTTCGATCCTGTGGTTTCCTTGGTTGTTCTCAACTGTATTGACCAAAAGGAGTATAAGATGTTTATCTGAAGCTAAGAGGAGAAAGCTTCTCTTGGAGAGGCCTTGGGCAAAGGCCAGAATATTTAAATAAAATGGCTAACTAAAAGCCAGGGTCTGCAGGATAGCCCCTATCACAGGTCCAAAGCCATATACACATACCTGGGATGGTCTGGAGTGGAGAAGATGGAACTTTAATGTTTTAGAAAGGATCGTATTTAGGATTATATGTTTAATTGACAACACTATGGATGTTGGATTCTCTTACCTAGTGTTGTAAAATAGACAAACGTGTGATAGAAATAAATATTGGGAATTATAATGAAAGAAATCTTGTCAGCCCACCTTCAGCCTAGGGTGAAAGGAGAACTAGAAATTGCCTAGAAGAAACAGTATGCTGTTTTAAGCTAATGTAGAGAAAGTGAGCTTGTAAGAGTTAAACTCATCCCAGAGCCCAGAGTGTCAGGGCATTCACACTGGAAAAGACATATAGGCCCACCCACTACTGCGGAGAGAGCAGCAGATCTGCCTTTGAAGGCAAGACTGTTGGGAAAGTCTGAGCCCCCTCTTGAAACCACATCTATGGTGCTAGCTTGAAAATGACACCATAAAAAATTAGAATATAATCCTCAGAATCCAGAATATACTTTGAACTGAAGGGCAGAGTATGGCCTTTTATCTTTAAGAAATGCTTAGATTTAATAACCGAGAGTTGGAGTAGGCCTGACCTGACTACTCATCACTCCCAAAAGCCTGCTTGACAAATGTGTGCTTTCTGAACTTCCCCTAATTCCCAACTTCAGAGGTTCTCTCAAGGGCGTGTTTTCACCAGTGGACACAGTAAGAGCTCTGTGGTAGTTACATAATCTGGTGTCAATTTGGTACTTGAGAGGATTAAGAGTGCAGGGGTGGCATCCAGTCTGTCAATCAGATCATAGCCAATGAAGCATCTGTGTTGTCATGGATTTCTCCTGAGAATTCTGAGAAATCTGTTTTTCCTCCTTGGGAGCGGGAGAGACTCTCTGCTCACTCCCTTGGAAACTCTCTACTGACAAGGCTGACTTCCTGCAAAACATCCCTGAGGAGAAGCCACATGGACCT
>NW_022106189.1:5562630-5580311 GCF_000313985.2 Echinops telfairi | reverse complement strand
CGAATTTTGGGAATGATGAGGGCAACAAATGTATAGATGTGCTTTACACAATTGATCTATGTATTGTGATGAATTGTATGAGCCCCAATAAATTGATTTTTTTTTAATTTAAAGGGAGACATGAGAAGATATAAGAGATGTGAATAATACAATACTGTACTCAACTCCCTTTTTACTGTATCTTTGCATAGCAGACAAGGAGTCCAAACCAGACAAAAAACATTATTCTGAAAACAGAAGAAAATTACCCACAATTGCTTAACACTAGAGAACAACTTAATATAACCTCACTCAAATGCAAATTTGAAGCAAGTTATGGTAAAATTAGAGAATGAAATGAAAAAGACACTGGAAACCTTGAGAAACAAGATTAAACCCAAATCCCATTATTACAGATGAACAGAATAGGCAGTGCCTCAATGGTTGGCATAAAGGAAAGGCTTAGGCTAACGAAATAAATGCAGAAGAAAAGCATGAAATCATTACTAACTACAAAAAGACAATTTAAGTCTTTTATGTTTTATTTACAACTTTTTATTGAGATTTGTGTGAAAGTTTATAGAGCCAATTCGTTTTCCACTCAACAATTTGTATGCATTTAGTTTTGTGGCGTTAACTGGAGTTTCCACAACGTAAAAGCGCTCTTCCCACTTCCTCCTTGTGTTTCCACTTTCCATTCATCCATTTTTCCTATCCTTTCCTGGCTTCTGAGCTTCATCCCTGAACAAATACTGTCCTTTTAAGCTCCTATAATTGAGCTCTAAGGAGCGGCAGAATTCAAATAACTTAACAACTGGTTCCCTGCCCTAATGACCATATAAAGTATAAGATCCTACATAGCAGAGGTACTTTACCAGTTCACAGAGCTCATACCTAAATAAAAACAATGAAAAGGGTACTCAAAACTAGATTATAAGAGTTTTAAAATATTAATGAAAAAATATTAAATGATACCTGACAAAAACAATAAAACTATTATTTAAGCTATTATAATGCTTCTGGGTTGGTCTCCTGACTGTCAATATTCTTCACTTTTATTCAAACATCATTGGCTGTGTGATTTATCCTTAGCTATCTTTTCACTGTAGAAGTAGGATCCCATTCCTTTAGAGGTAGGCCAATTAGACAAAAGTAATTGTGTTTGATATAGTAGAAAGAGTTAAGCTACTTCTCATCTCTAAACATACTATGTTCATCTTTTTAAAAAACCTTTTTGCTTCTGTTGAACTTGAAGCAAGAATATTTTTGATTCTCTGAACACTTTCAGGAATTTCATAATTCACTCATACTATCTCATGGGAATTTGGCACATAACAGAAAGCTGAAATGGGTGACAGCATGGTTTATTTTTTGGCATTCTGGTTGCTTGGCACTTTTTATCTTTACATTATATGCTTTTCTTTGAAGTAACAAATACAAGGGAATAAAAATATAGTATTTCCTGGCATTTGCATATGTAAATATATTTATATAGGAGGATGGGGAAATAGATCTACGTACGTATATTTATAGGTTTAGTATTAAGACAGCAGATGGACATTGGGCTTCCACTCAAGTACTTACCTAATGCAAGAACGCGTTGTTCTATTAAATTGGCATTCCATGATGCACACCTTTCTGACACGATTGCTGAAAAAAAATGTGTGCATAAGCAGATGTGGTGAAGAAAGCTGATGGTGCCAGGCTATCAGACGACATAGCGTCTGGTGTCTTAAAGGCTTGAGGATAAACAAGCAGCCATCTAGCTCAAAAGCAACAAAGCCCACATGGGAGAAGCACACCAACCTGTGTGACCACGAGCTGTCGAAGGGATCAGGTATCAAGCATCGAAGAACAAAAATATCTTATCATTGTAAAGGAGGGTGAGTGCAGAGTGGAGACTCAAAGCCCATCGGTAGGCAACTGGACACCCCCTTACTGAAGGGTTGTGGGGAGGAAATGAGCCAGTCAGCGTGCAAGGTAGCAACGATGAAACATATAACTTTCCTCTAGTTCTTAAATGCTTCCTCCACCCCCACTATCATGATCCCAATTCTACCTTACAAATCTGGCTAGACCAGAGGATGTACATTGGTACAGATAGCAACTGGAAACACAGGGAATCCAGGACAGATGACCCCCTCAGGACCAGTGGTGAGAGTGGCGATGCCTGGAGGGTGGAGGGAATGTGGGGTGGAAAGGGAAAACCGATTTTAAGATTCTACGTATAGTCTCCTCCCTGGGGCATGGACAGCAGAGAAGAGGGTGGGGAGAGACGTCGGACAGTGTAACGTATGACAAAATAATAATAATTCATGAATTATGAAGGGTTCATGAGGGAGTGGGGATGGGGGAGGGAAGGGAAAATGAGGAGCAGATATTAAGGGCTCAAGTAGAAGGCAAACGTTTTGAGAATGATGATGGCAACAAATGTACATATGTGCTTGACACAATGGATATATGTATGGATTGTGATAAGAATTGTACAAGCCCCCAATAAAATGATTTTTTTTTAAAAGAAAGAAAATTATGATGGCAACATATGTACAAATGTGTTTGACACAATGGATATATGTATGGATTGTGATAAGTGGTGTATGAGCCGCCAATAAAATGATTTCTTTTTAAAAGAAAAAAAAAATATATATATATAGTATTTCATCAAAAGTATAAGTTTTATGAAATAAATAAATATTACTAGTATAGTTCCATCTAACTTTTTATACCTATGGATAAAATGAACATAGGGCACTTAGAATACGCTGTTGTACAGATGAACATTTAAAAAGAGTAAGAAATGTATAGGTTCTGCTGAACCAGTGTGAAGTGGCTGAATCCCACTACTGGATCTAAGGTAGGTATTATTGTTCAACGTATAGGCCTATGAGGTAGTTAGTTTATTGTGCCAGCCTGGCCAATAAACACATGTGGGATTAATTGAAGGACGAAGAGATAAATGGCTCGATGAGCCTCGCCTTTCTCGTCTCTCGCTCTTTGATCATCGGACCAGTGTGCGGCTGCCTTGCTTGTTCTGTGCCTCAATTTGCAAGCTACACTACCTGTGGGATGCCTAGCCTGTGAACTGTATCGCTGTAATTTGAGGTTCCTTCAAGACCTGCTTCACCACACAATTGGAATTTACATCTCTTGAGCTGGGGACTGACTGTTGGTGACCTGCCTTGCTGTTTGCTGCCTGTGCTAGGATAGCCTGAATCTCTCTACAAAGGACTACCCCGTGGTCCTCAAGACTTGAAGGACTGCCAGTTTCTCACAACTGTCTAACAAATTTGAATTGTACTGAGCCATTTGTACTGATTTATAATTTAACTGTTTATTTCTTGTGTTGTTTATCTATCTATCTGTATAACTGTTTTATAATTTAACTGTTTATTTCTTGTGTTATATATCTATCTATAGCTATATATAATTATTAGCAATCTGGTTGTATCTCTCTAGAGAACCCTATCTAACACAGCTTGTGTATTGTTTGGCTGAAAGTTGAGCCATGGGAATGCGTGCAGTTTGAATTTTCAAGACTAATTAGGAACCATAGTTTCACAGTTCCATCATTCTTTATAAAACTAGAAAGCCTGCTCTCGGTTTTGAGGATTTTTTTTAAGATTTGGGAGGTTGTTCCACATTTCCCCCCATTCTATGGAAAACTTTCTACTGTGATCCAAATCAGATTGGTCCGTGTTGCTAGCCAAGTCCTATTTAGTTTTTCCAGTCTCAGAATCATAGAGACTGATGGAGGTATGATTATTGCCTCTTGATATCAAAAGATTAGGTGGAGGACATATTGATCATTTCTGCATCTTTTAGGTGAGTTATGTCTAGTCTCAGCCAGTTCAATGACCCTGGCTTTCTGCTTTTCTCAATTAAACAGGCAGTTAGCAGTTTGCATAGTAAAGAAACAGTTTAAAGTCAGAAATCGGTTCTTCTTATTTTAACACAGACTATAATCACAGATATAGAGGCAAGATTTTAAAACACATTACAAAATGAAGGACTATGACTAAAAGGGGCATGTTCATTGTAGCACTATTTATAATACCAAAACCATGAAAACAGCCTAAGTACCCATCAGTGGTTGAATCAATCAACACACTATGGTACATACACACAATGGAATACTATGAAACATTAAATGATAACAATGAATCCATAAAGCATTGATGAATCCAAGGATATTTTGCTGAATAAAATGAGTCAATCACAAATTTTGTATTAGACCACTACTCTAAAAAAATCAAGAAAAGTTTTACACACAGAAAGAAACATTCTTTGATGGTACATAATCTTCTGTCAACTTGAGTGAAGGGGTGGAGCCTAGCCTATCAATCAGGTCGCAGCTTGGTGACTTCATTTGGAGGGACCACCAAGACAAATGGCTCACGGGAGGCCAAACATACTCTCTGCTTTGTCTTCTTGTTGAAAAGCCATATGGAGCAACTATACACTGATGGAGCCAGAGCCCTGGAGCTGGAGGAGCCACGTGGAGACCTATGCCTGCACTGAGATGCTTCTACCACCACTGGATCCATAAGACTTTCCACCCACTGGCCTGTGATTTTTCTGCATTTGACATCATTGCATGTGTTGTGTGAGTCTGAAGATAAATTTATAGACTGCTATCGGGCATATGGGCTAATATCAGACATATATACTTGATTTAGACTGAGGTAGGATGTTTTTTTAATATGCAATTACTCTTTATATAAAGCTCTTTCTTATACACATAGGAGTATCTATGAATTTGTTCCTCTAGTCAACCCAAACTAACACATTATGGTACCTTGAGAGTAGGGTACTAGAGAAACAAATCATGAAGATGGAGACTGGATGCTTCTTTAACCCCTGGGGTAGCTTTGTCTTCTTTGGCTAGCTGGAGGTCAGATATGACCATGCAGTTTACTCAATTATTTTCTGGAAAGAATATGGGAAGTTAAAGTTTTTATTATTTTGTTTGGTTGTAGTCTTTTGGGTATTCCCATGTGAAATGGCAAAAAGGAATGTGGTTAATGTATATTTTGAGCTAAGGAGACAAAATCGCCCCTTGAATTTCTCAGAGCTGCTTAGTGAACATGGCTCATAGAAAGTCAAAAAGGTTGACAGAAAGCCTGACCCTGACTTGATTCAATCAGAGGTCCAAGGCCATATTTTGTATCAATGGAATAATTTAGAAAAAAATTAAGATAAGATAGATAAGGATTGAACTTGACTGTTTTAAGAATTGAGTTTAGGTTTATACTGTTTTCTTCTGACTACTGTTATTATATAATGATTGATAGAAATGATTTTGGGGAAGTGAAAATAGAGTTTGTAAGCCTACATGCCTTCAGCCATTACATTGGAATTTAAATGGGTTAGGACAGCTGCAAAGAAGGCTCTGAAAGAATAAACCCCGCCATGTCTTGAGTGCTCAGGACTTTTAAAGATTAAGAGATTTGCCTAGGGGGCTGTACATAGATGGAAGAAAAAACGGAACCCTTTGGATTTTTGAATTTTCAACTAGTGGTTTGTGTCAGAAGCTGCAAACATTTGGAGCCATGGAAGGAACTCTATGCTCTGGGACTGAACTGTTAAAGGCCCCTGTGAGCAAGCTGAAATGCTTGTAAGGTGACTACCTGGATCCACTTGTTGAGTGGAAGTGAGAGAAACACAGCAATAAAGAGACAGGTTGAATCTGGCCACTGACATCCTTGGACCTGGTTCACAGGGACTAGAGAAGAAAATGAGAATGGGTTTACTGGTCTGAAGTTCATGCCCTAGCCCAAAGGGACTAGGGTTGTTGAGAATTTGTGATGGGGCCATGGTCTAAAGGCAAGGCAGCCAATGGGCACCCTCTTTCTTATACACATAAGTGAGGCAACCCACAATTAGTTGAGTAGAAGCCAACCAGATGAAGACAAGATTTTTAAAAAAATAATTTTATTGGGGGCTCATACAACTCTTATCACAATCCATACATATATCAATTGTGTCAAGCACATTTGTACATTTGTTGCCCTCATCATTCTCAAAACATTTGCTTTCTACTTGAGCCCTGGATATCAGATCCTCATTTTTGCCCTCCCTCATGAACCCTTGATATTTTATAAATTATTATTATTTTGTCATATCTTACACTGTCCAATATCTCCCTTCACCCACTTTTCTGTTATCCATCCCCCAGGGAGGGGGTTATATGTAGATCCTTGTAATTGGTTCCTCCTTTCTACCTTATCTTCTCTTCACCCTCCCAGAATCACCACTCTTACCACTGGCCCTGAAGGGATCATCTGTCCAGGATTCCCTGTATTCCCAATTCCTATCTGTACATCCTCTGGTCTAGCCCAATTTCTAAAGTAGAATTGGGATCATGATAGTGGGGGGGTGGGGGGTGGAAGCATTTTTTTTTAGTAGAAAATAAATATGTTTTAATTGTTTTATTAGGGGCTCATACAACTCTTATCACAATCCATGTATATATCAATTATGTAAAGCACATATGTGCATTCATTGCCCTCATCATTCTCAAGACCTCTGCTCTCCACCCAAGCCCCTGTCATCAGTTCCTTATTTTTTTCCCCTCATTCCCTGGTCCCCCCTCCCTCATGAACCCTTGATATTTTATAAATTATTATTATTTTGTCATATCTTACACTGTCCAACGTCTCCCTTCACCCACTTTTCTGTTGTCCATCCCCCAGGGAGGAGGTTATATATAGATCCTTGTAATCAGTTCCCCCTTTCCAACCCACCCTCCCTCCACCCTCCCAGTATCACCACTCACACCACTGGTCCTGAAGGGATCATCCACCCTGGATTCCCTGTGTTTCCAGTTCCTATCTGTACCAGTGTACATTCTCTGGTCTAGCCAGATTTGTAATGTAGAATTGAGATCATCATAGTGGGAGTGAGGGTAGAGGAAGCATTTAGAAACTAGAAAAAAACTGTATGTTTCATCATTGCTACATCGTGCCCTGACTGGCTCATATCCTCCCTGAGGCCTTTGGTTAAGGGGATGTCTAGTGGCCTACAAATGGGCTTTGGGTTTCCACTCCGCACTCCCCCCTCATTCAAAATGATATGAGTTTTTGTTCTTTGATGCCTGATAACTGATCCCTTTGGCACCTCGTGATCACGCAGGCTGGTGTGCTTCTTCCATGTGGGCTTTGTTGCTTCTGAGCTAGATGGCCACTTGTTTACCTTCAAAGTTGTTTACTTTCTTCACAACATTTGCTTATGTACCCGCTTTGTCTTTTGTGATAGTGTTGGGAAGGTGAGCATCATAGAATGCCAATTTAATAGAACAAAGTATTCTTGCATTGAGGGAATCCTTGAGTGGAGGCCCAATATCCATCTGCTACCTTAATACTAAACCTATAAATATGTGCAACATAGATCTATTTCCCCATCCTCATATATAAATATATTTACATATGGACATGCCTTTATTGAGACCTCTATAAATGCCCTTTGCCTCCTAGCTCGTTCTTCTATTTCCTTTGACTTTCCTCTTATCCCACTATCATGCTCAGTCTTCATTTGGGTTTCAGTAATTCCTCTTGGTTACATTACCCTTGATCATGCCCTACCAAGCCTCTTACACCCTCCTCATCAGCAATTTGGATCACTTGTTCCATTTTCCCTGGGTTTGTTAACACCACTACCTTTCCCCCCACCTCCCCTTCTCCCATGTCCCCCTGGAACTATTGGTCCTGTTGTTTTCTCCTCCAGATTGTTCATCCAGCCTATCTGAGTTAGACAGACCTGCTAAGATAATAACATGCACAAAAGCAAGACAGAGCAAAACCAAGCAACAATATACAACAAAACAACAACAACAACAAACCAATGACAAAAAAAACCACAACAAGAAAGAAAAGCTTGTAGTTAGTTCAAGGACTGTTTGTTGGCCTTTAGGAGTGTTTTCCAGTCCAGTCTGTTGGGGCACCAAGCCCTGTCCCCAAAGTCCACCTTTGGCATTCCCTGGGGACCTTGCTGCTCCATTCCCTTGCTGTTCTGTTGCACCCACTTAGTGTTTTGCCTCAGTATGGCAGGATCAGATCAGGCACAATTCCCACACTGTGTCTCCAGTGTTGTCCCCTGTAGGGCTATGGGTCAGTGAGGGACATTGTGTCTCATAGTGGGGCCGGCCATGTGGTCTTCTCTGTGGACTGGCTGCTCTGAGCGGGAACATTGTCCTCAAGGCCTAGTGGGCCAGGATGTGCTACACTGTCTCCTCCTCCTCCTTCACCTGCTCCTGTGTGCTCCAATCAGATATGTCCCTCTCCCAGAGCTGCAGATTCAGTGCTGTCCTCTGAAATAAATGCTGGGGGGAGGGGAAGGTGTCCACGTAGTTGGGAAGCATTTAAGAACTAGAGGAAAGTTGTATGTTTTATCGTTGCTACCCTGTACCCTGACTGGCTCGCCTCCTCCCAGAGAACCTTCTGTAAGGGGGTGTCCAGTTGCCTACAGGTGGGTTTTGGGCCTCCACTCTGCACTCCCTTTCGTTTACAATGATATGATATTTTGTTCTTTGATGCCTGATAACTGATCCCTTCGACACTCTGTGGTCACATAGGCTGGTGTGCTTCTTCCATGTGGGCTTTGTTGCTTCTGAGCTACATGGCTGCTTGTTTATCTTCAAGCCTTTAAGACCCCAGACACTATATCCTTGGATAGCCGGGCACCATCAGCTTTCTTCATCACATTTGCTTATGCACCCAGTTTGTCTTCAGTGATGATGTCTGGAAGGTGGTCACACAATGATATGGTATTTTGGTTTTTGATGCCTGATACCTGGTCCTGAAGATAAGATATTTGAGCCTGTTAATTGGTGTAAATTGCTGCTGATTTCATGGGTTCCCTGTCCTGATTTGACTTTGCTATTGGATGCGAGCTCACAAGGTTCCAACTGGAATGAAGATTCTTCACATCAAAGCATATGATTATCTCATCAGAGCCCTGGGTAGATGTAAGTGAGCAGTATAGAAATCGGATACCCAACATGGGGAGGAGAAAGGCAAGAAGTGGCTGACTTATAAACTTTCATAAGTTGGGGAATATATTCATAGGACTATGGTTTAGGTGTTTACTTAACTGAAATTGTTGGCATAGAATATTTTTGTTTTGTTCACTTATAGAATATTATGTTTAAGTGAGGCTGGCACATATTGAATTGTATGCATTTTAGTTTTATCCTGTTAGGTACAGATATGATTTTATTACTGTATTGTTTAAAAATTATATATGGGTAAAGAGTTGTGTGAAAGTGTCAATTTGACAAGGGGTAGTCTGTGGCATAATCTCCTGTCAACTTGAGTGAAGGGGTAGAGTCTAGCCTGTCAATAAAGTCACAGCCAATAAGACCTCTGCGTGGGCATGGTCTTATTCTGAGGATTCTAGGAACTCCTGTCTTCCTCCGTGGAAGTAGGACACACACTCACCCTGCAGACATTCCTGTTGAAAAGTCACATGGAGCTACACTGATGGAGCCAGAGCCCTGGAGCTGGAGGGGCCACGTGGAGACCCACACCTGTGCTGAGATTCTTCCACCATCACTGGATCCATAAGACTTTCCACCCACTGGCCTGTGATCTTCCTGCTTTTGGCATAATTGCATGTATTGCATGAGTCTGAAGAGGAATTTATAGACTGGTATCAGACATATGGGCTAATATTGGACATAAGGATTTGATATGGACTGGCCTGTAATGTTTGCTTAATATACAATTGCTCTTTATATAAAGCTCTTTCTTATACACATGTGAGTGTCTATAAATTTATTTCTCTAGTTGACCCAGACTAACCAGGAATGGAAGTAGAGGGAAAGAAAAATCACTAAGAGAGTATACACATAGTGCAGTAGTTACATAATTTCATGTCAACTTGAAAGTATAAAATATAAGGTGGAGGCTAGCCTGTCAATCAGGTCACAGCCTGATGGTGCTTCCTTGTGGGCTTGCCCTTCTTATAAGGAGGGTCTTGGGAACCTCCCCACTCTCTGCCTTCACCTTCCTTCTGACAATGCTGATACCTGCGGAAGCCCTGTGATGCTTCCACCACCGTGGGATCCACAAGACTTTCCACCCACGTGGCTTTGTGAGTCTTGAAGGTGGACTTATGGACTAGCCATGGACTTAAGGAATTGAGTTGGACTAAGCTGGGATTATTTTTTAATCATTCTATTGGGGACTCTCACAGATATTATCACAATCCATACATACATCAATTGTGTCAAGCACATTTGTACATATGTTGCCATCATCATTTTCAAAACATTTTCTTTCTACTTGAGCCCTTGGTATCAGCTCATTTTTCCTCCTCCCCCCATTCTCCCTCCCTCGTGAACCTTTGATAATTTATTAATTTTTTTCAGGTCTTACACCAACCACTGTCCCCCTTCACCCACTTTTCAGTTGTCCATCCCCCTGGGAGGGGGTTATATGTCTATCATTGTGATCGGTTCTCCACTTCTCCCCCCACCTTTCCCTTCCCCTCCTGGTGTCACTACTCTCATCATTGGTCGTGAGGAGTTTATTTCTGGATTCCCTGTGTTGTAAGCTCTTATCTGTACCAGTGTACATGCTCTGATCTAGCTGGATTTGTAAGGTAGAATTGGGGTCATGATTGTGTGTGTGTGTGTGTGTGTGTGTGTGTGTGTGTGTGTGCATTAAAGAACTAGAGGAAAGTGTGTTTCCTCAGTGCCATACTCCACCCTGACTGGATCGTCTCTTCCTTGTGACCCTTCTGTAAGGGGATATCCAATTGCCTACAGATGGGCTTTGGGTCTCTACTCTGCTCTCCCCCTCATTTGCATTGATATGATTTTTGTTTTGTGTCTTTGATGCCTGGTACAGTCTGGAGTGTTTTATTGATACGTAATTACTTCTTGATATAAAGCTCTCTCTGACACATTGATGAGTGTCATTGGATTTATTTCTCTAGTCAACCCCGCCTAACACATATAGTAACTGAGGTGAAAGTTATACCATAAGACAGATGTCTGCACAGCATGACCAAGACATGTACACCACCTTTGTAACCTCCCCTTCCCAACTGAGGATGAGCAGAAGATGAGTGCTAAATCATCTGTGATGACACCAAGCAGACACCAGTTACTGGTGACCGCTGGCCCAGGACTCTCATAGCCATCTTGTCTTGAGTCCCTGTGTGCTCCCAGTGTGTCTCACTAAGAACGTGAGACCTTCTATCACTTTCAGACATTTCACGTCTCTTCAGCGGTGCTGAGCAGCTTTAGCAAAAGTTACTGTCTTGCTCTGGATCTTGTGTCTGACTTGTCTCCACCTGACATCCAGTTTTCAGGCTTTATCTGATACACGAGTTTCTCCAAGTTTATGAGTCAGTTTGGTGTGAATGAGGAGGATGCTCCAGTTGGAGTTCTGGACCTCCAATTTGGGATGTACCAGGCTCCACAGCCATGTGAGTTATCTATGTAATGGTCTTTGAGCTCTGTGAGATATTGCCATAAATTTGTGAACCTGGGATGTGAGGTGACATATTAAGGGGAGGAGTCGTGGTTGATATCAGGGGTAACAGAGTAGTATGGCATTTCAGGGAAGAAGTACAGCCAGAATGCGCCTTAAAGGCAAGGATGATGAGACTTCACCTCATGTACTTTGGACACGTTGTCCAAAGAGACCAGTCTTGGAAAAGGACATCATGCTTGGTAAAGTAGCAGGGGAGCAAAAAAGAGGAAGACCTTCAACAAAATGGATTGACACAGTAGACTTAAGCATGGTAACCCTTGCCAGGATGGCACAGGATGCAACAATGTTTCATTTTGTGGTTGCATGGCATCACTATGAATTGGAACCAATTCCCCAGTACCTAACATCAACATAGCATTTCAGAAAAGTCAGATATTTGGGATATCGTTAACTTTTGGCTCACTGGGATCAGTCTTACATTAATCTTTTTTGGAGAAATTATTTTTGAAGTGTGCATGCATCTATTCATAATACAGTGCTTATATCTGTGGGGTATATACCTAGTAGTAGGATTGCTGGATCATATATCTATTGCTGATGCCTTAAGGAAGTATTATACTATTTTCAACAGTGGTTGCACCCATTTACAGTCCTTCCAGTAGTACATAAGCATTCCATTCTCTCCACACACAAACAAATGAATAAAGTACATAGGGAAAAAACCAGCAACTGAGCATGCACATACACAAATGCACACACGCATGCAAAAAATGGAAAACGACAACAGCAAATTCATGTCAAAACTCACTGTCATAGAGTCTTTACCAGTTCATAGCACCCCTAGATGGCCAGAATAGAACAGTTCCTTGTAGGTTTCCTAGGCTTCAAATCTTCAATAGAAAGCCTCATCTATCAATAAATGATACTAAAGGTTAAGTAGATTAAATGCCCAAATCAAGAAACAGAGAGTAGCAGAATTGAAAAGAAAGCAGGATCTATCACTGCGCAGTCTACCAGAGACAGCACACAGGCACGAAAACAGAAAGAGCCGAAAGACAGGAAAACATCGATCAAGCTCATGGCAATATTAAAAAGGGGAGGAGTGCCAACATTAATTTCTAATAAAATACAACTTTAAGGTAAAAAAATAGAATATGATAAAGAAGGACATTTTATAATGATTAAAGGGCAAATTGAATGAGAACATAGCTATAATAAAAACCTATGTACCCAGTGAAAGAGATTCAAAATACATTTATCAAACTAATAGATTTGAAGACAGAAAAAGGCAATTCTACAATAGCAGTAGGATAGAAATTTCTCAAATTCATCCCAAGTTTGCAAGAATGTTTCAGCATTAGAAAATCAACTTAATCCACCACATAATGAAAGAAAAGAGGAAAAATAAAAGAGCCACAAGTTCATATCAATCAATGCATAAAATGCATTTGATAAAATCCAACACCCATATCTGGTAAAAATAGAACACTTCACAAAATAAGAATAGAAGGAAAACGCCTCAATATGATTAGGATTATATATATATAATCAATAAGAATATCAGTTTTAATAGAGAAAAATTAAAATCATTCCCTCTGTGAACAGGAACTACACAGGAATCCCTTGATCATAACTAATATTCAATATTGCACTGGAAATCTTAGCCAGAGCAATAAGACAAGAAAGGGAAATCAAAGGTGTGCAAACTGGCAAAGAAGAAATAAAATTCTATTTGCAGATTATATGATCCTATGCATAGGAAATCCCATCCCAAATACTCCACAAGAAAATTACTGGGACTAAATGAAAGATCGAACAACATAGCAGGGTATAAGATCAATGTTTTAAAAATCATTTGGATTCCTTGAGAATTACAAAGAGAAGTCAAGAAAACAATATCATTAACAATAGCCGCCAAAGACAAAATACTTCGTCATGAGGATACCGAGGGCACGTGGCATAATATCCTCCCCTGTGGCATTGCTGTAAATTCTATTTCGGTGAGTAGGGCGTTGTAAAATCTTGTGAATGGCCATCTAAGGTGCAATTATTGGTCTCTGTCTGAAGCCAAAAAGAGCGAAAAATATCTAAACGGCCTTGGGGGAAAATTAGTCTGATGACCCTCAGCTTCCAGGATTGAACCTGGAAGAACTAGATAGTGCCCAGGTGCCACTACCGACGGCTCCAGAAGGCATCGCCATAAAAGGTCCGAGATAGAGTGAGAGAAAAATGTGGAACAAAACATAAAATCATTAAAAAGACCACGCTGACTGGTCAGAAAGCAATTTGTGGATCATTCAAGTCCGAAACTGAACTCAGTCCTATGGCTCCATTTTCAGCCAAACAATAGACAGATGTGTAAGGTGGCATATACATAAGGGACATATACATAAACATTCGCTAGAAAAATCAACCATTTGAGATCAAAAGGGCAGCATTCGCTCAAAGGACAACATTTAAATATAGGAGGAATGAAAACAGGAAATACAGGAAAGAAGTGGGATATATACGATTGCATCATGAGAATTGCAATCAATGATATGAAATAAAATGTATATGAAATTGTTAAATTAAAAAATTATTTTCTCTGTAAGCCTTCACCCAACTCACAATAAAAGGGTTTTTTAAAAGATATAACGTAAGACAATTTTCTTGTATTAAAAAACTAAAAACCTGGAAAAAAACAAAAGGACAATGTATTTCAAAAATATTTGATACAGAAAGAGCAATGCATCCTAATTAAGTTATTAAGCTTCAACGTTAAGGAAGAAATCTTCAAATACCCAAGGAGAAAGAAGCAAAATCACAGCCAGTGAGAAAATCCAGCCAGGCTTTGACTTGACTGCAGTGACATTCAAAAGAAGTTACCAGGAGAAAAGTATTAATGCCTCGGTGTTCTGAGGCAAAGAAAAGGCAAACTAAGGGCATCACACCCAGACCAGCGTATTTATGTGTAATAGCAGGAATCACCCATTCACAACAAAATCCAGTCAATTAACATATAAATAATAATATACATGATCTTAGGAATTAAGATATTGTGGTAAAAGTACTAGTGGTGGGCATAGAAAACTCAAAACAAAACAAAAAAACCCATACTGCTATCGACTCAATTCTGACTCGGAGCAGCATTTTAGGACAGGGTAGAACTACTGCCTCTGTGGGTTCCTGAGGCTGTAAGTCTTTTCGGTAGTGGAAAGCCAAGTCTTTCTCAGGAGGAGCAGCTAGTGGGTTTGAACTGCTGACCTTGCAAATAGCAGCCCGACATGTAACCACTAGACCATAAAAAGTCAACAACTAGAGGTATATCATTGCAGGACAAAGTATAAAATTGCTAAAAATAATGCTATAACTACTCTCAAGAAGTGGAGGGAGTAAAATGGAAGAGCGATAATATATATCAACTTAACTTTTCAGCGAAGTGGATCAATAGACTAAACTTAAATTATTTAAACCTAAACAAACATGCTTGAAACAAAGAGGCTTTTGGTTTGGTTTGCTAGTTAGATAATGACTATAAACTCCTTGGTTTTTAACAATTTCTCTTTTTTATTGCAAAGACTCTGCTATAAAATAATTTTGTTTATACTTTCATAAAATATTTAAGTTGACAATTCCCTCAATTTTAGATAAGTTATGTTTTCTTTTACTAAATTCTAATAGAATTAAACAAAGTGCCAAATATTTTAAAGTAAGAGCTAGTACTAGTCAATTTTTATGAAAGTAGATATCAACATATCTAAGTTCCTTTCTATCTGTGCATATATATACATGTTTGTCTAAAGTAGTGGGATTTAGGTGGCTTTTTGAATTTTCTTCATTGCATATTTCTGCTTGAAGTCTATATAAGCAATACTTTTTATTTTTATAAAAGTAGTAGAATGAGCTTCTGGAAGCAAATATGGCCAGGTATTAAATGATTAATTTCTGGTAATAGAAACACTGCTGATTGTCTTGTTTTGTTTTGATTTTGCAATTTAAGCTTCAAAAATATGTTTAAGGAAAAATAAGGATAATCATTAGAAGAAAAGAAGTACAATCAATAATTCTTAAATCAGCAGAAGATAATAAAAACTGTATTACTCAAATGGGAAGCAGAAATTAGGTTGCAGAGAAACAAAGAAAACATACGAAATAATACAGTAAAAATAAGTTGAAATAGATTATATCAATATTTCCAATAAATAAAAACATACTCAAATTACTAATTAAAGGACAGAGAGAAACAAAATGGAATTTTCTTAGCCTAGTTTACAGGAGAGACACGAGAGCAAAATAGAAAGACGAAAAATAGAGGAATGGGAAAGAACAATATGTCTGGAACAAGAACCACATAAAACCTAGCATAGCCATATTAGTAGCAGACAGAATTAAATTTAAGGAAAAAGGCATTTATGGAGATATCAAAGATAAAAGAGAGATGATGCTAAAAGAGGACTCACCAAGCAGAAATGAAATTGTCCATGTTTGGTTCTCTAACATTTACATCATGAATTATTTGTACCTCACTGCGGCATAATTTACAAAATGTATTAACACAAACCTGACAGAATTACAAGAAGAAATCAATAAGTCTATAATCCAAATATGAGATTTTTCCCTCACTAGATCATAATCACTCATCTATTTACCACACTGGGGTGACTTGAATTTTTCTGATACCTCTCCACTATGGTGACCCTGCTGATATTTGAGATAATAATGGAGCATCCCGACTAAGACAACGTCCAGAATGGAGAGCCAACCCACTTCTGCCCACCTTATGAACCGCAGCAGAACATTATCTTAGATGGTACCAGAAGCTGAGCCCTTCATGTTGGAAAGCATTCAGAAATACTAGTGGGGAAGAGCTGCTTCCTCAAATAGAGTCAGTGTTAACGACACGAATAGAGCAAAGCTTTCGAGATCTTCAAACGACAACCATAAAGAATGTGCCTTAGAAGTGAAAATGGCTAGTGTGTCCCATACTTTGGACATGCCATCAGAGGGACTGATTTCTGGAGAAGGATGTCATGTAAAGTAGAGGGTCTGTGAAAATGGGACGCTTCAATGTAGTGATTGGCACATTGCTGCTACAACAGGCTCTAACGCAGCAACACTTGCGGGATGGTGCAGGACGAGGCAGGGTTCCATTCTGATGTCCAAAGGGCCGCTGTGAGTGAGGGCCGACTCTACGCCACCTACCAACAGTAGCACAAACAGCTGATCTTTGGCAAAAGGGATGAAAACCATTAAATGGGAAAGAGGGTTAATGCTAAAATATATTTTCTAAACATGTTCTCATTTATTGTCTCATTTTAATCTTTCATAGGCCATGCCAGGTAGTTAGAAGACATAGGAGTCCCCCTAGTTAAATTCCTAAGAAAACCACATGTGGTTATCTGATCAATGCTTTCCCAAGAGCAATTATGGGAGAAAAGTTACAACATGGGTTCTGTTGAGATTTAGGCTTAATTACTAATCTGATGGTATTTCTATTTGAACACACATCCCATCTATTCTTCTCTGGGCCAAAGCTCCATAACAACCAACCCCCCAAAAGGTAAGACTATAGAAGATTTGAAAAACTATAGCAAACTTGATCTACTAGATAAATATGTAGCCATGCACTCAACAAGTAGACAAGATGTATCATTTCAAAGCAAATATGAAATCTTTACAATAGCTGACCTTGAAGTAGAACACAAAAGAGGTCTCATAAATGCTAGAGCAGCATTTTTCAACCTGTGGGTCGCAACCCCTTTGGGGGTCGAATACCCCTTTCACGGGGCTGCCTGATTCATAACAGTAGCAAAATGACAGTTATGAAATAGCAATGAAAATAATTTTATGGTTGGGGGTCCCCACCACGAGGCCCTGTCTGAAAGGGAAACACATTAGGACGGTTGAGAACCACTGCACTAAAAGTCCCCTTATTCGTCTACCTTCCAGCTCTGGAATTCTATTATCTGACTTTTCTAAGGGACTGTGTCTTAATTGCTAAAAGGGAGGCCTTGGAGCACTTGCTGATGAAGATCAAGGACTGCAGCCTTTAGGATAGATTACAATTCAGAGTGAAAAAGCCCCAAATCCTCACAACTGGACCAGTAGATAACATCATGATAAACAGAGAAAAGATTCAAGTTGTCAAGGTGTTCATCTGGCTTGAGTCCACAATCCATGTTTATGGAAGCAGTAGTCAAATGATCCAAAGATGAGTTGCTTTGGGTAAGTCTGCTGCACGAGACCCCCTATAAAGTATTGCACAGCAAGAATGTTACTCTG
>NW_022106189.1:5553688-5562530 GCF_000313985.2 Echinops telfairi | reverse complement strand
GCTGAAACGGATGGCATAGAGAACTACAACTTATGACGGCGGTTCTCAACCTGTGGGTCGCAACCCCTTTGGGGGTCGAATGACCCTTTCACAGGAGTCGCCTAAGACCACCAGAAAACGTATTTCCGATGGTCTTAGGAATTGAGACACCGCTCCTCTATCAGTCTCAGGCGAGTCCGCCCACATGCAGATATGCCCACATATGAGTACTAGGCACGAAGACTGTTACCCAAGCTACACCATGCTTCAAGACAAAATTTCATTTATTTGTAATTAGAAATAAACATTTCACAATATATAATTACATATTGTTTTGTGATTAATCATAATGCTGTAATTATGTTTGATTTGTAACAATGAAAATGCATCCTGCATATCAGATACGTACATTACGATTCACAACAGTAGCAAAAGTACAGTTATGAAGTAGCAACGAAAATAATTTTATGGTTGGGGGTCACCACACCATGAGGAACTGTATGAAAGGGTCGTGGCCTTGGGAAGGCTGAGAATCACTGTAGTAGAGAATCAAACATGGACAAATATTGTTAGATCACAATACCAGTCATTTTTAAGTGATAATGAAAAGACCATTAGAACAAATATGACATTTAATGACATCTCTCAAGCGTTAAAGTTAAAATGACAATCAAGTCAAAATGAAAATGTTAAATATTGAAGACTAAATGAAATGAAAGTTGTGGGGATACATTCAAGAGAGTGCTTATTAACTTACTGACCTCCCGTCAATTCTGACTCACAGAGACCCTGCAGGACAGAGGAGAACCGTGCCTGTGAATTTCCCAAACTGTCAGCCTTGCAGAAAGCCTCCACCTTCTCTGCAGAGCAGCTGGTGGGTTTGAAGCACTGACCTCGTGGTTAGCAGCCCAGTGAGGAACCCTTTATGCCACCAGGACTCCTCAAGCTATGAATAAATTAACTTTTAACCAAGTATTATGGTGAAGAACAATAAGCGAGTTAGTCACACAATCCAATTAGAGTAACCCAAAGAGAAACAAGGCATAAAATGACCTTAAATCAGTTTCTTTCTTTTTTTTTTAACATTTTATTAGGGGCTAGTTTCTTTTTTTTTTTTAATCATTTTATTAGGGACTCAGACAACTCTTATCACAATCCATAATACATCAATTGTGTAAAGCGCATTTGTACATTCTTTGCCCTCATCATTCTCAAAACATTTCCTCTCCACTTAAACCCCGGCATTAGGACCTCATTTTCCCCCTCCCTCTCCGCTCCCCCCTCCCTCATGAGCCCTTGATAATTTATAAATTATTATTTTGTCATATCTTGCCCTGTCCGACGTAGCCCTTCATCCACTTTTCTGTTGTCTGTCCCCCAGGGAGGAGGTCACATATTGTTCCTTGTAATCGGGTTCCTCTTTCCTACCCATCCTCCCTCTACCCTCCCAGTATCGCCACTAACACCACTGGTCCTGTAGGGATCATCCGCCCTGGATTCCCTGGATTTCCAGTTTTTATCTGTACCAGTGTACATCCTCTGGTCTAGCCAGACTTGCAAGGTAGAATTCGTGTCATGATAGTGGGAGCGGGGAGGAAACATTTAGGAACTAGAGGAAAGTTGTATTTTTCATCGTTGTTACATCGCACCCTGACTGGCTCATCTCCTCCCCGAGACCCCTCTGCAAGGGGATCTCCAGTGGCCTACTCATGGGCTTTGGGTCTCCACTCCGCACTTCCCCCATCATTCACTATGGTAAGATTTAAGCAAGTACTCCCACAAGAAAGTGGGGAATTTCCATAAGGAAAGAGAATAAACCAAGAATGGCTTGATTTCAGCTGAAGTCCCAGCCTTTGCCTGGGCCTTCAGGTGTAAACCATACCACAGAGCTGGTTTTCTCCTGTGGCAAAGGATTTAAATTCCCACACTGGCCAGTCATTGGCTAGAGGCCTCCTGTGGTGAGAGGGAGGTAAATCTCAGGCACTACTACCTCTCCGCACCAGCAGGTGGCTCCAGTGTCCATCCGCAATCCTGTGGAGATCTTTTAGCGGCAAAGCACACCGCAGCGGGGAGGTGGGCAAAGGGATGCCAGCCTTGGACTGGTCTGAATCAGAGTTTACACAGGGCAGGGAAGAAAGAGTGAGCCAAGACTGAGTGAAGCCATGGGGACATTTCTTGCAGAAATTAGTGCTCTAAATGGGACCATGTATACTAGGAACTAAAAAGTCATGCACACCCATGTTCAGTGCAAATACCCTGTAATATTCAAATACCCAGCTTAAACAAAGTAACAAGATGTACAATGAAATTGGAGGCCCTTCAAAAGAATAAGACGAAGGGAGAAAAAGCATGTCGATGACATCCAAGATGGACAGATTGGAAGACTTTAGAACCATAGTGAGAAACTCAAAATCAAAAGGAAATCAGAATATTAATACATGAACAAAGCAAACAGAGAAATAAAGATGTGTTGCTGTAACTAGCTGCCACCGAGCTGGCCCCTGACTCAGGATGACCCTACCTCTCCACACGAGGAGTAGACAGGTGTGCCCCATAGAGCTGTCACTGGCTGATTGTCCGAAGTCGCTCTGTAATCTGGAAGCTCTACGGAAACCTGTTCGGTATCGCGGAAGCACAAAAGATAACCTAACGTCCTTAATCTACTGACAAGTAGTTAATCGGTGGCTGCTCTTGAGGGGCTCTATCTGGCAATAGAACTTGCCTCCTGCATGGAAGGCACGATTTCTATCACTTAACCAACAAAGCCCTGAAGAAAGAAAAGTGTTTGCTTGCTGTTGGGTATGTATGTTCCAAGCCTGTATGCCATGGAAAGAAACACTGCTCGGCTCTATGCCAATCTCATCCTCACAACGGTGGCCACATTGGAGCCCATTGCTGCAGACACTGTGTCAATCACCTTGCTAAGGGCTTTCTTTTTCACTGACCAAGCATGAGGTCTTTCTCCAGGAACGGGTCCCTCCCGATCATATGTCCAAAATACCCATGATCAAGTCTTGCTAGCCTTATATCTAAGGAGTTTTCTAGTTAGACCGTTTCTTCTAAGGCAAATGTGTTCATTCTTCCGGCACTAGGTTGTATATTTAATATTTCGGCCAACACCGTCATTGACATTCGTCCATTCTGCAGGATTCTTTGCCCATTGCCCAGCTTTCTCACGCATATAAGTCAGGAAGGTAGGTCTTAGTCTTCAAAATGTCATCTTTGCTTCTTAACACTTCAAAGAGATCTTTTGCAGCAGATTTGTCCTAGGCAAATATCCTAACTGCTGCTTCCATGGGCATTGGCTGTAGATCCACATACAATACAATCCATTATAGCCTCAATCACATTTCCATTCATCATTATGTGGTTGTTTACTGGTGCAGCTGTGAGGGGTTTTTGGTGTCCTGTGTGTTGAAATATTTAATCTACACTGAAGACTATAGTCGTTCTTCATCGGGAAGTGTTTCAAATCTTCTTAGCTTTAACACTGGGTTGTGTCATCTGCATATCTCAGGCTGTGAATGAGTCTTCTAATTTGTTCATCATATCGATTAAATATGTGTGGTGGAAAGATGTACACAACTTTCCTGTGATTTTAAACCACACAGAGTGCCTCTTGGCTTATGTGTTGGTTCTGCCTGAGTACAATAAGGTATTCTTGAATTTTGTTCATAATATGTTGCAATCCACTCAGTTGAATGCTTTTGTACAGTTAAACAAAACGCAAAGATGATATTTTCGCCTTTCAGCCAAGACCCATCTGACACCAACAATGATATCCTTTATTCCACAACCTCTTGATCAGATACTACTTTCTGGAATCGACCAATTCATTTTGGTACAATGATTCTGTGTATTCCTTTTATCTTCCCTGTGTGCTTCCTGCATCAATCAATATTTTGTCCATACACTTTCAATATTTCAGAATCATTCAATATTTCCCCTCAAGGCTTGAAGTTTTTCTACAATTGTTTATGCTTGGTAAGTGTTGAGCATGCTCTTCTTAGTTTTCTAACTCCACGTATTAGCACATTTCATGATATTTTACTTTCCTTTGAAACCTTCTGTTTAGCTCTTTTACATCATACTTTATACCATTTGTTTAAGAACGTTTCAGGGTTTCTTCTGATAGCCATGTTGGTCATTTCTTTCCTGTCTTTAATAACCTTTTGCTCCGTTCATGTATAATGTCCTTAATATTATCCCACAGCTCATATGGGCCTCAGTCATTAATATTCAGTGCATTAAACCTATTCTTGAAATGGTCTCAGAATTTTGATTGGATAGAACCAAGGTCATATTTTGGTTCTAATAACTTGTTTTCATTTTCTTTAACTTCAACTTGAACTTTCATATGAGCTATTGATTGATGGTCTGTTCAGCAGTTGGTCCCTGGTCTATTCTGACTGTTGATATTGATTTTCTCCATCATCTTTTCCCACTGTTTTAGTTGACTTCATTCCATGTGTGCCATCTAGCAAGGTTCACATGTACTGTCTGTGTTTATGCTGCTGAAAAAGGGTATTTGTAATGAATGAGTCATTGGTCTTGCAAAAGTCTATCATGTAATCTCAAACATCATTTCTATAAACAAAGTCATACTTTTCAAGCACTGATGCTTCTTTATTTCCAACTTTTGAATTTCAATTACCAGTTATTATCAATACATCTTGATTGCATGTTTGATCAATTTCAGACTGCAGAAGTTGGTAAAATCCTCAATTTCTTCATCTTTGGTATTTGTGGTTGCTGTGTACATTTGAAATAATAATTATATTAACTGGTCTTCCTTATTAACTCATTGCCTTGAAGCTGATTCTGACTCATAGCATCCCTATATACAATTTCCAAGGTCTAAATCTTTACAGGAGCAGATAGTCCAATCTTCCTCCCATAGAGTGGCTGGTGGGCTCAAACTGTCAATCTGGTAGTTAGTAGTCCACTGCTTACCCAGCAAAGTCTCTCCTTGTAGGAGTATGGATATTATCCTATCACTGACAGTGTTGTACTTCAGGATACCTCTAAAATTGTGTGTGTTTTTTTACAATGAATAGAACGCAATAGTTAAGGTTTATGTCAATTTGGTTGGGCCAGGATTCTCCAACAGTGTGATCTAACTTGATGTAATCAGCACTTTTCTGTGAGCAGTCAAGCAGTTGTAGAAATAATCTGGTCAAATCTTTGATATAATCGAAAGGATGTTTCATTGGTGGGGTGCTTACTCTTAATATAAGCTGCCCTTGTGGAAAATCAAGTTTCTTCTTGCTGGTCCAGATCCTGCATCCGGCTCATTGACCCACCAATGCTGGAAGCTATCAGCAGGCTGCCATATTGCCTGCCAATCGTGGTTTCATCCAGTTCTGCAGTCACACGTGTGACTTGGTAACCTTGATTCATCTGTCTCTACCAACCGATGGTCTTCCTGCTGCCTGATTAATTGGCCCTATAAACTATGCAAATCAGAAAAAAATCTGCAGCTTAGCATCCAGTCCACAAACTTGAACCAGACTGGACTTAATCACTTCCAAAACTGTATGCATCACTTTCTTGACATAAAATTCTATAGTTGTCCATGATTTTGCTTCTCTAGAGCACCCAGCCTAACACATTTGTTACCAAGAATGGTTCTAGAGAAAAAAAAATTGTAAGGATGAGTTTTCTAAATTGGTTCTTTTTTGGGGGGTGGGGGGGAGGCAGAACCATCCAGGTTTATTCTCCAGACAGACAGCATCAGCAGGTACAACTACAGGCTTCGCTGTAGTGCATACATTCACACGGCATCGTCCAGCTGCACAGCCTGGGGTGTGTTTCCTGTAACAACACCCCCCCTCCCTCCGTGTAAACAGGTCCGATCACCTTGGTCACTTCGATTGGTTCTTAACGCACTACGAATTCTGCTTCTGTTCATAAGGATAAGAGTCTGCATGGTAAATCCATGTTGTTGCTGTTAATCCATGACGTAAAGTGTCAATGTGAATTCTCAAAATATCACCACCAGTAGATGAAGTGTTGGTGAAAAACAAGCCTCTGGGTGATCATGCATGTGACATATTTCTGCAATTTTGTCAGATAAGTAAAGCAACGCTGGTTGGTTGGTGCTACTTACAAAATTGGAACAAGATGAGCTTGGGGCTTTGGAGGCACAGCTCGGGTTCCATGGAAAGACTTCAAAGTATCCAGTTGTGTCATAAAAGAATATATATACTGGTTTTGCTTCTCTAGAGAACCCAGGATGCCATTCTTCAATTTGTCATTCCCTGCATAGTAAATCATATAATTATTGGCTTCAAAATACCCAATACTAGTCCATTTCAGCTCATTAATACCTAGTATACTTACCATTATGCATTCATGATTGACAACTTCCAATTTTCATAGATTCATACTTTGTACATTCCAAGTGTTAAAATTAATGGTTGTTTGCAGTTGTTTCTTTTAATTTGGAGCTGTATCAGCCATATCAGTAACCGAAGGGGCTGGAAACTTTGCTCCATCCATATCATTAAAGTTGACTTTACTTTGATGGGCAAGCTCTGCCCTAGTCATATTATGAGTGCATTCCAACTTGATAGGTTCATCTTCTGGTACTACATGAAACAATCTTCTGCTGTTCTTCATGAGATTTAACTGACCAATTTTTATAGAATAGATCAGCAAGTCCTTCCTTCTAGTCTATTTTAGAGTATTAGCCCACTGAAACCTGTCCACCATGAACACTTGCAATATTGGTATTTGAAATATTAGTGGCATAGTTTCCAGCATCACACAAACACAGACACTATAAAAAGGGAACAAACCAAAACAGTGAAGCTGAAAATACAAGAAGTCAAATTAAAAAATTATCAACAGGATGAAACAGAAAATTTCAGTTAGCAAATGAAAGAATCAGCAAATTATTGACTAAGAAAAGCAAAATTATTGACTCTAACTAGTAAATAGAAAATGGGATTATGAAAACTGAGAAGAATTTGCATTTTTTATAGTATCCAGATAAAACGACTGCTTTGATGACTGCTACTCAATACTCAGTAGTCAATCCGGATTCAGAAGAGGAATAAGGGATATGGTTGCTTTTGTCAGATGGTTCTTGGCTGAAAGAAGAGGATACCAGAAAAAAATGGTTTATTGGGAGTTTTTTTAATCATTTTATTAGGGGCTCATACAACTCTTATCACAATTCATACATACATCAATTGTGTAAAGCACATTTGAACACTCATTGCCTCATCATTCTCAAAACATATGTTCTCCACCTAAGCGCCTGGCATCAGCTCCTCATTCTTCCCCCTCCCTTCCCAATCCCCCCTCCCTCATGAACCCTTGATAATTTATAAATTATTATTTTGTCATATCTTGCCCTGTCCGACGTCTCCCTTCACCCACTTTTCTGTTGTCCATCCCCCAGGGAGGAGGTCACATGTAGATCCTTGTAATCAGTTCCCCCTTCAGAAAAAAATGTTTTATTGACTATGCAAAGACATTTGACTGTGTTATAAGTGTGGTAGTTATATAATCTATTGTCAACTTGAGACTTAAGAGTGAAGGAGTGGAGATTAGTCAATCAGGTCATAAATAATGACCTCATTTGGAGCAGCTAAGGAGATAAATAGCTCTCTAGAGGCAGGACACTCACTCACTCCCTGCAAGACATTACTGAGGACAAGCCTGGTGGATCTACACTGATGTAGATCTTGGACCTGGAGAAGCCAAGTGGAGATCCACACCAGTGCTGAGATGCTTCTACTGCCACTGGATCCATAAGACTTTCTAACCACTGGCTGTGATTTTCCTGCATTCAGCGTCATTACATGTGTTTCATGAGTCTGAAGGAGAATTTATAGGTTGGTATTGGACAAATGGGCTAATATGGAACTTATGGACTTGATCTGGGATGGGATGTTTTCTCAATATTCAATTGCTCTTATATATAAAGTTCTTTCTTATACACATGAGTGTCTATGAATTTGTTTCTTTAGTCAACCCAGACTGACACAGTAACAAACTACAGATAGCATTCTAAAACACTCATTGTTCCCATGCAGAACATAAACCTCATGAGCCTCATGTACCTGGACCAAAAGGCAATCATTCAAACAGAACAAGGAAATAGTGGGTAGTTTAAAATCATAAAAGGTGTTTGTCAGGCTTGTATCTCCATATACACTCTGTATGCTGAGAAATAATCAGATAAGTTGGACTATCTGAGGGGAAACATGACACCGGGATTAAAGCAAAGTTTATTAACAACCTGCAATGTGTACTTGACACAACTGTGCTTACTGAAAGTGAGGAGGATCTGACGCACTCGCTGATGAAGAAGAGCAAAGCCTTCCATATGGATTACAACTCGATGTAAAGAAAAACAAAATCCTCACATTGGACCAACAGGTAGCACCATGATAAATGGAGAAAAGATCAAAGTTGTCAACAATTTCATATTGTTTAGATCCCTAATCAATGCTCATGGAAGCACAAATTTTATAATTATATGATATCTATGCTCATGGATCAGCGATCAATTTACACATTGTATTGAGTAAATCTGCTATACGAATCTCTTTTCCAGTGCTGAAAAGCAAGGCTATCACGTTAACGACTAAGGTGGACATAAACCAAGCCAGGGTATTTTCAATCGCCTCATATGTATATGAAACATGCATATTTAACATTGAAATAGGGAGACGAAAAAGGGACCGATGCATTTGGGTTGTGGTTCTAGCAAAGAATAATGAAAGTATCATGGATTTCCAAAAGAACAAACAGATCTCGCAGGCCTGTCTGGATAGGACAGGCTGGATGAACAATCTGGAGGAGAAAACAACGGGACTGACAGTTCCGGGGGGACATGGGAGAGGGGGAG
>NW_022106189.1:5545685-5552244 GCF_000313985.2 Echinops telfairi | reverse complement strand
CTAATAAAATGTTAACAAAGGAAAAAAAAAAAAAGAACAAACAGATCTGTCTTGGATGAAGTACAGCAAGAGGATGGGGAGGCTTCATCTCACAAACGTTTCTCCTCCAATTGTGTATATCCAGTTCCTAATTACTGACTCCTATCAACCCTATGAGAAGACCCAGTGGTGCTAACCATAAGGTCAGCAGTTCAAAACCACCAGGCACTCTTTCTACACCCATAAAGAGTTATAGTCTTGAAAACCAAGGAAAGCAGTTCTACCCTGCCCTATCTGGTCACTTTGAGTCATAATTGTCGTTCAAGCAGTGAGTTTGGTTTAGTTATCAACCCAGTACGCTGAGGAGATAAGCATGCCCATTGATCTGAAAAACTTCCTTCCAGTTGGAATCTGCATCCATAAGTAAAGTCCAGTCCATGGTAGCCATCTAATTTCAGTCGTTTTTCACCAGTCCACAGCATCAAACATCTCTCTTCAAGTTCTGGTCATTTCAGCCTTAGTTGCCATCCAAGCTAGGTCAATGGATGTCAGTAGCAAGCTCCAGAGTTCACACACGCCTCCCTACCAACTATCTAGTCTCTTCACAAACTCTGATCATGCCTAGCCCCTACAGGCACAGTGCCCACACAACTCTTTACCTTCAAACCAGCCAGTCCTTCCTCTTTTTCATCTCTAGTCTCTGTGGACCTGGTCAACAGGTATCAATGGAACGTGTTCCTATCTCTTCACGGCTGCCTTTCCCCCACAACCACTTCACAAGTGGATCCAGTCGGCTAGCTGGTTCCTTTTAATTTTCAGTCCTAGAAGGGGTATTAGCTGATGAGCACAGACTTTTCCAGCCCAGGTGCATCCAAGGGTGAAATTCTTGCTCAAAATTCAACCTGAAGCTAAAGTTTCCAGGTGGGGCTGTTTCTACCTAAGCCCCTTACTCTACATGGCTTAAAGTAAAAGCCTGTTTCTTCTGGGCAAGTTCTAACACCCCTTTTATCAAAGTCAATCTGTGTGGGCTGAAATACTATTTACAAGCTTTCTCTAAAAAATGCCAATATTCATGTCTATCGTGCATGTATTTCTATAACACTAGGTAGGCTAAACAATATCTATAATACCAAAAACCCAAAACTCACTCCCATTGAGTCAATGCAGACTCATAACAATTGTATAAGACAAGATAGAAGTGTCCCTGTGAGTTCCCAAGACTGTAATGTTTGACAGGAGTAAAATGCCCCATCTTTCTCCCATCTATAATATAGTTAGCTAACAAACATAGTCTTATATACGTAATTCTTTTTAAAAACAACACTCAAGTTCAGTCCTCTCTTCACTAGACTATCCCATTCGGATGCATATTGCCTTGAACCTGTACTGAGTGTACCTGGCAGGTCTTGCCTTCTGATAGCCATTTTTTTAAAGAGTCTAGGCTTTGCCCTTGGAAAACTCCAGGAGCAGTTTTTCTCCCCTGAGCTGCAGTTTAACATCCTTTATATTCCTCTCCATAATTATCGTTAAGAATAAGCAAAGAAACCATCCAACAATCAAGATGTTCACTTCCCATACCCGTTTGGTTCTTATTCTTACAAAATCCTATCTTTCCATGAGTCTGAAGTCATTGCAACGAATCCCACACTTCTGATATCAATTATATAAAAGGCTCCTTCTTCTGCACCCTGCCCCCACAATAAACTTTGGTCTCTGTACACTGGCCTACTCTATTTCATGTAAGTGGCTGAAGTGAGTGGTAATGGAGGAAGACCTATCTGACCTCTGCTTCCTTGTTATTGTGAGGCAGGGGTCACACATGCCTCCACCCTCCATCTTTCTTTACCTATTCTGAAACCAACCGTTCTTCCCACAGCACACTACTTCTATGTTGGATTCAACAATTTTTGTAATGACCACTGTGTTGGTCTGGGTTGGCTAGAGAAACAAATTCATAGACACTTATATGCTTATAAGCGAGACCTTTTTATCAGAGTATCGTATATACTTGAGTAAAAGCCAACCGAATATCAGCCGAGGCACCTAATTTTACCACAAAAACTGCATTAAAAATGTGTGGAAAAACTCAGCTTATACACAAGTATATACGGTAATTATATATTAAGAAAACATCCCAGCCCTGTACAGTACAAGTCCATAAATCTGATACCAGTCTATAAATTTCTCTTCAGACTCACGCAACACATGCAATGATGCCAAATGCAGGAAGATCACAGAGCAGTGGGTGGAAAGTCTTGTGGATCCAGTGGTGGTAGAAGCATCTCAGCACTGGCAGGAGTCTCCACATGGCTCCTCCAGCTCCAGGGCTCTGGCTCCATCGGTGTAGCTCCATGTGTCTTGTCAGCAGGAAGACGAAGCAGAGAGTGTGGGTCTGGCCTCCAGTGAGCCATTTATCTCCATAGCATCTCCAAATGAGGTCATCAAGCTGTGATCTCATTGACAGACTAACCTCCACCCCTTCACTTTTAATAGACTCATGTTGGCACCAGATTTTGTAACTACCACAACCACACAGAATTCACAGACAAGACTCACAATTAAGGAGGTTTTTAAGGGAAGTTCACAGGTTACCACAAGCCAGGATCAGTAAACAGTAAGGATAGGGTTATTGGTCCACATCAGCACCTCTCCTCAGGCAGCAACCAAGTCTCTCTCTGGCCCTCAGCCTTCAGCCAGGTGGTCCCTTGGCTTCTACCTCTGTGAGCCAGGAAGCCCGCCCACTGCTCTGCCTCTCAACCTCAGAGTCTCCACACTGCTCATGGGCTCCACTTCGGGGTCTCCTTGGCTCAACTTTGGGTCTTGATGTGGATACTTTGCTCTGTCCCAAGGTCTCCATGCCACCTCTCTCGCGTTTCTCATCTCTGCCTCCGCCACTTCAGACAGAGATCTCAAACATGCTCCACTTCCCATAGTCCTGGCATTTGCCTTTCTCTGTTCTTGCTTCTGAGGGTGGCTTTTATATGGAAGTGTGGTCTTTCAGCAGACCATACCCCCAAGAGAAACAACGAGTGACTTCAATCACACTCTCCAATAAATTGGAAGCTAAAGATAGACCCCACCTTAATCCTGTACAGAGAGCTCCCTCCAAAATGGGATTGAAACCACAGGCATGGAGGCCAGTATTACACTACATAACAAACGAGAGTATGACTAAAGACATTACAACATGAGGGACATGTTAAATAACTGACTATATCTCAATGTGCATAAAGACACATATAAATATGGGGGTTTTATATATGCATCTCCATAGTGATATACATGTATTCATATTTCTACTTTAATTCTTCACAAAAATAAGTTCCTACCGTAGCAAAATTATAAATATGAATGTAAAAAAGCTTTAGAGAAGGATTTCTTAACATAATACGAAAAGCATACACCATCAAAAGGAATAAAATAATAGAGATGATTACTTTAAAATGTAAAACTCATGTATTCCAAAGACATCATTAACAAAGATTAGAAATCACAATTTTGGAATATATTTTCTAATACAAGCAACCAACATTGCATTAATATTAATAAAGATCTGCGAAGGGCAGCTAGAAGCAAATAGTTAAAATGGTCAAACTTACAACTGATGAAACCTTAAAGGCCCATAAGCATATGAATTGCTGCTTATTTTCACTAATTTTCAGGGGTGGGGGAGTGCAAACCTGAAGCTCAAAGTGGAATTTCATATCAGAGTACTCCACAGGACTATCTAAAATAAATGTAAAAATATGGCAGTAGTGGTTGAGGTTGAGGGGAAATAAAAAATATTCACAAGTTGTTGGTAGGAATTAAAATTGAACTTGAAAATGCATGTACTCTGGGTCCTCACAATTCATTTCTGGGTGTTTGCAGGAGAGAAGCTTATCCTGAGTGCTCAAGAAGGCAGCCCAAGCTTGTCACTGTTGTACCCTAAGGCTGAACATCAGGAGCGAGGACAAAGAGGTCCCACGATGAACTGTGAGCCCACCATGAAAGGAGTGGACTGAATGCATGTGTTTCAACAGGGTAAATATCAAAGCTATAATGCTGACAACAACAAAGGTGAAGGGACAGATATGCATGCCTTGCATGGCACATTCTCTGAAATGTGAGATCACACAATAATTGTATACGTTGTTAATGGATACATGGACATGGGGTAATTGGTTTGAAAATGTGACAAGGAAGGGGGTGTGCCCCTTTGGGAAGCGGCACTGGGATGGTTTACAAAAAAAACCATCAACTCTGCCGCAACCATTTCCCAGAAAAAAGAAAAGGCAGTGGGGGAGCAAGGGAGGAAGGGAAAGAGACAGGAAGAATGATGGCGAGAGAAAGGAAGAAAAAGAAGGGAGAACGAGGGAGCGGAGGAGGCAGGAGGAATGACGGAGAGAGAGAGAAAGGAGGGCGGGGAAGGGAAGAAGGCGGGATAGGAAGGAAGGCAGACTCTGGGAGCCCAGGTTCTTGCTACAATAGTCGCAGTATTTTGTCTTTTTGTTTATATTCTTTCATAATAAAATGTTTTAAAGGAAAAGAATAGAGGCAAGGGGAAAGACTACATGGACATTCAGCCAAATGTGTAATTCTCTCAGCGTGGAGATTTTATTCTTTTCTTTATACATCTTAATTTCCCCAGGAAACACAGATGCATTTTCTAATCTGTGCAAACGCCATGTTCTTTTAAAAATACGTAGGTATGCTGGTGCAACTTAAAAGGCTGGATTATAGAAGAGATGCTGGCCATGTTGACACCTGGGCTGGCTCCCAGAGCAACTTGTTCATGGCAGGTTTCTGGGGAGACTGAGAAGTGAACAGGTGAATTTCCTTTTCCATTTCTGTAGCAGCCCCTCGGGGCTCAGGAGATGGGGGCTCTAGGAGTCTCTCTTCCTCTGCCAGCCTCCCAGGGGCAGGGCCTGTGACAAGAGATAAACAAAGGCCCATTTTGAAAACCAAGGCCGCCATCCCTGTAGTCAGGTCTTGATACAGAAGCCCTTTTCGGTCCCCCTCGAATGCCTCGCGTATGAGCACGGTCTGGTGGGCAGCGAGGGCAGCTGACACAGGTACACCCCCCCACACACACACACACACACTCACAGCCATTAGTTATTCCCCCAAACAACTCTGGGAAGTCACGTCCACCTTGTCCCAGCAGAACAGCTGGGACTCAGAGAATTGAGATTGCTTAGACAGGGCCCCACGGCTCCTAAGGAAGATATAGTCACCACCTTAGAGGCCTTGAATGCCACAAACAATTAACGCAGTCAGCTGCTAACCAAATGATTGGCAGTGTGTGTCATCCCGGAGGTACCTCAGAAGAAAGTCCTGCTATTGAGCTGCTTCCCCAAACTCAGCTGCTGGAGCACTAGGGGTGACAGGCAGCTCTGCTCTGACACCCATGAGGTCATCCTCAGAGGGGGCTGACTCCATGGCCACTGAGTTGGGGAGGGGACACCTGGGAAGATACCTTTTGCTCTAAGGGGGAAATTTCAGGAATAGGGTGAGAGAAGTACGTTGCAGCAGGGGTGAACCTTCCCCTCCCAGAAGAGCAGCCCACTTGGAAAGGCGGGTGTGTCCTACTCAGACTCTGAGCCTTCATCGGGTTTTCATTCAGCCCACAGGGGTCCTTGTAGGTTCGTGAGAGAAGTTGCTACATTCATGGGATCTGCCTCTTCCTCTCACTTCCTATCAGCCATACTTAATTATCACAGACTTAGCATTCATAACAAGGAGTCCTGGTAGCACTGTCAGCTTAACATGGGACCTCTAGCTGCAAGGTCGGTAGTTCAAGCCCACCAGCCACTCTGCAGGAGAAAGATGAGGTTGTCTGCTCCGGTAAAGACTTATAGGCTCAGAAATCTTGATGGGGTCACTGTGAGTTAGAGTTGACTCAATGGCAGTAAGTAGCCTTAATATATGAGAAGTTTAAGTACCTTGGAAAGAGCCAAATAAATGGAAGGAGAAAACACCAATATTTTCTTCCATCTGTCTTTCTGATTGCTCTTAACTCTATTTTCTGGACAGAATCTGTTGCAGCCAATCTCTGCAGTCGTCTTTTTTTTTTTAACCACAATCAGGAAAAACACACAGTACTTAGAGGCCAGCAGGAGCCTTCTTAAGATCTAGGCAGGAGCCCACCCACAGGGCTGTGCTTCCCAAATCACAGCAATGCCTCTGGGAAGCCCTGCAGGCTGCCTCATCTGCTGACTCTTGGGAGGGAAGGACTGGAACCTCCTGGCCAGCCTCCCAGCTGACTCCCCCTTTCCTGGTCTCATACCTGTGCATCTCAAGCGACCATAGTTCAAATGCATTGCTTCTTCTGCAGTCTTCCTTATTCAATGTCCAACTTTCACATGCATTTCAGCAAATGAAAATACTGTGGCATAGGTCAGGCACACCTTAGTCCTCAAAGCCACATCCTTGCTTTTCAACACTTTAAAGAGGTCTTCTGCCGAATGTGTGTATAAGTAAGTGTGGTAAAGAAGGCTGATGGTGCCCGGTTATCGAGAGATACAGCTTCTGGGGACTTAAAGGCTTGAAAGTAAACAAGCGGCCATCTAGCCCAGAAGCAACAAAGCCCACATGGAAG
>NW_022106189.1:5542986-5545071 GCF_000313985.2 Echinops telfairi | reverse complement strand
GGGAACCCAAGAGGAAAGTGAATTTTGGGAATGATGAGGGCAACAAATGTATAGGTGTGCTTTATACAATTGATCTATGTATTGTGATGAATTGTATGAGCCCCAATAAAATTATTTAAAAATAATAATAATAAATAAATAAAGAGGTCTTCTGCAGCAGACTTACATAATGCAATGGGTCATTGGATCTCTTAACTGCTGTTTCCATAGCATTGATTGTGGATCCCAGCAAGACAAATGCATTGATAACTTTCCTCCATTTATCCTGATGCTGATAATGATATTGGTCCAGTTGTGAAGATTCTGGTTTTCTTTACATTGAGCTTTAATTCATATGCAAGACTACAGTTCTTGGTCTTCATTAGCAAATATTCCAAGTCCTCCTCATTTTCAGCAAGCAAAGTTGTGTCATATGCATATCATAGGCTTTAAATAAGCCTGACAGATAAGTGGTAAATTGGTCTAGTGGCCATAAAAAATAATTACGACTATAGCCATAATAGTAAGAGGAGAAAGCAACTACTATTTGGAACAACTACCATTGGTGGTGTAAATGGTTAACACACTAGTTGTTAACTGAGAGGTTAGAGGTATAGTTCACCCAGAGACACTTCAAAAGAAAGACCTAGAAGCCCAAATCGCTATTGAAATTTCTAGTCTGACACCCTTGGAAATGTCAGGAGTCAGAATCAACTTGATGGCAGTTGGGCATTGCGGTAGGACTTATGTTAACTTGGGTGGGCCAGGATTCTCCCATGATATTGTCCATAACGTAGTGTGGTCAACTCCATGATTGGAAAATCAGGTGACAAGGAGACGTGGGGAATAAATATGTGGGTAGACCGCTCTGAATGAACCAAAAAAGTGAAGAGATTTATGTCTCATGTGAATGCTCTCTAAAGGGGTACCTCTACAGAGGAGGGTTTTAACAATCAACTGGATAGGATGGCAGGTTCTGTAGAAACCAGCCATCCTCTTTCCCCAGTCACTTCTGCCGTTGTCCACTGGCACCTGAACAAAGTGACTGTGATGGCAGGGGTGGAGGCTCTTGTACACTTAGCAGCAAGAGCTTCCACTCACCAAGGCTACCTTGACTCCTGCCACTGCTGAGTGCCAGTAGCAGAGACCAACACTAAGTCCAAAAAATGGGACCATTCCTCAGGGAGATAAACCACACCTGATGTAAACCACACCTAGTGGTGGGCTGATGACACAGGACCATTTCCATCATGGAAAAGGTGGCATTGTGTTCTCACTGAAGTGGACATCTTAGTTATTGATTTGCTTTCCCTGCATGCAACGCTCCTGCCAAAACTCCCATTTGCGGACTTACAGAGTGTCTTAAGCAACAATACTGTATCCCACACAGCATTGCCTCAGATCAAGGGGCTTACTTAACAATAAGTGAACTGTAGCGAATGGCCCATAATTATGGAATCTACTGGTCAGACCATGTGCCCCATCATCTCAAAGCAGTTGACAGAAGACATGGTTACAGTCCCAGTTAGGTGGTGATACCCTGCAGGGATAGAGCAATGTTCTCCCAAAGGCTGTATATGCTCTACACCAGCAGCTAATATTAGAGAAGCTGTTTCTCCAATCACCAAGATTCACAGGTCCAGGAACCAAGGGTGGGAATTGAAATGACACCACTCACTATTACGCCTTGTGTTAGTCTGGGTACTCTAGAGACAAATCCACAGAAACTCGTGCATACGAGAGAATTTTATATATAGGTTAAGTGTACATCAAGAAAACATCCCAACTCAGTGCTGCCCAAGCCTACAAGTCCAACATTAACCCATTAACCCATATGTCCAACACCAGTCCACAAAGTCCTCCTCCATCTCACAAAACACACACCATGATGCCAACTGTAGGAGGAAAGCCGAGTCAGTGAATGTGTAAACATCTCAGCGCTGGCAAGAGTCTCCACATGCCTGCTCCAGCACCCAGGGCTGCATTGGGGTAGGCCCACGTGGCTTCTCCTTGGAGATATCTTGTAGGAAATCAGTCTTGCAAGCTGAAGCAGGGAACTGCTAAGGCAGCTGCACCCTGGTGCGACCATCACAAAGCAAGAGACCC
>NW_022106189.1:5505056-5541764 GCF_000313985.2 Echinops telfairi | reverse complement strand
GAGAACTCGGAAGGTGAGGTTCACCAAGCCATTTATCCCTCCACCCTTCAATTAATCCCACATGTGTTTATCGGCCAGGTTGGCACAATAAACTAACTAACTCACTCCTCAAGACCCACTCATATTTTTGTTTCCTGTCCCTGCTACCCTCTGCTCTTTGGGTCCAGAGATCTTAGTTCCAAAGAAAGGAATACTCCCACCTGGAGACACCTGGAGTGTTGATTCTACAGAACAGGATGTTAAGAATGTCTCTTGGCCATTTGGGGCTCCTCATGCCTCTGGATCAACAGGTAAAGAAGGGTGTTAAAGTATTGAGTGTTGTTGTTGATCTTGATTCCCAAGAGGAAATTGGATTGGTATTGTATCATGGAGGTAAAAAAGGATATTTCAGGAATTCAGGAGATCCTTGGTTCATCTGTATTACCATGTCCTGTGATTAAAGTAAATAGTAAACTACAACAACCCAATCTGGCATGACTACTAATGGCCCAGACCCTTCAGGAATGAATATTTGGATCACCCTTTTGGCAAAGAACCATGACCAACCGAGGTACCTCTGAAGGCAAAAAGTAATACAGAATGGGTAGTAGAAGAAGGTCATTCCAAATACCAGCTATAGCCAAGTGACCAGCTGCAGAAATGAGGTCTTTAATTGTAATGAATATTTCCTCTTTGTGTGTATGCATCACATATTTTCATTTTGTTCGTGTGGGAGTTATATAATCGTTTGTTAATTTGAAGATTAAGTGTGTAGGGGTGGAGTCTAGCCTGTCAATCAGATCATAGCGAATGAGGGTTCTGTGTGAGCCATGGCCTTCTCCTGAGAATTCTGGAAAATCCTGTACTTCCTCCTTGGAGATGGGAGACACTTCTCTCTCTTGGATCACTCCCTGGAAGACACTCTACTGACAAGACACATGGAACAACGCTAGTGCCCTTAGCTGGAGAAGCCAAGTGGAGACCCCTGCTGGTGCTGAGATGCTTACACCACCACTGGATCCAAAGACTTTCTACCCACTGGCCCGCTGGCCTGTGATCGCCCTGCATTCAGAGTCGTTGCATGTGTTTCATGAGTCTGAAGAGAACTTTATAGATTGGTATCGAACATATGGGCTAATATATTGGACTTGGACTGAACTGGATTGGGATACTTTCTTACTGTACAATTACTCTTTGATATAAAACTCTCACTTACACACATGTAAGTGTCTCTATGAATTTGTTTCTCTCGTCTACCTGAACTGACACAGTTCTTACAAAATATAAAATGTAAATGGAGTCCATGTGTTTTCAGCGGTGTGTGTGCTAGTTGTATCATGTGAGGCACAACAATGACTTTATTATTTTCTTTGTTCGGAGACCATGTGTGGTTTAAGCTGATGTGTACTAGTGCCAAGTGGACAAAGAGTAGATTGCGATAGTTAGGTTTTATGTCAACTTGGGACAGCCAGGTTTCTCTCGTGACATGACCTAACACCACGGAGGGAACTCCATGATGGGGTCTTCTGTGGAGCAGCTGAGGAGTTGTGGGGAGAACAGGCCTCCTTAATCTGGTCACAGCCTTGCTACGATTGAGGGAGTGTTCATTCAGGGCATGGCCTACTTTGAGTATAAATTGTTAGTGCAATATGTGGAAGCTATCTCTTTCCTTTGTAAGATGTGCATCCTGCATTGACTCTATAGACTTCCTGTTATATCATCTGCCAATCTCAGGAACCATCTGCAGACTGCCAACCTCAGACTCATTCACCTCAGCATCCACAAGCCTAAGGTATTCCAGCTCCGTTGTTCTGCTTTCTGTTCAACAGGCCTGCAGCTACAGGAGTCAGGAGCAGCCTTCACCTTACATCTCACCCACCGACTTGAAACGGACTGGACATACCCACTTCACAGGGGTGTGAGCCACTTCTTAATATAAATGCCCTTCAAATGCAAGCAAGTGTCACTAGTTTTGCTTCTCTAGAGAACATAGCCTACCTCAGGCTTCCTCTATTTCCACTTACTACATGCTAGACACAGTCTACGTCCCGTAAGCTCATGACAGGCTGATGAGGAAAGCCCAGATTTCGGCAGCTCCAGCAGTGTGTGGACGATTCCACGCACACTCAGAGCAGCCAACCCAAGAGCTCTTCCAGCATCTCAGGTTCCCTGCCACAGAGCTTTCTCCCTGTGTGGGAGCTGTGCCTACGTTTGGGATCCACAGTCCCCAAAGTGGGAACTCCTGGAGGCAAAGGGTCAGTGGGTAAATACTCCACCCTCCTGTCCTCCAGAACTACAACTCTGAGGGGCACCTCCTCAGAGGTACACCACAAAACTGAGCCCAGAAGAGAATCAGAGGTCTCACAGATGCGGTGGCTAGAGACAAGAGGATCTCAGAGCTGGAAATCCTAGGTCAGACCCTTGATAGACCTGAAGAACCCTCACCAACCTACTCCCTGAGACACCCCCAGGAAAAGCCTATCCAGGGGCATAACCAGCACACCTCTGTAAGTTTGTCCAACTGTGGTGCCTTGTGCGTTGCTATGATGCAGGTGTATTTCAATAACCGGAGTGTTCCAGGAAGGCCTGGTGAGCCAGCCAAGGCAAACCTTTGGGATCTCAATAGAACATCATTGGATTGACTTGCTCTGGACACGCCATCTGGAGGGGACCGATTGCTGGTGGTTTGTTTGGCAAACTAGCTGGCCAATGAGAGTGAGGGACCCTGATCCTCAGGGGAAGCAGCTGGCACAATGGCCACAGGATGGACTCCAGTATGTTGGCACTTGTGAGAACGCACAGGCCTGGGCTGTGCTTCTTTCTGGACACACAGAGCCTCCGGGGGAAGGAATCCACTCAATAGCAGCTAAAAGTAACCAGGGCCTATATGTTAGACCGGGTTCTCTAGAGAAACAAAACCAAGACACTACTGAGTTTACATATACTTATATAGATGGAGAGATAGATTACATAAGAAATAAACTGTTAATTAAACTATAGAGCAGTACAAATGGCTCAGTGCAACTCACTTCCTTGAAACAGCTAATACACTGGCAGTCCTTCAAGTCTTGAGGGTCACCGGGTAGTCCTCTGTAGAGCAATTCAGGCTATCCGGTCACAGGCAGCAAACAGCAAGGCAGGTCACCAACAGTCAGCCATATGACAGAGTCTGACAGTCCCCAGCTCAAGGGATGTATATTCCAGTAGCATGGCGAAACAGGTCTTGAAGGAACCTCAAACTACAGCGCCACAGTCCATGCGTTAGGTATCCCACAGGTAGTGTAGTTTGCAAATTGAGGCAGAGAACCAGCTAAGGCAGCCGCACACTGATCTGATCATCAAAGAGCAAGAGACAAGAAAGGTGAGGCTCACCAAGCCATTTATCTCCGCCCTTCAATTAATCCCACATGTGTTCATTGGCCATGTTGGCACAATAACCCTACCTATCACAGCCTGCTCACAAGATGAGAAGATGTAGAGGGGGTAACATGGTTGCAGAAAAGCGCTGGTATTGGTCCTGGAACCATGAGGGTCACATGCAGCAGTCAAGGATTCACCCCTACCCAGCTACCTCCTCTCCTCTCATCCCTCCCCCAACTTCAAGGGCTTAGTAAAGATGAATGGTCAGAGATGCTCAAAACTCACCATCCTGGGGATGGCCAGAGGTCACCTCCATGGTGCCCTGTGTTATGCCCTTTGACATGCGCAAGCCCAAGTGCAAGGTCTTGAATGACTAGCACTGATATTCACAGAGGGGATAGGTTCAGCAAGGGCTTCTCCAGCCTCTTGAGTATGTCAAGCCCCTGTGGTAACAGGCTCCTGGCCAGCACCACTCCCGCTCTGGGCTAGTCACTGGCCTACATCAGAAGAGAAACCGCCCAGCATCTCTCTACCCACCTGGCCACCCTACCATCCATGCCCAAGCCTTTTAACCCCATCACACACACACACACACACAGTAAGGCTCAGCTGCCCTGGGGCCCAGCCCTTGGAGCACAGTTGATGAGTTCTTGCATGCTTCTGATTTCTCCCCTGGAGGGTCAGGCTGGGATCCAAGTCTGAAAGGTGAGGGAAAAGAGGCAGAGGTGCCTGATCTCAGGATGGCTCCTCCCTTTCTACCCACCACTTGGCTCACACTCAAAAACCTTGTGCCACCCAATAGATTCTGAAGCATGGGTACAGCTTCCCTTCTTTTCTATTTTTTTAATTGTTAAAAAACATACAACTCTTATCACAATCCATACACACATCAATTGTGTAAAGCACATTTGTACATTCATTGCCCTCATTATTCCCAAAACATTTGCTCTCCACTTAAGTCCCTGGCATCAGGTCCTCTTTTTTCCCCTCCCTTCCCACTACCCCCTCCCTCATGAGCGCTTGATAGTTTATAAATTATTTTGTCATATCTTGCCCTGTCTGATGTCTCACTTCACTCACTTTTCTGTTATCCATCCCCCAGGGAGGAGGTCACATGTAGACCCTTGTAATCGGTTCCCCCTTTCCAACCCACTCTACCTCTACACTTCCAGTATCACCACTCACACTGTGGTCCTGAAGGGATCATCTGCCCTGGATTCCCTGGATTTCCAGTTCCTATCTGTACCAGTCTACATCCTCTGGTCTACCCAGACTTGCAAGATAGAATTCGTGTCGTGATAGTGGGAGCAGGGAGGAAACATTTAGGAACTAGAGGAAAGTTGTAATTTTCATCGTTGCTACATCGCACCCTGACTGGCTTGTCTCCTCCCTGAGATCCCTCTGCCAGGGGATCTTCAGTGGCCTACAAATGGGCTTTGGGTCTTCACTCCGCACTCCCCCCATCATTCACTATGGTAAGATTTTTTGTTCTGATGATGCCTGATACCTGATCCCTTCAACACCTCGTGATCGCACAGGCTGGTGTGTTTCTTCCATGTGGGCTTTGTTGCTTCTGAGTTAGATGGCTGCTTGTTTACCTTCAAGCCTTTTTAAGACCCCAGACACTATACCTTTTGATAGCTGGGCACCATCAGCTTTCTTCGCCACATTTGCTTATGCACCCATTTGTCTTTAGCGATTGTATCATGGAGGTAAGCACACAATGATATGATTTTTTGTTTTTTAATGCCTGATAACTGATCCCTTCAGCACCTTGTGATCACACAGGCTGGTGTGTTCTTCCATATGTGGGCTTTGTTGCTTCTGAGCTAGATGGCTGCTTGTTTACCTTCAAGCTTTTAAGACCCCAGATGCTATATATTTTTATATCTGGGCACCATCAGCTTTCTTCACCACATTTGCTCATTTACCCGCTTTGTCTTCAGCGGTTGTGTCAGGAAGATGAGCATCATAGAATGCCAATTTAATAGAAGAGAGTATTCTTGCATTGAGGGAGTACTTTAGTGGAGGCCCAATGTCCTTCTGCTACCTTAATACTAAACCTATAAATATATGCACATAGATCTATTTCCCCAGCCTCATATATAAATATGTTTGCATATGTACATGCCTTTTCTGTAAGCCTCAAAGTCTGGTTTGAACTGTTCCCTCCATCACCTTAGCTTCAGTCCGGAAAGGACAGAATCAGAGTCCAGGAAATAAATGGATTACCTCCAGACCCATGCCAGCGAGGGACGGGCAGTCTCCCTTGGGGGCTGGTCTGGTTGTGCCCTTGATGAAGATCACCAATTGAGAGGTCACACAATTATGAGTCATGTCTTGACTGCTTTGCTTAGAAGGCCATGGACCAATCTTGGAAGCTTTTCTGTCTAAACGTGATATATGGTCCACACCATGGTCCAGATCCTGTTACTGTGACAGCATTCTATTTATCTGCAACTATCATGAATTTGTGAGCATTTCCTTTGTGTCCCATCCTATATGTGCAGCTGTGTTGCTGTAAATCCTTGGACACCATTATGATCTTTTGCTAGTGGTCCCTCCCCCACTTGGATGATGTATCTTTATGTGGTCTTTGTGCTATTTAAGATTTAATAAATATTTTCCTTACTTTAAAAAAAAATAAGCATCCAGGCAAAAGGAGAAGACATGGGAAAACTGGGGACACAAACCTCATTCATCTGTTGCTGTCCTCGTGTGGACCCCACAGTGCCCAGGCTGCCAGTACTCACTCCCCTGCCACACCCCTCGGACCCACCCACCGCTCTCCTGCATGCTCGTGCTCAGTACCTGACCACTTACATGTCTGCTTGACAAACACACATCTGAGGACTGCCTGGCACACACAGGGCTTTCTACGTGTGACTCTAAGCCCGAAAGATCTCTCCCCATGGCCAAAGATGGATACATGGTGTCCTCCAGGCCACAGACCAGGAGGCACGTGTGGGACAAACAGCCAACCAACCCCATGCTGTCAATTCTATTCCAACTCACCGAAACCCCATCAAAACTCAAACTCACTGCCATGGAGTCATTTCCAACTCATTAGCAGCCCCAGAGGACAGGGGAGAAGTGCTCCCTCTGGGTTCCCAAGACTGAAACTTGTCACAGGAGTAGACAGCTGCATCATTTTCCTGAGGAACAGCTGGTGGTTTCAGACCGCTGACCTTGCTGTTGGTTAGCAGCCCAACTCATGAGCACTGCGGCACTATGGCTTCTCGCGGAAACCCCATGCTTCCAGCCTGCTCACAGGATGAGAAGATGTAGTGGGGGAAACCCGGTTGCAGAAAAGTGGCCCACCAGGTTTTCTGGGCTGTCATCGTTATGGAAGCAGATTGCCAGGCCTTTCTCCCCTGGCACTGCTAGGTGGTCCAATCTTTAGGCTAGTGAATGAACACAAAACTCATTGCCATCAAGTGGATGCCAACTCACACTGCAAATACCCCAGCCCCTATTCAATGACATAGAAAGATGCACGGTGTGAGAATGTCCTTTTTTTTTTCTGATTTCAATACCATACTATCTTATAGAACGTTAGGGGGCATACCATCTCTCTACAGGTTGTATGGTGTCATGTTGCGTGGTGTGTTGCTGCTGTATTGTCGTTTAAGCACTTGTGAGGAGTACTGGTACAGTAGTATGTTACACTTTGGGCTACTAACCATAAGGTCAGTGGGTCGAACCCACCAGCTGCTCCACAGGAGGGAGAGGAGGCAGTCTGCGCCTATGAAGACTTAAAGTCTCAGAAACCCACAGGAGCAGTTCTACTCTGTCCATAGGGTCCCTATGAGTCGGAAGGGACTCGGTCGCAGTGAGTTTTGAGTTTGAGAAAACTGGTGGGTGTGTAGATGTTTCAGCGCAATCCCATCGGGGCTACTGGGGGAATGGTCTTCAGACAGGTGAGGGGATCAGGGCGGTCTCAACGCTGTTGACCCTCATCTGCCTGCATGCAGGGCCCGGGATTCTCAGCCCCATCTCCAGCTCAGGACCAGCCCAGGTGTTCTCTTGTCTGCCTCTGGTTTGCAGAGACCGCCCCAAGGAGAAGGTCCGCTCCTCAACACGATCAAAGCCACCCTGATTTACACCCTGGGCGAGGCAGGATCTTGGAGGTGTTGCTGGGGCACTCACAAGGACAGCAGGGAAACGATTAGCTGTCAGGGTGTTTCATGGACTGGGGCTACAGCTGCCCGATTTACTGTTCCAGGAAGGGCTGGAACAAGGCCGGTGATAAACTGTGGGCTAGGGCTGCCCCGGAGAGGTGTGTGCAGACAAGAGCTTGACGTCAGGAGAGATTTGTGTAAATGGTTTGGAAACAGAAAATAACTCTAGTTTTAAAAATACACGGAAATCATTGCTGCCAGCCCACCCTCCCCACTGTGCTCCCCAGGAACCCTCATGACAATAGGTGGGGAAAGAGAACGTCCATTAGGGTCTCAGTGCCACCTGACTTCAGCATTGCCACGGGCACCAGGCTGGGCTTGGAGTCCCTGCTGCTCTTGGCCCCTAAACGTGCCCGGAAAAAAAGTCCTGGTGTTCTGCGTCCAAAAGATCACAGTCCTTTGAACTTGATGGAGCGCACACGGAATCCCTGGGATCGTTCGTGATCAGTGCAGTGACACGTGGGTTTTGCCCAGACCCGTCACTGTCCTGTCAGTTCAACAGACACCTAGGCCCCTGGCCTCGACCCTGTCCAGCAGTCTTTGTTGGACAGAGGACAGAGCAAAACTCAAACTGAACAAAAATATAGGAAATCTCACTATAAACTCAGACGTTTCATTGTATATGAAAAAATACACATTGTTCCCCAGCACCTATGATCTATTTACAAATATAAACATTTTTTCACCAAAATCATGTAACTCACATTCTTTTTTTTATTATTGTAAAAACATACATAATATAACATTTGCCAATTGAACATTTTATTTTATTTACATATAATTCATGTACCATATAATTTGGTGCTTTAAATATATTGAAAAGAAGTTGTACAATCATCACCTTAATCAATTTTAGGGAATTTTCTTCATTCTTGTATCCATGATCAGTAGCTCCCCATCTCCTTCCATCCTCCCCTACACTAACCCTCAGGATCTATCAATCTGGTTACTATAGATTTACCTATACTGGATTCCATATAAAGAAAATCATATCCAAAAGAACCTCAGCAACAACAACAAAATAAAACACAGAAAAACCTAAATCCAAAAGAAAGCAGAAAATATTTAAAATTAGAACACGTTGTAAACAGTCAACAAAGAGTAAGCTGCAACTCAACATTGTTCAGGTGCATGATTTAGAGATCATGTTCTTTTATCAGTGTGCAATAAATTAGAACTGAATAGCAAATGTTTGATTTTTAAAACTGAATCATTGGGAGGGGAAAAAATGAGGCGTTGATAGCAAGGGCTCAAGTAGAAAGCAAATGTTTTGAGAATGATGAGGGAAACAAAAGTACAAATGTGCTTGACACAATGGATGCATGTATGGATTGTGATAAGAGTTGTATGAGCCCCCAATAAAATGATTTTTTTAACTGAATCATTTGTAACTTTTAAAATGTTAAAGTCTCCTATAAAACTTGCTTGCTGAAAATGAGAAAGACTTGAAGCACTTGATGAAAATCAAGAATTGCAGTATGGATTGCGACTCAATCTGCAGAAAACAAAACTCCCACCGCTAGACTAGTAGACCGCATCATGATAAACAGAAACAATTGAAGTAGGGAAAGGTTTCGTTTTCCTTGGACCCACCAGCAATGCCCATGGGGGCAGAAGTCAAGGAATTACATTGGACAAATCTGGTGCACAAGACCTCTTTAAAGTGCTAAGGAGAAAGGACGTCACTTAGAAGACTAAAGTGTGCCTGACCCAAGCCTTGCTACTGTCCTCAGAGACGCATGAATAAGAGACAATGAACAGGAGGACCACAGGAAAACTGACAGGCTTGAATGAAGGTGCTGGTGAAGAATGTTCAAAGTACCTTGAACTGCCCAAGGACAGACAAAGTGGAGAAGCCGAGAAAAAGAAGACGCTTCAGAAGACAGAGACAGTGGCGGTTCAAGTTGAACACTGGTGAGGCTGGTGCAGGATGAGGCCTTGTTTGGTTCGGGGGTAACTAGGTTCGCTGTGAGTCAGAATAGACCCAATGGTGTCTAACAATAGAAACAACACGAAACTCTCGGATTAAATGGGCCCTGCAGGCTATACACAGAAAAGCAACAGCAAACTGTTCACATCATCTTATCAAAACTTATGAGAGCCATCCAAAATTAGGAAGATGGTAGCAATGGTTGATGTCACCAGTAGACCAGAATAAAAACAAACTGAGCATGAAACTGAAGACGTTTAGAAAGGCAGTCGAGTGTAGCATAAGAAACCACGTGAACGTAGCAGACTGCATTCAGTAGGCAGCCTCTGTCTAACCTGAGGAGGCACGTCCGTGTTCAGTTTGCATAGAGTAACAATACAGATGTTCAAGAATCTTTTCCAGATGACTTTATTTATAGAATCTGTGGCAATAAGCACTGTGGACAATTTCCTGAGCGCAGATGAAAGCAATTCTTCCTGGAAAGCATTCAATGGAGGGAACACGACTTGATCATGAACGTAAGCACCAGGTCAGCGCTTGTGACTGAGCATATGCCCCAGCTTCCGAGCTACTCGCCGAAATCAAGCACAGCCATGACACACAAAGCCCTGACCCTGCTCTCTCCCGCGCTCGAATGCTCTCTCTAGCTACATTTCACTCCAGCTAGCAAATTGGTGCCGTGGTTACACATTGGGGAGCCTCCTCCCAGGTCTGCAGTTTGAAACCGACAGCAACTCTGCAGGAGAAGGACAGGCTTCGACTTCCTCAAACGTCAGTCTCTGAACCGCATGTCCTGTCCTATGGGGACGCTGTGAGTCCAAATTGTGAGGTGTCTGCTGTTCCTGTCGTTTTGGTGTCAAATTCCAATGCTAAAATGAGGCGCACTACCAGATAGGCCAAAAACCATTGCTGCAAAACCATAGACACCTCTACTGGAGAAAAATATCCAAATGTGAAGCTATTGTGTTTCAGCCAATGGTCCATCCAGGTCTCTACACTTCTGATGGTGGTGTTTCCATCTCTCTAACCCTTTCCCCAAACATCTTGGGCTCTTCAATTGATACCACCTTCAAAGGGCAGTTTGGGCATCCTCCCTCAGGGCATGCCAAATGCCAAATTCCTTTTACATGCTCTGTGACTTTGGGGACAAAAAGAAGCCTGAGGGGGGCAATATGGAGGCTGTAGGGCAGGTGGAATATGACAACCCAACAGACTTCTCAGAGAACAGGCCTTGCCACCCTAGAAGCTTGAGCAGGTAGATTGCCATGATGGGGAAACGCCTTAGCACACTGTTCCTGGTCTTTCCCTCACCGATCAGTTATCCATTTTCTTACACTGTTCTCATAAGGTGCCCCATGGTCATCCTGTGGCCTTGAGAAAAATCGATCGTTATCCCCCTTGCATCCTGACCACCGTGACTGTATCCTTCTGAGCTGGCCCTTCTGTCTTGGATTGAACTGGCCCAGCACATCTCCTCGGAAGCCACTGTTGGATTTGCCTTTTTTTTGCCTTTTACGACACCCTAGGGAACCTGGTGGTGTAGTGGGTTACATGTGGGGCTGCTAACCACAGAGCAGTCACTCAAAGCCACGAGCCAATCCACGGGAGAAAGAGGAGGCTTTTACTCCCCTGAAAATTACAGACTCAGAAACTCACAGGAGCAGCTCTAGCCTCTCCTGGAAGGTTCGCTGTGAGTCAGAATTGACTCAGTGGCTGTGAGCTTGGTTTCAGGAGAAGCCACGAGAATTGTCTGCAGCCATTCCCTGATCAGAGACCCGCTGAAACACATTTTGTTCGGAATAAACTCATGCGCATGTGAAATGGGACCCTAGGAACAATACCCGTTCACTTACCCTCGTGTCCAGCACTTTATGCCAACACAGATTAATCAACGAGTGAGACGATGGTGGCGATGGATGGTGTTAAGGTGAGTAAAGCCCAAACCCCATTGCCATCGAGTCAATTCCGACTCTTTATCAGCCACAGGGGCCACAGAGTGGGACGATCATCTTTCCCCAGCCTGCCTTCAATACGTATCGCTCCACACTCCCAACTCACGGCCATCGAGTTGATTCCAACTCCGAGTGACCCTAGCGAACAGGAGAGAACTGGCCCTGTGGGTTTCTGAGGCTGCAAGTGTTTGATGGGAGTAGAAAGCCTCACCTGTCTGCACCTGCAGAGCAGGTGGTGGTTGTGAACGACTGGACTTTCAGTTAGCAGCCCAACACGTAACCAGCATGCCATGAGGGCTCCTGTAGTCATCACTAGATGGGTTCGAACCACTAACTGGTTTGTTAGTCATTGAGCACAAACCAGCTAGGCCACCCAGGGACCGAATGTTAAGGTGAATATATGTCTTTACTAATAATTAAATATTAGCAATTTCCAATGAGGACCCCTAGTGGTGTAGTGGTTACGTGTTGGACTGTGATCCACATAGTCAGCAGTTCAAAACCACCAGCAGCTCTGTGGGAGAAAGACTGGGCTTTCTACTCCCATAACAGTTACAGTCTAGGAAACCCACAGGGATCTCTATGAGTCAGCATTGACTCAATGGCAGTGAGGTTGGTTAATTACCAATGAAATGGAACAAGCAATATACTAAATAACAAGCCACTCAATAATAACAATGAAATATTGAAGCCATTTTTTCACAACTATATTATGAGCAGAAGTAAACATAATAGAGCAGAACAACTGAGTCAAGCATTGCAGAAAGTCCAAAATGAGTGGCTACAGGGAAAGGCAACATGACTTGGGCCAAAGGCCTCACAAAGGCTGACGCTGCCCCCGTCTGGGGATACCACATGGGTCTCCTCCTCTTATGACCCTCCCATTGCTCCCTATGGTGTGTCCACTGGACTCCTGCCCACCCTCTGCTGCCCACACTCGTCTAGGTGAACTGGTACGTGGCTCATGTCAACATTCCTGATGGTGGCGCCTCTTCCAGAATCCTGTGAGCATCCAAGGGGCTGTCGGTGACCCTCCCGGAAACCTCTTGCTTATTGAGCAATAGAGTGAGCGCATGTCAAAGACCACACTGTATAAAATGTTAACACTGTGGGGAAGAGCCCATCCTGATGAACGAGGCCACGATTAGTTAAATAAAGGGTAGGGGCTGTGATGAAGAAAATGAAAAAGGGGAAGGGAGGGAGAAAAGGCGAAAACAATCTAGCTCCCTGTATAGACTCTTGTGAGTTTAATTAAACTTCTTTTAAAGATGCGTTAAACTACCTATGCATCTGACCTTATTTGACCTCATTTGGAAATAAGATGCAATTAAGTTGAGATGGGCTATACTGGATGAGGGTGGGCCCGAAATCTGTGGCAGTGATCAGGGCCTGCAAGGAATGCCAACAATTGCCAGCATCTCCCAAAGCCTGGAAGAGGCTTCTTCCCCACAGGAATTCTGAGGGAGCCCAGCCCTGCTGACCCCTTGATTTCTGACCTCTAGCTTCCAGAATTGTGAGAACATAAACTTCTATTGTTTTAAGCCACTTCATCCCTGCTAATTTGTTACAACGGCCCTAGAAAATGTCTACATAGGCCAATAGCTATCAGCTTTTAATTTCAGCATGTCTGCTAATAAATTCTTATCATCATTCTGTGCTCATCTTTGACCGTTCCCCTTAGCCTACATTACAGCGTGATCTCTTCCTGGCCTTCTGTATGTCAGTGTTTGCTCATCATTAGTGGAAGAACGCCTTTCTCTCTCTTTTTGAGTAAGAACATCACTGTATTTTCTTACCGGTAATTCTTCTATCGATTCAAGGATTTTTCATGTTAAAAAGATAAAACAAAGCTTAGAACTGGATCACTTGGTCCTTTCTCTTATCACCTCCCAGTTCAAAATGCTTGCACCTCTTACTGGCCAACATCCTCTTGGAGCTGCAGTTAGGCTCAACACATTCCAGCCTCAGCACAGCCTTCTTTGTGGTTTTAGCTTCTTCCAGAAAAATTTTGTCCGCCCACTACAGCCACTCTGCTTCCGATCGTTGCTCCTCTTCTTGCACCTATAGGGGATCCTTCCCCTACTCATACTGGATCACTTTGCGGTGCTGATGCATGCCACACTTCTTACAGAGAGTCCTTCAGGTGTGGGGTGCATCGACGCCTTCTGCAGGGCTGTGGTCTACACAGTATAGGCAGGAACTTGAGCATCTGAGATCCTTGCCTCCCTCCGCTTCTGCCTCAAGAACGCCTTTATTTCTTTAAAAACTTTGATAAATAATTTACATGTCATAAAAATTCACCCATGTCTACTTTTAAAGAAAGTGTTAATGAGAGCAAGCAGGTGTTGACCACTGTTCCAGGACAGAGAGGGCCCATGCGTCTTTGTTTGGGGACCTGCCATTTAAACCTGTCCAGAACACACCTTCCTGAGAAATGGCTTCCATGGGCCACACTCCTTGATCCCCTTCCTAAGGAAGAGCCAAGGCCATGTGGCTTCCAGCCTGAAGAGCCTCATTTCATTACACAAATTATTTCTCTGAAAGCTGCTGAAAAGGATTTCGGGCTATAATTAGAATAATACCCTACAGGATTACATTCACAAATGTAATTACATAATCGTTTAGAGCTAAATGGATCCGTGGAAGGACATAGTTTCCAGAGCAGTTCTGTAGTTATGTGTGTTGGGGTGGGGGAGGCTCCTCTGGTGGAACAGGGGATTGGTTCTGAGACCCCTTTCTGGTGCCAACTTGGTCCAGGGAAAAAAGTTGGGATGAATCTGTAGCTCTTTCACCCCTCAGTTCTCTTGGGAGTCACTCTATGACCGACTCCCTGGGTGATGTGGAAAGACCAAAAAGGATGAAAGCTGACTCCCATTAAACACGCCAGAAAAGGGGTGGTTACCTCCCCATTTGTGATTCAGAAGTTCCATCTTCGTCGCACACGTGATTGTAACACAGTGCAGCCAGCCACCTTTGACCAGTGTGCACCAGCTGTTGATGACTTGCTCTCCTGGGGACAGGTGGCACCCAACCGCATTGTCTCGCTGAAGATATAGAATCAACCCTGTCCCCTAACCAACATCAACAGTACAGCCACATCCGCTGGGCTGCCCGAGACAGCCTCATCTCCGTCTATTCAACACCACCTCTCTGGGTTAAGTATGATATACTGTCCACAACTTTGTAAAGATGTTCTAGATGTATAAATGCACACACGCAAAAAATATCTTGTGTCAGTCCATGTGTCCTAAATTTGAGCTCATAAAAAAAATGTCGGCTTTGTAACTAGACCACAGCTTTTGAAAGCCATGACTATAAATCGCATTAATTTGAACCCCATTAATCTGGAGGATGTGCTAATCCCCTAGGCCTGGGAGGAAGCTTAGCTTTGAAGAAAGAGTTTGCTTTCTAAGCAAAGGCGGATGCAAACAAGTCAAAGTAAGTATAACCCAGTTAAAAGCAGATACTGTTCTTAAAGAAAAAGGTACATACTAAGCTATGCCTATTGTGAGTCTTCTCAGGGGCCCTGGTGGTACAGTGGCTTTTTTGTTGGGCTGCCCCACAGTTAGAAACCACCAGTTGCTCTATTGGAGAAAGATGAGGCTTTCTACTCCCATAAAGAATTAGTCTCAAAACCTGACAGGGACAATTCTACCCTGTCCTACAGGGTGTCGACGAGTTTGGTTTGGCATGTGTTTGTTTTTCGGCTTTGGTTTTGGTATTGTGAGTCTGATCTGCCCAACCCAGCCTCCACTGTAGACATCAACCAGTCTATCTACTGGGGACTATGGAACTCCAATTCCCTCACCTGTTTCAATAACCACAATACTTCTTCTAATACCCAAGTAGTAAGAGTAGCATAAAGGGGAGTAACCCTGAAACCCACTGGGCCCACAGCCTCTTTGGGGAAACTGAAGCCCTGAAAGAGGAAGGAGCCAGACCAGAGTCACACACCCAGCAGTTCAGCCCATGGTTAAAGTCTTGGGCTTAGTCTCAGGCAGATCAGGGCTCTAATCTCAGTTCTGATCTTATCGTGAGAACAAGAAAAAAAAAAAGGCCCTGTGAGTCTCTGTGAGCTTATCTACACAATGCAGGGACAGACGCCTCACTCACAAGGTCCGGAGAGATGGGCCCAAATTCCAACTCCACACTGTGAAAGGCCCTCTCCACGATTTCTGCCAGGTGCTGTGATTACTTCTGGCCTGAAATCCCACCCCTCTACTATTGTATCTGTCTTTCTAAATGCATTCGAACAGGACGCCACCCTCCAGTGAAGCACACACACACATCCGTGGCTGTGTGCCTTTGCTGAGAAAAGTCTTCTTGGGGTGGTCCCTACATCAGAGGAAGGGGGCCTTTGTAGCCCCTTTGTCAGTTAGTCAGTCATCAGCTGAAGGGGTGTACCCTGCAGACAGGAGGCCTTCTTTTAGCTCGAGAGTTCCTCAGAAAAGGGGACAGCAGCCAGCCAGCACTCCCAGTAGCAGGGACCAGGGACAGGAGCAGCTTCAGGGAATCCGGATGGGACACTAGCAACACCAAACGTAGGGACAAGGTAGAGGGGCGGGGGTGATACACTAGGGCTTCCAGTGCAAATGGGCTCCATGCTAGCACCAGGTATCTCTGTTCCTAAAGGACCAGGTGACTCCACTGATTACCTCTTTCCTTTGTTCTCTGCCGTCTTTCTCTTATCTCCCCACCGTCCTCTTCAGCAAGTCCCCATTCAGCTACAGAACAGCTTCGTCAACTTGATTTTCATGCTTCTGTTGTCTGAACTACTACCAACAAACACCCTTGTATACGGTCACGACCACCCTAGCTTGCACACAGCCATCCTGGGTTGGCCCTCGGTCCTGGGAAAACTCAAACAGTTGCTCATCCTCCAAATTGCTCTATCAGCCACTGTGCCTGACCAAGGCTCCCTCCCAAACGGACAGCGTGATGTTTCCTAAATTGGCTAAGCATTTTCATTGTTAATTAGGAATGGATGCTCAATTTCATCAAATGCTGCTTTAGTCTCTATTAAAAGATGTGGTTTAATCAGCCAATGAAGAAAATTACATGAGAATATTTTCTAATGTTAAATAGTACTTGGTTGCTAGAATAAGCCATATTTGACGTGCTGTGTTAATGAAAACCTATAGATCACCACAGAACAATGTCCAACTTGCTCACTCATGGTGGCTAATTTCTGTGTCAACTTGGCTAGGTTATAGTTCTTGTTGATTTGGCAGAAATTGGACTGATTGCTCTTTCATAATGTAATATCTGTAATGATTCTCTGGAGAATAAATTTGTGATTGGGTATGAGTCAAAAAGAAAGTCATCATTTTCCTTGGGGTGTGGCCTGCATCCAATATCCTCTATTTTGTGATTGGGTGACAGTAGCCAATCAGAAGAAAGTCAATCCATTTCCTTAATGTGTGGCCGACATCCAAGATGCACAGATGGCCTGGCAAAGCTCACTCTCTCTCAATCCTGCACCCCACAAGAATTCCATGGGGAAGCCTTGCTGCATCCACATTTGTCTGTGTCCTTCACACTTCTTGTCCCCAAGACTCAAGGAACATTTTAAAGGCACATAATTTGAATCCCTCAAGTCTGTCAACACACCTTTCAGAAGTGCATGGGTCTAGATGAAGGAGATGTTGAGAAACTATACTTTCACATTTTGGTATTTGTTTAATAAAACTTACTGTGAGGTTTTTAGCAATGGTTTTTGACTAACCTTTTTGGATAAAGGAAATTTTCCTTGAAAGGAAGAACATCATCTTCACATTGAAAAGACATACCTTCAGAAAAAATATATCTTATTCCAAATGACAAACACCAAGAAATATAATGATTAAATAAAAGAAATGAGGCTGTGCATTCATGAGGAAAAGAAAGGTACTTTCAGGGGAAGGGGAGTTTGTGAGCGTACACTGCATTCAGACTTTTCCTCAGCAATGTTCAGTACAGAGGCTAAAGGAGCAACGTCCACAGACTAATGAAAATATGAACCAAAAGGTCATGTGCACCCACTTTGTCATTCAAGTGAAAAGTCAACAGGCAGACATATTCTTACCAAACATGAAAGAACTTGTAGACTATAGCACTCTGATTTTTTTAATCCAATATACAATCAAATCCAAACAAAGTAAGCCAAAAAGAAAAGGAAGTTGGAGAAGCCATGGTATTGAGAGGAGGGCAAGGGAGAGGGGAGTGGAAGGGACATGGCAAAGCCTATGGAAAGACAGCTGTCATGGGGAAAGATGGCCAGGTCCTGTTCCTATGGCTCCACCAGGAAGTCAGTGCTAGGGTACTAAGTAAATTACTTTTTCTTCTTCTTGATTATTGACTTTTAGTATGGATAGCTTTATAAATGTGATCTTCATTTATCTTTGGGATGTTGAAATATTACATATAAATTTACAGATATACTTTAATATATACATAGAGATATAAAAATGAAGGAATTATAAAAGTTCACTCCAACGATGGGGAAGAGTTAGGCAGTGTTGGCATTCTGTCCATTGCAGTAACAACTCCACTTGTGCAAGATGCTGAATCAGCTGGATTTTCCCTGGAAAGGAGTGGCTTTTCTAGACAGAAGCCTATTGAGAGTTGTCCGTATGGTCCTTCTCTTTTCTCTTCATATATCTTGTATAATATCTCTCTGCTTCCTGAAGCTGCCTCTGATAGAGTGAAGGAAAAACTCCAGCTACTTCTTTCACTGTAAAATTCTTTCTCCTCCATTTCATTCATACATAAATTCATATGCCTCTATTTGGCTTCCTCCTCCCGGATCCTCCTCCCCACATCCCTATCCCACCCTGTCCATCTCATCCTTGAGTCTTGGGCAGCTTCGACCTAAGCGCTTCCTGCTTCTCCTGTTATACGCATGTTGTGTCAGCCGAATCTACATTGGAAGTGGCGGAACCAGCCCTTGGCAGGATTAAAAGACTTGAGGCAGTGTTCTCTTGCTCTTACTTCAGGTTTTCAAAAGGGCTGCATGGTTTTGTTTGAATTATCAATAAACTCATAGGAATCCTCTTTTAGATTTGATCTTTTATCCAAATCATCAGCAGCTTCTCCGCCTTGGCTTTTCCTCTTCTTTGTTAAAATGGTCAAATTTAATGATTTTATGTGAATTAATCCTTTAACTGCCTCCAAAATCCAATTCTTTTTTTTGGGTTGGGGGGTCCCAGCACCCCAGAGCCACCCTTGGGTCCAATGGCCCAGCTGAGAGAAAAGGAAAGGGAAAAAAAGGGAGCCCCACCCGATATGTTCAGGGTTAACAGCTCAGTCTCGATTGGCCTCCATAAGCTGCCCCTCTGGCCCTGAGCTGAGTGTGGGGGACACTGGGACAGATGTTGTCGCTGATCTAGACCCATGTCTTCAGATGGGGATGAGGCCGGTCTTTAACTGCTGTCAGGGAGTGATTCGTGGAGGCTGGTCCAGGGCCGGTGGGAAGGGGCAGTGAGGCCTGGTGGGGGAAGTACATGAGCAGGCTGCAACACAGCTGAGGCAGTGGACAGGACTGCCCAGAAACAAAAGAAGCCGCTCCTGTTTGCCTGGCACCGTTCTCTGCTCGGGCGGGGACGCAGGGCCCCTGCCCTCTTGGTGAGAGGAGAGGCCGCTGGCAGGCCTGCGCTCAGAGACAACAGGCGGCCCAGGCGCCCCTGCCAACGAGAATTGTCTGGCCTCGTAACTAGCACTAAATGTCTCCTGTCCGAGCCAATTTCTTCAAGTGTCTGCCTCAAGCGGAGGACTGACACACACAGCAGAGCCTGGGCTTGTCCTCTGAGTGAGGAACCTGGGAGTGACAAGGGACAGGGACAGCCCGCCCCTGGCCCACCTCCGCTGCTGTGCACTCACTTCCATGAACCGCCAACTCAGCTCCGGAGTCCATCCCACAGCCAGGCCTGGGTTGAGGTCCACCTTTGGGGGCGGGACTTCTATGAAAATAAGCCCGTCCTCCCAGCTCTGTGAAGTTACAGCAGGAGTTCTTGGGACTGCTTCTGGAGGCCAGTGGGAGTCCCTTGGCGCTCTATTTGCATGATAAGGGATGTCCTTGGAGTGCTCCAAGACCAAGTAAGTGGAGTGGGCCTTCTTCGTCCACTCAGAACAGCTGGCAGACTCCACTGAACAAGAGGTCGCTAATAAGGATGGAAAGAGCCCAAAGGCCTATCCACAGAGGCATGGATACAGAGTGGTTATGGTGTGCAGAATTCTGCCCTACAGAGAAATGGCGTTTTGATACCAGCCACAATGTGAAAGAAGCTTGAAAACCTTCTGCGGAGAGAAATAAGCGGGTCACCGAAACGCAACCGTTGCTTGATCCCACTTAATAAAGTGTCTACGTGAGGCAGGCATGGAGTGTGTTGGCATTTACCAGATGGGGAGGGCCCAGTATGGTGGTCTAGGTGACCCTGAGCCTAAACTAAACCTGTTGCCCTCGAGTCACGGGTTGTGTGCGGAGTAGAGCCAGGAGTAAAGCAGGCTGTGCAGGGTATTCCAGAAACAGGTCGCCAGGCCTTTCTTCTGAGGGGGCCTCTGGGTGAGTTCAAATCACCAACCTTTCTGTCAGAGTTGAATCTCTAACTCTCTTTACCACCCATCCACACTGCACTACTGTGAACAGCAATGGAAATTTTTGGAGACAAATATTGATATAGATTGTGCAGCATGAAGACTATAATTAATGTTATTAAATTGCAGATGTAAAAAAATGTCACCGATGGAGAAGCTGCTTGACTTCCTACCCCACCCCCCACACCACACACCCCCTACACCACCCCCCACCATGAACCCCACACCCACCACCCCAGGCAGTGACTGTCCCGGGCCTTAGCTCAGACTCCATGCCCAGGCTCCTCCACTACGGCCTGCTGTGCTTGGCCGGCAGCCCTTCCCTCTCAAACTGAAGTTACTAAATGCACCCCAGTTGTCAAGAATATGCCAGGAGCAAGAAGCAACAAGGCGCTCACACCAAAAAGGGGGCAACAATTTGATGTTTTTCCCAAATTCTCCAAATACTTGAAAAAGATTGCGTTCTCTAAAACTTCCCCTGTGTCTAACATGTTACCAAATATATTTCAAAGCTATGGATCAAATTGTTTTTGATATTTTCAGGAGCTCTGTGTCAAGTGCTGATGTTAATATCTTGTGAGAAACAAGCATAGTGGAACAAACGCAAAAATCAATGCCCTCCGTCTCCAGGAAACTACTGGAGATTCCAGACATCAGACAAGCCTGACACAAGCAGATTTGAGAGTGACAGCCCCCACAGGACGGGGAGATGGGGACTGAAATGCTCTCTTCCTGGTCAAGAGTCATTTGTCTTTCAATTTAAAAACAAAAAACAGTAAGATTAAATACTTGGAATAAGAGATGAAAATGGTGACATTACATCAAGTCCAAATGAAATAAAAAAGAATAATAACACATTACTTTGAAAAAACTGTGCTCAAACGAATTTGACAATCAAGAAGAAATGGACAGATGCCTAAAAACACCCACTCAAAGTAATGAAGACGGATATTAAAAAACTCAACAGACCCATAATAAAAGAAGAAAAAGAGCAGGTCATTAAGAAACTACCAAGCAAGGAAAGCACAGGACCAGGCAATTCCATGGGGTAAGTCGACCAAATAGTCAAAGAAGATCTGACACCAATACTACTTAAACTCTTCCATAATCTAGAAAAAGACAACGAACTCCCAAACAGTCTATGAATCCAGTATAGCACTAACACCCAAACCAGGCAAAGACCCCCAAAAGATGGAAAATAATAGACCAATATCCAACATGAACAGAGACACTAAAACCCTCAACAAAATACTGGCCAATAGAACACAGCAGCATATAAAAAATAATAATTCACCATGACCAAGTGGGATTCATTCCAGGTATGCAGGGATGGTTCAATATTCAAAAAACAATCAATGTAATCCACCACATAAGGCAAGAAATAAAACCACATGATCATAGCAATAGATGCAGAAAAGGCATTTGACAATATTCAACACAGACTTCTGCTCAAAACACTCAACAAAATAGAAAGAGAAGTAAAATTCCTCAAAGCAATAAAAGCCATATATGAGAAACCAACAGGCAATATTATGCTCAACAGGGAAAAGCTTGAAGCATTCCCACTGAAACAGGAACCAGGTACGGATGTCCCCTATCACCGCTCTTATTCAACCCTGTGCTGGAAGTTTTAGCTAGAGCCGCCGAAAGCAAAAACAAATCAAGGGACTACAAATAGGCAAAGACTAATTGACACTCTTGCTGTTCACAGATGATATGATCCTGTATATAGAAACCCCAAAGTCTCCACAAAAAGCCTGCTGGAAACAGTCAAGGAATTTGGTGAGGCGGCAGGATACAACGTTAGGAACCAGAAATCAATTGGATTCCTATAGGCCAGCAAAGAGCTACAAAAAAGACTGTTAGTCTGGGCCGACTAGGGAAACAAATTGTAGACATTCATATGTGTGTAAGAGAGAACTTTATCTCAAAGAGCAATTGTAAATTTTAAAAAAACCACAGCCTCGTTGAGGTCAAGTCCATAAATCCGATATTAGCCCATATGTCCATTACCAGTCTATAAATTCTTCTTCAGACTCACGCAGCACATGCAGTGACGCTGAAAGCAGGAAGATAGATCACAGGCCAGTGGGTGGGAAGTCTTGTGGATCCAGTAGCAGTGGAAGCAACCAAGTGCTGGCATGAGTCTCCATGTAGCTCCTCCAGCCCCAGGGCTCTGGTTCCATCAGCGTAGCACATCTGGCTTGTCAGCAGGAAGATGAAGCAGAGAGTGTGTCTGCCCTCCAGTGAGCTATTTATCTCCTTTGAACCTGCAAATGAGGTCATCAAGCTGCAAACTGATTGACAGGCTAGATTCCACCCCTTTGCAAGTTGACAGATTATGTAAGTACCACATACCACCCCTTGTCAACTTGACACTTTTACACAACTCTTTAGCCATATATAGTTTTTAAACAAAACAATTATAAAATCATATTTGTACATAACAAGTAAAACTAAAACATATATAATTCAATATGTGCCAAACCTTCATTTTAGCATACTATTCTATAAGTGAACAACACAACAATATTCTATGACTAACAGTTGCAGTTAAGTAACATCCACACCTTAATCTTACAATCCTATGACTATATTCCTCCACCTATGAAAGTTTGTAAGCCAACCACTTCATGCCTTTATCCCCCCATTTTGCGTATCCCATTTCTATACTGCCCACTTACATCAACCCAATGCTCTGAGGAGACAATTGTATTCACTAATGTGAAGAACCTTCATTCCAGTTGGAACCTTGTGAGTCTGCATCCATAAGCAAAGTCAAATCAGGGCAGGCCATCCATAAAGTCAGCAGCAATGTGCACCAAACCAGTTCACAGGCTCAAAAATCTTCTCTTCACCTGGTCGGGTTCTGGTCAACTCAATGTGGGCTGCCTCACTTAGCCTCACCAGGGTGCCCATTTGCTGCCTTGCCTTTAGACGATGGGCCCCATCACAAATTCTCAACAACCCTAGCCCCCTTGTGCTAGCTCACGAACTTCAGAACAGTCCACCTGCTCTCATCTTCTCCTCTAGTCCCAGTGAACCAGATCCACGGGTGTCAGTGACCAGACTCAACTGTGTCTTTATTGCTGCGTGTCTCTCACTGCCATTCAACAAGTGGATCCAGGTGGTCACCTAGCAAGCATTTCAGCCTGCCTACAGGCTCCCTTTAATGTTCAGTCCTAGAGAGGAGAGTTTCTTCATGGTTCCAGATATGATTTCATTGCTTGAGCAAGTCAATACTTCTCCTGGTTCTTGGTATGCAGCTATTGATCTGACCAATGGCTTGTTCTCAATACCAATCTTGAAGGACCACCAGAAGCAGTTTGCCTTCAGCTGGCAGGGGCAACAGTATACTTTCAAAACTCTTTTCCAGAGGTATATCAACTCTTCCACCCTGTGCCATAATTTAGTCTGAAGGGACCTGGATTGCCTGTCTCTTCCCACAAAATGTCACACTTGTCCATTATATTGATGACATTAAGCTGATTGGACCCACAAAGGAGGATGTATCAAAGACGCTAGAATTATTGGTACAACATCTGCATGCAAGAGATTGGGAAATCAATCCAGCAAAGATTCAGGTACCCTCCACATCAGTAAAATTTCTAGGGGTCCAGTGGTGTGGGGCATGTCAAGACATTCCTACTAAAGTGAAGGATAAGCTATTGTATCTGCCCCCTCCCCAACAACTACACAGGAAGTACAATGTCTAGTGGACCTCTTCATAATTTGGAGGCAACATATCCTTTATTTGCCTTTATTTGGGTGTTCTACTTCATCCTATTTACCAAGTTACACAAAAGGCCTCCAATTTTGAGTGGGCCCAGAACAAGAAAAGGCTCTGCAACAGGTTCAGGCTGCCGTGCAAGTTGCTTTGCCACTGGGACCATATGATCCAGCTGACCCGATGGTGCTAGAGGTGTCAGTCATAGATAGAGATGCAGTGTGGAGTCTTTGGCAGGCGCCTATTAGTGAATCACAGTGTAGACCATTGGGATTTTGGAATAAAGTCCTGCCATCCTCTGCAGACAACTACTCTTCTTTTGAAAAACAGCTTTTGGCCTGTTACTGGGCCTTAGTGGAAACTGAATGCCTCACTGTGAGCCAGCAAGTCACCATGAGGCCTGAGCTGCCCATCATGAATTGGGTATTGTCATGAAGTTGGATGTGCACAGTCATTGTTAAATGAAAGTGGTATGTATATATGAGATTGGGCTATAGAAGGACCTGAAGGGAAAAGCTGCTTGAAGAAGTGGCCCAAATGTCCACAGTCTGCACTCCTGTCACAGGACCTTCGTTCTCCCAGTCTGCATCTATGGCCTCCTGGGGAGCTCCTTATGATAAGTTAACTGAAGAACAGAAAAGTCATGCTTGGTTTACTGGTGGCTCTGCACGATATGTGGGTGCCACTTGTAAGTGGACAGCAGCAGCACTACAGCCCCTTGCTGGGATCTCCCTAAAGGACAGTGGTGAAGGGAAATCCTCCCAATGGGAAGAACTTTGAGCAGTACACTTGGCCGTTCAGTTTGCCGGCAAGGAGATATGGTCAAATGTGAGACTGAATACTGATTAATGGGCTGTGGCTAATGGCTTGGCTGGATGGTCAGAGAATTGTAAGGAACATGATTGAAAAATTGGTGACCGGGAGGTGTGGGGAAGTGGTATATATGTGGCTAGACCTCTCTGAATGGGCCAAGAAAGTAAAGATACTAGTGTCTCATATGAACACTCACCAAAGGGCTACCTCTGAAGATGAGGACTTTAACAATTAAGTGGATAAGACGACATGCACTGTGGAGGCTAGTCCTCCTATTTCCTCTGCCACTCCTGTCATTGCCCAATGGGCACATAAACAAAAAGGACATGGTGGCAGGGATGAAGGTAATGCATGAGCACAGTAACATGAAATTCCATCTGCCAACAGCAGAAACCAGCATTAAGTCCAAGATATGGGACCATTCCTCAAGGAGATCAACCAGCAACTTGGTGGCAGGTTGATTAGATACGACCACTTCCTTCATGGAGGGGACAGCATTTTGTTCTTATACTGGAATAGACATCTATTTGGATATGAATTTGCCTTCCCTGCATGGAATGCTTCTGCCAAAATTACCATTTGTGGACTTACAGAATGCCTTATCCTTTGGCATGGCATCCCACATAGCATTGCTTCAGATCAAGGAACTCACTTCACAACAAAGGCAGTGCGGCAGTGGGCCCATGCCATGGAATCCACTGGTATTATCATGTTCCTCATCATCCTGAAGCAGCTGGCTTGATAGAACGGTGGAATGGGCTCCTAAAGACACAATTATGGTGCCAGCTAGGTGGCAACAATTGCGGGGCTGGGGCAGTGTTCTCCAGGAGGATGTATATGCTCTAAACCAGCGACCAATATATGGTGCTGTGTCCCCAACAGCCAGGATTCATGGGTCCAGGAACCAAGGGGTGGAAGCTGGCGTGGTACCACTCACTATTACTCCCAGTGATCCACTTGCAGCATTTTTGCTTCCTGCCCCAGCAACCCTATGTGCTTCAGGCCTGGAGGTCCTGGTCCCAAAGGAAGGAACTCTCCCACCTGGAAACACAGCATGGATTCCACTGAACTGGCAGCTGAGAATGTCCCCTGGCACTTTGGGTTCTTCATGTCTTTGGATCAACAGGTCAGGAAGGGTGCCACTGTACTGAGTGGTGTGATTGATCCTGATTACCAAGGAGAAATTGGACTGGTGCTAGATAATGGAGGTAAAGAAGAATATGTCTGGACTCAGGGGATCCCGTAGGCCATCTCTTAGTAGTACCATGCCCTGTGATTAAAGTAAATGGTAAACTACAGCAATCCAATCATGACAGGACATCTAATGACCCACACCCCTCAGGAGTAAGTCACCCCACCAGGCAAAGAAACACAGCCAGCTGAGGTGCTTGCTGAGGGCAAAGGTAATACAGAATGGGTAATAGAAGAAGGTAGTTCTTCTTATCAGTAACAACCATGTAATCAATTGCAAAAGTGAGGTTTGTGATTGTCAGTTTATCTTCTTTATATGTGCTTATTGAATATCTTTCCTTTGTTCATGTATGATGTACCAGATACAATTAGATTCAGTGTTTTTTCATGTATATGTATGATAGGTGTTTGGTGTTAAGTGTAAGTGTGATTTCATTAATATCTGGAAATTATATGTGGCTAAAGAATTGTTTACAGATGCCAAGTTGGCAAGAGGTGGACTGTGATACGTTTACTGTGCCAAGCTGGCCAACAGGAACATGTGGGATAAATCAGCTCACAATTTGATTGGAAAACAAAGAGATAAATGGCTCAGCCAGGCCCACCCGTCTCTCTCTTGCTTTCTAGTGATCAGATCAGCATGCGGCTGCTTTAGCTGGCTCTCTGCCTCAACTTGTGAGCTACACTACATGTGGAACAAGCCAACCCTTTGATCATGTAGCTAGAGCTTGAGGTTCCTTGGTGAGACCTGCTTCACCACACTGCTATTGTGCACATCCCTTGAGATTGAGGCTGATGGATCCTGTCATCTTGCATTGCTTGAATTCGATGCCCCATCGTTTTGCTAAGCTCCTGAATTGCTGACTGTTGGTGACCCACCCTGCTGTTTTCTGCCTGTGGGAAGACTTTGCCTGCATTGCCCAAGGGAAGACCCAGTTGTCTGCTTCCTTGATCTTGGACCTGGCAGTCCTGGTGAGTTGAAGGACTTTCAGTATATTAACTGTTCCATGGAAGTGAGTTGAACTGAGCCCTCTGCACTGCTGTGTGGACTAATTAGCTGTTATATTCCTTTGTGCCGTATAAACCTCTCTCTCTCACACTTATGATATATAAAATCAAAAGTGTCCTGGTGTTTTTCTCTAGAGAAACCCTGCCTAACATAAAGACATTAAGAAATCAATATGAATTACAATAACCACACAAAAGATGAAATATTTAGAAATAAACTTAACTAAAGAAACAAATGAACTATACAGAGAAAATTACAGAACATTACTACAAGAAACTAAACAGAACCTACGTAAATGGAAGAATATCCCATGCTCATGGATAGGCAGACGTAATGTTGTGAAAATGGCAATACTACCTAAAACTATCTATATAGATAGAATGCAATTCCAGGTCAAATCCCAAATAAATTCTTTAACAAAGTGGAAAACTAATTACCAATTTCATACAGGCAAGAAAAAGACCCAGGATAAGCAAAGAACTTCTTATAAAGAACTGTATTAGTTTGGTACTTTAGAGAAACAAATCCACAGAAACGCATGTATAAGAGAGTTTTATATAAAGGTTAAGTGTGTATCAAGAAAACATCCCAAGCCCACAAGTCCAACATTAACCAATTAACCCATATGTCCAACACCAATCCACAAAGTCCTCCATCTCGCAAAACAGACACAACGATGCCGACTGCAGGAGGAAAGCTGAGTCAATGAAGGTGTAAACATCTCAGCACTGGCAGGGGTCTCCACACGGCTGCTCCAGCACCCAGGGCTGCATCGGGGTAGGTCCATGCAGCTTCTCCTCAGCGATGTCTTGCAGGAAGTGAGCTTTGCCACTTGAAGCAGGGAACTGGCTAAGGCAGCTGCACCCTGGTCCGACCATCAGAAAAGAAAGCAAGAGACTCGAGAACTAGAAAGGTGAGGCTCACCAAGCCATTTATCCCTCTGCCCTTCAATTAACCTCACTTGTGTTTATCGGCCAGGTTGGCACAATGAACTAACTCAAGAAGCAAGTAGGAAGCCTACCACTGCATGACCTAAAAACCTAAAAACATAGCCACAGTAGTCAAAACAGCCTTGAACTAGTACAAGAGATACATAGACCAAAGGATCAGATCAGAAACCCAGACATAAATGCATCAGCCTACAGGCATCTAATCTTTGACAAAGGACCTAGAAATACCCAGTGGGAGAAAGACAGCCTCTTTGACAAACGCTGTTTGGACAAACTGGATTTCCACATGCAGAAGAATGAAACAAGACCCATACCTTTTCCCATGTACAAAAGTAAACTCAAGATGGATTAAAGAACAAAATGTAAACCCCAAAGCTCTCAGGATCATCAATGAGAAGGCTGGAACAAACTTAAAGACTCTATTGCAGGGCATACATAGACTACCAAGTATTATGAAGGAGGCACAACAGAAGACAAGGTAAATGACTGGGACATACTGAAATTACATCACTTATGCACATCAAAAGACTTCACCAGCAGAATGAAACGAGAGCCCACAGAATGGGAAAAGATTTTTACCAGTGACACATTAAACAAAGGGCTAATCACCGAAATATACAGAACTGTACAGCAGCTCACGGAGAAAGTAACAAGCGACCCAATTAAGAAATGGGAAAAAGATATGAGCAGATAGCTCACCAAATATGAAGTACAAATGACTAACAAACACATGAAAAAATGCTCATGATCACTAGCCATCAGGGAAATGCAAATTAAAACCACAGAGAGATATCACATTACATCCACAATGCTAGTCAAGATTTAAAAAACAGAAAACAACAAATGCTGGAGAGGATGTGGAGAGACTGGAACTCATATACACTGTTGGTGGACTTGTAAATGCATACAGCCCCTGTGGAAAATGATATAGCAATACTTAAAGCAACTAGGAATTGAAACCCCCTATGATCCAGCAATACCACTATTAGACATATACCCTAAAGAAAGACAAAACACAAGTGGAGGTGTGCACTCCCATGTTCACAGCAGCATAGTTCACAACAGCAAAGAACTGGAAGCAGCCCACATGCCCAACAGTAGAAAAATGAAGAAAGAAACTATGGTACATCCACATCCACACTGGAATACTATGCACCCCTTAAAAAGCAGTGGTGAAAGTATAACACACTGCATGACATGGAAGGATCTGGAAACTATTATGCTGAGTGAAGTAAGTCGATCACAAAAGGATAAATAGTGTATGAATCCACTACTATAAAAAGAAACACCAATTAAACAAATCTTAGGAACCAATTCCTGAACAAAAGTTAAGAAGGCTACCTACTGGCCATGAACACCACACACACACACACACACACACACACACACACACACACACACGAATGGAAGGGGAAGCTTGCCATAAGATCAAGCTCAGACCAGGGGAAGGAACCATCTACATTGTGGAGGAGATGCTGACAGTTCTGTTGGTGACTATGGTGGGTGATGGGGAGAAGTACCCCCACATTGGGAAGGGATGCTAAACAAGGATTGCAAGAAACCTAGGGGGACAATGGGCCATATTTTCTGTTGCTAGGTAGACACTATGAATATGTTTCTACCCAAGCTTTGGTGAACCATGCTATGGACCACACACCATGATGATCGTGGAAGCTGACCTTGCAGGCAGCATGGCATAATACAGGGGCTCCACCAGAAAGACCTAACACAGAGGCCCGGCTACATGAACTGAACCCTGCCTCGAGTTGTCTACACCCTTGGACTGAGGACTGGAGCACTCAGATGGGAGAGGAAGCAGAGAGAGGCTGACCCCCGATGGTGGTAGTGGCAGCAGTCACTGGGTCGTGGCGGGAACTCCCAACTTGGTGGGTGTCCAATGGAAAGGACCCAGAGCACCATATATTTAGTACCTCTAGGCCCACCTCACAGTGGCATGACAGGTGTCAATCTACTGGGCAGAGAGCTGCACTTGGAAGAATTGATCCAGAAAGGTATCCCCTGGCACCAATCCCCATACTTAGAATAAACAGCACATTCGAATGGGAGATCGAACTTTGTAGGGCAACAACTCATGGGTTTCGGCTCAAGGTGGTACTGTACAGTGTCCAGAGAGCTGTGGCCTTGGGAACATTGACAATGTTATCAGTGCAATTGCCTTATACCCAGAGGGATGATTGGCAATGTTGTACTTCTTTGTTTCTATAGTTTTTTGTTTTCCTGCCTTTAGCCTTTTTTTTTCTTCTGTCTGTTTGCTGGTTGGTTTGTTGCTGTTATTGGTGTAGTTAGTCCTATGGGGTTTGGATTTTGCCATCTTATGGCTTCCAAGTAAACCTAAATCGTGCATATCCCATGTCATGGACATGTAGATGGATTCTGTGCTCCTAATTAACTCGAACCCCAATCCAAGAACAGTTAGTTCTGATAATAAGACTCTGCTCAACACTCACCTTCATGAAATGGTCACTGAAGATACAGGTTCTACAACAAAGTGTGGTGAAGAAAGTAGATGGTGCCCGGCTATCAATCAGAATCATGTCTGGGGTCTTAAAGGCTTGTATTTAAACAAGCAGCCATCTAAGCAAGGAGTCAACTAAGTCCACATGGAAGCACACCAGTTTGTGTGATCCAAAGAGGACAATAACAAAATTCAAATATGATGAAGGAAACACTATCAGAGCTTAACTTGTGAACACCCAATTTGTAGAAGGCTATGGAAGACAGTGGGAGACCAAAGCCCATCTGCAGAGTAACTAGTTAGATTAAGCCACTGGCAGACCCCCACGAGCCACAGGCAAGGGTCTCAAACAGCCTTACTATCAGAAAGAGATCATTGTAATCTTAATTATGCTGGATCGAACTTGATACTTGTTCAGTTGATCTCCTATTGACCCAACCTGAATTTGTTCTAGGTGCAAGTATCTCTTGCATGTTCCATGACAAACATTTCTTCCCTGACTTTTTAAATATTGAGGGTGGTCTTTTCTTTCTTACCTGTTATTTTTGTTTTTATCTTTATATTATTATTATTATTTTATCCTTACCACTTTATTTCTATTTTGCTTTTATTGGGTTTCCCAGTTTGTGAAGCACAGAAGGAGTGGATGCATAGAGATAATAACTGATGCAAGGGTTTATAGGGAATGTAGGGGTGGATGTGGGGTGGGAGATAGGAAGGGTTAGGGGATTTGGGGAGTTAACAATGAAGATGGGGGTGGAGGGAGCACTAGAACTGATTGTGATTGCACAACTCATTTTAAAGGCGATTTAAGTGAGGGTGCAGGTGGAGGGGCACCAGAAATCCAGAAATGTTCTAAAATTGATTGTGATAATGATTGTATCATTCTTCTTGATATGATTGAACAATTGAACTGTTGAATTGTATGATATGTAGATTAGGTGCCAATAAAAATGTAAATAAATAAAGAGATATTGGCTCAAAAAAAAAGTGAGATTGGCCCATTTCAAAATGGTATTGACTTTGTTAAAAACCCTCAACCCAAAGCTTTGCAGCAGGAGTGTATGTGATCAGATAACAGGTGGGATTTCCTCAGTCAGAAATACGGAGCTTGCAAATAAGTCAACCGGTGAGGCTAGTTACTGCTCATGCCCATTAACCCAGAAGCATCCACCTGGATGCAGGCAGAGTGCTGTGTGAGATGCCAAGGCTTCTCAGAAGGTTGGCTCAGCCGCTGAGGGTTGTTATGAAGAACCACAGGGCCTCATGGACTTGCCAGAGGGAGTCCTAGTCGTCACGGGGAAGCCCCAGCTGTCTAAGCTGCAGGACACACAGGACCACTGAGTTCAACCATCAGAAGTCTCCCTGGAGAGCAGCATCACTCCGAACCTCTTGAAGAGTGGGCATGCCCCCTACCTGGTATTGTGGCTTCTTCTGCACATCTTGCCTCAGTGGTGGCTCCATTCTCCAAACCCTGATGAAGACGAGATTGGTGTCCTAATGGGTATCGAGGTACATATTTTAAATCGGGGCAATTCAAGTTTCCAGGATTGTCCTCTCAGCTCTGTGCTGTCCTGATCTGCTGGGTGTCCCTGGGCTTCCCCAACCCACCTGTCGCCCTCCTCCTGCTCCCAGCCGGTGCTCACCCATGACCAGGTGACCACCCTTTCCACTAACACACCTGCGAGCTCCATGGCAGGTGGAAGGGCCGTAGCTCTTGTCTTTTTCACCCTCCCTCAGTTTGGCTGCCTGAGGGCCACCCTAGGCTCTTGCTTGGATTGGGGCTGCCTCCTTTGGAATGCATTGGTGACAAGGGACCTTCACTGAATGGCTGAATCAGAGCGCATCTGCCAAAGCACCGGCTGCAACACTGCATCATTGGGATGACAATGAACAAGGGGTCTTTGGTGGCTGAACAAATGCATCTTACTGTGGCAAGGACAGCCAGGGTCCGTGATGGCAAGTGATAGACACTCCACCCAAGCCCCATCAAGCTCGGCAGCCAGACCCCAGGAAGGGCAGGAATCCAGCAGAGCCTTACGGTGGCTGGGGTCCACAGGGTGCTCTCCCATCTCTGGGTCTTTCCAGAGTCAGCAGCCTCCCTCAGACCCACTTTCTCTGGGATGCTGCAATGTGGCAGCCACAACCCCTGGCTCAGGAGTCCCCAGTGTCCTAGGAGTGGTGAGACAAGGCAGCTGGCTGCTAGGCTCCACATTGAGAGAACCTTTGAAAGGGCGCTGACTTTCTGGCTTGGGTTCCATTACCTCCTCCCCTCCTAGCAGCGCCCACTGCTCTCTGTAGAATTGCGTAGTTTTGTGGGGGAGAAGACTCCCCATGAGGGTAAACCCTGCTCCTAGCAAATACAATGAGGAGAGTGCCATCAACCAAGCCAGGGCTGCCCCCAGCAAGACCAGACCCTCTCCAGTGGGATTCCCTCCCAGGCAGGGGCCCTGCCCCCACCCACCCCTGTGTGGATTATGTAAGGGGGCATCTGAATGGAGAAGCCCCTGGCTCTCGCACAAAGACAGAGAGACTGCACTTTCCACTCCGCACTCCGGACAAGCACTCCTGTGGGCCAAACCAGCTCCAAGTGATGGGGGAGGACATACTCACAGAGAAGCCTAGACCTGGTTCAAAGATTCACCAAAGCCACCACGGGGTGCTGGGCACCTCCCACTACACCCCTCCTGGGTCTGTGTGTGCGGCAGGACGGAGCACAGGCGCAATCTACCGTGTTAAATCAAGTCAGAAAATGCTCTTTTCTGCATCTTAATTAACTTCTCGCTTTTTTTAAGGAACGCATTAAAGCAAAATGTTAGGATTTGTTTTAAAGAGGAAGGAAGAGAGAAAGCGATTTTCCTTGCTGGCATTATTTCTAATGAGCTAAGTGATGTTGGTTTTTTAATTGCCAGTGTGAGAGAAAGCATGCACTCAGAGTTGGTGATGATTTTAATTTTGAACAATTGTTGTCATTGTGAACAGTGCTACCAATCGCTTCCAAAGGGGTTCATAGTTATTTGCCTAAAACGTCAGGCCCCAGACTTCTTGAAGGATGAAGAAATGGCCTAAGCCAATTCTGCCATGTCTTGGTACCCACGATGACCCCATCTCTGAAAAGCATACTGAGAACTCCCATCTAATAGACACCTGAGGGCTCTCGGGCCTTTGATGGGCAATGGACAGGCCTGGAGTAAGAGCATCCCCAAAGCCCCCCCTGCCCCTGGGCCTGGGCAGGGGACCCAGAAAGCTGTGGTCCCTGCTGCGCCGCCAAGTGACACGCTCCAACACAAACCGCCCATGAGGACGGCTGGGTAGGCTTTAAAAATATGCCCCATTGTTCCCCAGCCACCTATTAATAGCTTGAAAAGACATCTGTTCCTAATTCGGTCTTCTCATATCAAGAAATCTTCCTTTCACTTCCCTCCAGGGCCAGGATGAAATCAAGCAAGTGACAAAACGTATCCAGCCTTAGGCACTTTCCAGCCTGGCATGCCAAGTCAGCTCTGCTGTCTGACCCATCCCCCAGCATGGCCCTTCCACACCCAGGCAGCTCAGAGACCACTAGGGGGGGCCTAAGTACCTCCCTCACCAGGAGCCACACCCCTCTACCCAGTCCCTTGGGGTAGGCAGCTCCACTCTGGGGGACTCTGCCCGGGATGGTGGATAATTGAGTGTTCAACACCCCTCCTGAAACCCACCCTACATGAGGTCTGACTCTACTCTCTGGGCCACTTGTACCCAAGCCAAACCCACTGCCATCAAACTGTTTCCGCCCCACAGCATTGCTAGGTGGGGTTCTGAGACTGCACATCCTTCTGAGAGCAGACAGAGAGGCTGATGGGCTGGACTCACTGACCTTGTGGTCATCGGCCTAACCCACAGGGTCACCAGGGCCAATTCTACTTGCTGGGACCTGCTCTCGAAGTCCTCATGTCTGCCTGTGCCAGCCCCCCCTCCTGCTCTGGTACCTGGTAGAGGGTAGCTGTTACAAACCTAATTCCCAGGCAAGACAACTGAATTCAGTGGCATGCAGCCTCATAGAGACTCTGAGCAGCACCCCTGAGTGTAACTGTGCCCCACTCCCACCACCATGCTCCTTCCTGCAGGTCCAAGACTGCCCCCATAGCTGCACAGCATGCGCCCCCACCGCTGGACCCTTTGGTTCCCACCTTGTCTTTCTGATTCCAAGCCTTCAACAAGCCTTCCCCAGCCAAAATGCACAGCAGGCGCGCTCCGACACACCCCTCTTTTCAAATCCTCCACTTAGCAGTTGGCACTCCCTGGTTTTGTGCTTCCTTCTCGTTCACATGTTTATTGTCTGTCTCAGCCGACAGAATGCAAGACCATGAATAAGTACAGAGTGGGAAGTCAAGAATGCAATTGTGGTTTGAATAAAGAAAACAGCTTTCCAGGCAGAAGATGCCTCAGCAGGAGTCTGCAGGCTCTGAGCTCAGCCTCAGAGTGAGAGACCCCAGTGTGGCCACCTCCGGCAGGTCCCTTCTCCACCCCAAGTTCCTGCACCCACACCAGCCAAATATGGGTTACAGCAACTTGTGGGCAGTGGTACCTGCAGAGCACCCAGGGTCAGGCTCCACCAGGACAGACCTCACTCTGGCTGGTTGCTGATGGGGCACTGGTCTCAGGAGTGGGTAGCAGGCCCTGGGGCTAGTCTGAGAAGTATTCCAGCCCTGCCCCTCAGGTTCCAGGCCCCGGAGGCACCTGGCTCACCTAGTCCCACCCTGTCTCCTCCTTTCCACCACAGAAGAGGCTCTAGCCCACTGGGGCCACACAACTCGGGGTGAGGGAAGAGAGGAAACAAATCCCCAGCTGTTTCCATCTGCAGATCACGTCCCCCTGGGAAGGAGGAGGCCAGCGAGGAAGGGACCAGCCCACACTTCAGGCGACATTTGGCCCCCTTTGCTGATGGCTGGAGACTCTCCTCACTGCCGTACCCCCAGCCTCTGGCCTCACAGGGCCAAGGCCCCCCGCAGCACCAGGGCAGAAGCCAAGGCGCTTCCGTGGAGCCCTGGCCGCCAGGACACAGCATGGATTGTGTGGGCCCAGCAGGCAATGAGCCACAGCTGAGGGGACAAGGGACAGCTGTCCCTGGAGACAAGTGGGCAGCTTTCTTCCCCCATGAAAAGGGAACCTGTGTCCCCAGGGGAGGGAGGAGGAGGAGAAGGAAAGGGACCAACAAGGCTGTGAACACGACTCCTGAGGGTCCCACTGCGCCCTGGCGTGGGCCAGGTGGGGCCGAGGAGGGAAAGGCATGGAGTTCCTAGGAAGGCCTGCCCTCTGCAGCTGCCCGCTCAGTGACCCTGGCCCAGCCTCGTCCCTCTCGAGGCCTCGGGTGTCCCCACAGAGAGAGAGGAAAGGACTCATTTCCCCTTGGTCCTGGGGGAAGAGCAGTGGCAGTTACTGGGGCAGGAAGGTCTGAGGACGGCAGCTCCAAGGTGCAGGAGGAAGCAGAACACCGTGGATGTCAGAGCCCACATCCATTCAGAAGGTAACCAACAGCCTGGCACAGCCTGGGGATGGCCAGGAGCCGCTCCCTTGTCTGGTCCCCAAGACCACCTGCAAGAGTGTCAAAATGTGGTTAACACAGAGAGTGCGCCTTGGGAAAGAAACAGTGTGACAGAGGCCTGGTGCGCTCACCTGAGACCCTGGATCAAGCTTGGTCTGTGAGTCAGAGAAGTCTTTTGTTCAACTCAAAACCAACGGTAATGGGTATGTGCTTATATGCCTGTCCCTCCCATTCCAAGACAGCTGAGATCGTTAAGGGTTATTGTGCCAACCTGGCCGATAAACACATATAAGATTAATTGAAGGGTAGAGAGATAAATGACACAGTAAGCCTCACCTTTCTAGTTCTCAGGTCTCTTGCTCTCTGATGGTCAGACCAGGGTCCAGCTGCCTTAGCCAGTTCCCTGCTTCAGCTGGCAAGGCTCACTTCCTGCAAGACATTCCTGAGGAGAAGCCACATGGACCTGCCAAGATGCAGCCCTGGGTGCTGGAGCAGCCGCATGGAGAACCCTGCCAGTGCTGAGATGCTTACACTTACACTCACTGATTCGGCTTTCCTCCTACAGTCAGCGTCATAGTGTGTGTTTTGTGAGATGGAGGAGGACTTTGTAGATCAGTTTCAGACATATGGGCTAATGTTGGACTTATGGGCTTGGACAGCACTGGGTTGCAATGCTTTCTTAATGTACACTTACCCTTTGAATAATACGATCGCTGAAGACAAATAGGTACATAAGCAAATGTGGTGAAGAAAGCTGATGGTGCCCGGCTATCAAAAGATACAGTGTCTGGGGTCTTAAAGGCTTGAAGGTTAACAAGCAGCCATCTAGCTCAGAAGCAACAAGCCCACATGGAAGAAGCACACCAGCCTGTGCAATCATGAGGTGTCGAAGGGATCAGGTATCAGGCATCATCAGAACAAAAAATCTTACCATAGAGAATGAGGGGGCTAGTGCGGAGTGGAGACCCAAAGTCCATTTGTAGGCCACTAGAGATTCCCTTGCAGAGGGGTCTCAGGGAGGAGACAAGCCAGACAGGGTGTGATG
>NW_022106189.1:5484310-5504554 GCF_000313985.2 Echinops telfairi | reverse complement strand
AATTGATGTATGTATGGATTGTGATAAGAGTTGTATGAGCCCCTAATAAAACGATTAAAAATAAATAAATAAAATAAATAAATAAATTTCATTATTAGCACACACAAAAAAACAGCAGAAGCCATACTTTCTCCACGAAGCCAAGGGTTCTGCCATGAGATAGTAGCTGCTTAATTAGTACTTGTTGCCTGGATAAATAAATATTGGTGGTGATAACAATGAAGTTCCTCTTCTCCCTACCCTCTGCAAGCCCATATACCTCAACACACCTGCATGTACATATGGTGTCTTCTCAAGTCTCCCACAGTATCCCGGGGACTCAGGTGGAGCAGGTGGATCGATGGATGGGTGGATAGACAGATGGATGAGTAGGTAGATATGAGGACAAGTCAAATGGTATTGCTCATAGGGTTCTGGTTCATACATGCACTGACTCATTCCAAACAAAATGTGTCTAAGCATGTCTCTGTGACCAGGGGATAGCTGCAGACAAGGGCTGTCGTTGAGACACTGACTCCTTAATCTTTGCCATTAGAGTGCCCTCAGAAAAGATGGTCCAGCCAAACCGTGGCTTTCCAGGGGTCTGCCGGGACAGTTACATCCAAGGCAGAGGGGTCCATTCAGAAGGCCTCGTTTGGGAAATCCCAAAGAGGCATAGATTTCTCTAGAAAGACACAAAATGATCACATGGGGCTTATTATGAAGAAATTTTAAGAAAATAAAAAAGTGGAAAGCTGGATTGGTGAGGAAAGGACCAGGAAAGTTTTGCCAAGGAATTTTTTTCCATCGTGACAATATACGTGCTCTTTCTTTAAAGGGGGTAAGGGCTGTCCTTCAAGAATTTCATTGGAAAACCTTACCCCATCCACTCTACAGCCCTGATCGTGCCTCTTTGGGCTTCTTTTTGTTCCCCAGCTCCAAGTACACTGAAAAGGAGCGTGATTGGTGCCCCTCAAGGGGCACGTGGTATAAATCCAAGAGTGCAGAATTCTTCAGGGGAGGACTGGAGAGATGGAAACGCTGACTTTAGAAGTGGACAGGCCTTGATGGAGAACACATCTAGATATAGCTTTACACTTTGATATTTTTGTTAAATAAACATTTCGATGATTTTGCAGCAATATTTTTTTACTTACCCTCATAACACCCAAAAAACTCAAGCCAATTCCGCTCACACATAGCGGCCCTATAGGCCAGGGTAGAAGAGCCTGTACAGCTCTCTACAAGAGCAGAACCCTCACATTTCTCCTTTGGAGTAAGTGGTGGTTTCCAAGTGCTAACCGTGTGGTTAGGGGCCTGTATTAGTCTGGGTACTTTGGAGAAACAAACCCACAGCAACTCATGTATAAGAGAGAGTTTTATGTAAAGAAAGTGTGCATCACGAAAACACCCCAACCCAATGCTGCCCAAGCCCACAAGTCCAACATTAACCCATACCCAACACCAGTCCACAAAGTCCTTCACCTCACAAAACAGAGGCAATAATGCCGACTGCAGGAGAAAAGCTGAGTCAGTGAACGAATAAGCATCTCAGCACTAGCAGGGGTCTCCACAGGCTGCTCCAGCACCCAGGGCTGCATCCGGATAGGTCCATGTGGCTTCTCCTTGGGGATGTCTTGTAGGAAGTCCATCTTGCAAGCTGAAGCAGGCAACTGCTAAGGCAGCTGCACCCGGTGCGACCATCACAAAACAAGAGACCCGAGAACTAGAAAGGCGAGGCTTCACCACCCATTTATCCCTCCACCTTTCAACCAGCACCACATGTGATTATCGGCCAGGCTGGCACAATTAACTAACTCAGGGCCCAATGCATGAAATCATACCCCACCCTGCCACCAGGGTCCCTACCCTCCTGCATATATACATAGATAATAGACAAGTGGGTGGGTGGGTGAGTGAGTGGATAGGGTTGACTTCAATTCATGGTGTCCTTATGTACAACAGGACCATATATTGTCTAGTCCTGTACCAATCTCACCTCACTGGCACCCTCAAGTATATTACTATGGTCACTCTGCCAGTCTGTCTCACCAAAGGTCTCTCATTCCCTCTTTGACCATACTTGACCAAACAGGATGGCCTCCCCTAGCAAATAGCCCCTCTGACGGCATGTCCAAGTCAGACAAAGCAGACAATGTCCATAAGGTTTTCACTGGCTGATATTTGGAAGTTGACCACCAGGCCTTTCTTCCTGGTCTACCTTAGTCTGGAGCTCCACTGAAACCTGTCCACCATGAGTGACCCTGCTGGTGTTTGAAATACTAATGGAAGAGTATCCAGCATCGCAACAACTCACTACCAGTTTGACCACAATGTCAAACTGACAGAGGGGTAAGGGCAGCCAGGGGCGCTAGCCCTTCTTCATCAGAAGAAAAGACTGAGGGCTGAAGAAACTGTCACCAAGCATTCTTTTCCTCAGAGAGCTCCATTCACTGAGTGGTGATTACCATGCTTTTGAGAGACCCATTTGCATTGCATTGTATTGCATTGCTAGAGACCGGCCTTTAGGACAGGTGTGCCCATAGCCTCCTCCCCCCCCCCCCCCCCCCCCGGGGGGGGGGGTGTCAGCACACTCTCACTCAGAGCTTTGGATGCATCCAGGCACCTGCCGACGCAGAGTCTCCTCAAAGTGAGGCAGAAAGCTTCCTGCTTCGGACATGCTTTAAGAGTGAGCTGGAAGTCGTTAGCTCCCATTTTAACTTAACAAGCCCAATTTTATAAATAAGAGTGAATTTTCCCAAGCTATTATTTCTAATTATGCATTTACATCAATCCACATTATGCAGTTGGTGAAATGTTAATACCAAAGGCAATTTTCTGCTGATGGGCGGCATGGAGAAGAGCTTTCTTCACAGTACAAGTCAATATTTTTTGAAATAATTACCCAGTTGCTCCCCAGATTCTGCACTAACTAACCCAGTGGCTGTGTCCACACAGGCACAGACTTGTGATTCTAGGAGGAGAAATCCTCCACCCCAGGAAGGAGGAGGAAGCTCAGACCCTCAGACTGGTGGGTAAAGGGCAGCTCTGATTGGCGACCTCTGCTGGTTGGAAGTAGGCTTAACCTCCCCTCTACCACATCTTGTTACATTATGCTTCAGTGGTGTAATGGTTATGCATTGGGCTGTGACCTGCATGGTTGGCAGTTTGAAACCAACAGCATCGCCTCAGGAGAAAGATTGGGCTTTCCGCTCCACAAGTCTTGGAAACCCACAAGGGTCACTGTGAGACAGCATTGACTCGATGACAATGAGTCTTGTTACTCAGGAGCCCTGATGTTGTTGGGTTATGTGCTAGGCTGCTAGCCACAAGATCAGTGATTCAATCCACCAAGTGTGAGAACTGAAGAGCACCCATGAGCCTGTAAACTAAACTCATTGCCATCAAGTGGATTTCAACTCAGGACCCTCTAGGCAAGGGCAGAACCGCCCCTAGTTTCCGAGGCGGAAACTCTCCATGGGAATAAAAAGCCCTATCTTTCTCCCGTGGAGCAGCTGCTGACCTTGAGGTTGGCAGCCCAGTGAGTCACCACGACCCCACCAGGGCTCTTCTCTGTAAACCAAGGTGCCAAGTAAATGAGAAGGAGGCACCCTGGGAAGTTCCATGATTTACACCCAGCAGAGGACCCCTTTGTCCTCAAACTAGCCGACTAAGCCAGGGTCGGTCATAGCCAGGCACTTCAACACTGAACAGCTCCACTAGCCAAGGAAACAGAGAAATCAAAGAAGTTCTGCCCCCAGACCCAGCAGAGCCCTGAAGAAGCCCCCCTTCAACATAACCCCAACAATGATACACAGAGCTGGTGCTGGGGGGGGGGGGAGATGCTTGAGGCGGGGATGGGGGGTCATGCAGAAACCATTGATAGAAATCAACTGGAAGCTGAAATGGTGATGATCATCAAGAATCAGCAGGATCCAAGAGAGAGGACCCTTAAACAAAATCCCAGGTCAAGGAGATGGGCCATGGGGAGAGGGACAGAAAGGGGTCAAGGACCTCTTCTGACAGTCTATGTTGGGGGTGGGGGTGGGGGTCATGCTCGTTGCTGGGACAGAGAAACTGACGGGCCAGGTCTGGCTTTCTGGAGGACCGGGCATGTGAAGAAAACACCTGAGCTCCATGGGCATGGCGAGGTTCCTACGTGACATCCATCTGGAAGCCCATGGAGACAGACGGCCTCGGTCATGTGGCGCTGGAAGACAGTGCTCCGTTGGAGGCAAGAGTCTGGGTCAAGTGGGAGTTGCAGAAGTCTGAGCGGTTGGGCAGACGGGGATCTCAATGCGTGTGCATGGGGCTTGAGGACAGAGTCGAGTGGAGAAATGCAGCACTCCCTCAGGCGGCAAGCCCACAAAGAGACGAAGGCGGGCGCAGCCAGAGCAGGAAGGGGGCAGCCAAGAGATTGTGTCGAAGCCTAGGGAAGCCTGGGCTGCAGGAAGGAGATCCTGCTCAGCTCGGCTGAATGGAAGGTCGAGATGAGGACTGAAAGTGGGGAGGGCTCTGAGGTCATTCGTAGCTTGTCTTGAGTCATTTCAGTGGAGGAACGGGAGAGAAGCCAGGCTGAGGAGCAAGTGGGCAGGGAGGAAACCAGTTTGTGTAGGAGGGCTTGCTGTGGGAAGGACACGGGAGACCGTGGGGCAGCCCTCTGGCCTCCTCCAGCCCAGAAGGCAGGTTGAGAGCAGAAATCACCCCAGTTCCTACTGCATCCCACTTCACCTGTGTGCAAGTCCCCGGGGCATCCCATTCCGTGTGTCTCCGGCCTCACAGGAGGCCACGAGGCTGCCTTCCAGGCAATACAAGCAATCGATGGAGGAAGGCAAGCTGAGAAAGGCAATGTCATGCTTTCAGGCAGGTTCTCTGGGTTCTGTGAGGGAGGTAGGGCCTGGAGGGCAGGGCTTCTGGCCAGCCCCAGCAGACTTCAGGGGGAAAGGGGAACTGGGAAGGGTCCCAAATGCATCCCCCCACCAAGAGCAGCTAGGCCAGGGGAGAGGGGCTAGCTGTGAGCAATGAGACAGGGAGAGAAGCCACACTTGGGCTGGGAGTCACAGGAGAGGAGGAGGGCCAGGAGAAAGAGCCTGGGAGGAAGATAAAGAGAGAACAATGGTGGAAGGGCTGGAGGGGAGAGGAGGACAGGGGGGAAGGAAGAGGAAGAAGAAATGGAATGTAAAAGGAGGAGAAGGTGAGGAAGCAGTGGGAGGATGTGGGGGAGAGGAAAAAGAGCAGGAAAGGAGGGAGGGAGAGGAGAAAGAGGAGGAGGAGAAGGTAGAGAAGAAGGAGGGAGTGGGTGAGAGAGGAGGGGGTGGCGGAGAAGAAGGGGAAATGGAATAGGGGAGAGGACAGGGCATTTCTCAAGAGCAGTCCCATGTCCTGTTCGCCTTCAACGGTCCCCTTACAAGGCTGACAACAAAGGCTGGGACTTGCTCACCTCTGTGCGTACACACAAGAACCATCTGCACACACAGCAGCCTGCGCACCTCTGCACACTGCGCGCACAGCCCACTGGACAGCTGCACCCCTCACGCTCACTGATGCTGCCTGCTGACACCCGCCGCACACCGGGAGTCCATGTGCACCAGCACGCGCTATGCACGCATGCACATGTGCACACACGCACACAGAGGGCTCACTGTTGCGTCTAGACGCACACTCTGCCCACACACTGCTGGCACACCATCAGCACACAGGTGAGGCATCTGCACACACACACTGCCGGCATCCTCTCTGCGCAGTCTGCTCGGTGCGCCCAAGCACGCACCGCTCACCGTCCTGAGGCTACATACCTGGCACTGCAGGCCCTGGAAGCAAGGGTTGGGGTGCATTTGAAGAGGGTCCATGCCCCTCTCTGGTTATCTTTGTGTGGAGAGGTTGCAAGAAATGTGAGGGAGCCCTCATCATTAATGGGAGCTGGCAGTGCTGGAGGCCAGGGCCCTGGGGCATCCTCCCAGCCCCTCGCCAAGCCATACCTAGCAGGCAGGTGTGGGGAGGGTGTGACTCCCTCCAGATGGACCAGGCTCCAGAGTTCCCCTCCTTACAGGGACACGTCGAAAAAGGGGTCCCAAGAAGGCCAGCCCTGGCCCATGTGTGCGATCCCCCAGCTCCACTCAGCCTGGCCTGGGCTCCTTTCCCCCATCACCCATTCTATGCCTGACCCCTCCTGCCAGGCACGAGCCAGCAGGGCCTCCTGCAACCACATGGGGCCAGCCTTAAGAAACCCTCACCACTAGGGTGCTCTGGGAAGGCCTGCAAACCCTTAGGGCTGTCATTCTGTCTGGGACTGCCTCCACCACCCACCCCTGAAGAACCCCCACTGGGCAGTGCCCACAGCAGGTACTCTATAAAGAGTACTCACCAAATCCAGTGGAGTCTCTGATGATCACTTCTCTGAAGTGTCCTGGGAGAAGCTACGTTTGACAAAAATTATGGAACCCACACGGCACCCTCGTGCTGCACTTTCGGGGTGCAGACAGCCAAGCACAGAGAATCACTCTCCCCAAACCTTGACCGACCCTCTTCTTCCCCACCCCTCACCCCGGCCCCCAGAGCAGAGAGACTCATTCAACAGCTTCTAAGAGGAAGTTTTAAAATGGCATTTGAAGCATTTGGTGAGAAATTAGGGCTCAACTGCCAAAGATATTTTGCAAATAAAGCTGGGGCACTCTGTGCCTGGTGGTCCGTCCTGCTGGGGGGTCCAAGGCACAGGACCCCTGGGAAGTCACCACACCCCCACTTGGGGGAGGGGGCACGAGGCCCAAAGCAGAGCATGAGGTGACAGGGGAGCATTCTCACATGTGGAAAGCCACGCCAACCCCTCAGCCCCAACGCACTGCAACCTTTTGCCAACTTCAGATGGGAACAGAAAACTAGCATCACTCTGGATTGGGCCTGATTGGATCAAAATCCCATCGGAAAACAGGGGGAAAGGCAATAAAACCTCCAGAATTGATATTAAACCACTGACATTTCACAGAGCGAGCGGGGCTGGCAGCTGCCAGTCCATGGGCAAGAATTACTCTGCAGGGGCAAGTCAGGCGTGAAGGTCATGGCCCTACTGCCTCAGCTTCTCCCAGCCTGGGCATCAGCTGGAAGGCGGCACGGACCTGGCTGGGAACCCCACCTGACAGGCCCTGCCCCTGCTGGGCATCCTCCCTCAGCTACTCCAAGTGCATCCAATGGAGGGAGACCTTCTCATCTCTTAAACGCCCGGCCCCCAAGATTCTGAAACCAAAGATAATGCTAGACCCTTAGCTTGTGCCTGCCCCTCATTCCAGACACCCTCCTCCCCATGTTGGAGAGAGGCCACCCGTCCCAAATAAGATGAGGAAAAACCAAAGTCCCTTTGCAAAAAGGCCAGAGAACTCCCATGCAATGGTCTGGGCTCCCTGCCAATGGCCCCCATTGAGCAATGGCTGCATGCCACTGTCCAGGCTCTATGAAAATGCCCTGGGCAAAGCTCCCGCCCTCAGGGGGCTCAGAGCAAACATCTTTGCTTCCAAGGACTCCCATGTAGGCAGGAGCAGGGAGGTGACTGAAAGAAGACCCTGCCAGGAACCTGCCTGGGGTATCTGGACCTGACACGAGTAGACACTCCTTACAGTGTATATGGAGCCTTGTCCAGGCCTCCAGAGGCCCTCCCTGCCCATGGCAGACATCACTAATCCAGCCCTGCACAGCCCTGAACAGTCAATCAGCCGGGCCCTCTCACGAAAGCTGGCCTTCACAGTAAAACCTGGCTGTGCCCTCTCCATGAGTACCACTCTGGGCATGGGAACTGAAAACGAGGGAGGGAGGGAGGAAGAGGTCATGGAGAAGGCTCTACGAAGCAGACAGAGTCAGCAAGATGAGACAGGGGACAGGCAGGTCCAGGCTAGAGACAGAGAGCATGGAGCAACCGGTGGCCTGGTGACCACGTGTAGCCGGAGCTCCTCAGTGGACCCCGAGCTGAGCCCTTCCCTGCAGGGCCACTTCAATCCAGGACAGTAGTGGGAAGGAAGGTGGAGAGCCCCCCACACCCCTCACTCTTCAGAGTTAACCGTGAGAGAGGCAGCACGTTGAGCATGGGGGTAAACTAAGGGCCCCCAGCTGACCCCAGGCCCACGTGGGAGGCTCTGGTCAGAAACTTCCAGTGAAAAGATGTGGAAGGATCCCCAAAGTCTGGAGTCTGGGGTTAGAAGCCATCCATCAGCTCAACTGGCATTTCCCAAGATGCCCTTGGGCACCCAGAAATAAGATGGAGGACACCAAACCACGGTCATCTCCAGAGTCCCGCTCTTGACCTTCCAGGAAAGCCACTTCCTGACCTGGGCTTCCTCCATCCCTGGCCTTAGGGCAGAAGGAAGTGGGGGTGGGGGTGAAGAAGCACCCCACACCCGCACTGGTTCCAACTACCATCCTTGTCCCCTGCGTGTGTGCTGCCAGTCAAGTGACATGAGACCGACTCTTCAGAAAGCTGGTTGGTCACAGGGAGGCTGAAGATCTCAAGAGGAGGCACTGGGAGGCCACCACAAACACCTTTCCCCATCTGCCCCGCCCCCACCCCACCCCCAAAAGAACCTCTGCCCACAAGATAGGAAGCCTGAGCCTGGCGCTGGGCCTCTTTGAGCCATCATTAACCAGCTCTGCGCTTTCTAATCACCATCCTCCCCACTGAGGGGAAATAAGACTTTTATCTCACAACAATCGATCCCCTCCGATCTGTCTGGCCCCAGCCTCTTCATTCTCCATAATGTCAAAGCAATGTTTGGCTAAGTATACAGTCTGTCGCCTACTAAATTAAACTAATAGATCTAGTGGGAAATAAAACCCCAAGTGTACTGAGAATATTAAAAATAAAAAAGTTAACTTCCACGGGTAAGATTTACTTTGGCAAATACATAAATAACACACAGACTGAGTGGGGGAAAATCCATCAAGGGACACTGGTCAACTCCAAGTTCTGACTCCCTCCCATACCAGCTGCTACCCCTCCCCAGGACCCAGGCTCTCCCAGCCCACATCCTCACACCACCAAAGTGATCATGCTTGCTTTAAAATGTGGCTGTTACTAGTGTTGTTTTCAGGGCTGAAAACTCTGCTTTAAATACTGTATCTCCATCAGTCCTCCTATTCCCACTCTACAGTCGCCACTGTATATGCCCTTCTTACAAAGAAGAAAGTCCAAGGCCGGGCCAGGATTTGAACCAAGGTGGAGCTAAGCTCCAGAGCCCTGGCCACCACTGTGCTCATCTGACTGCCATGTAATCTGGCTTGCTATTCACTGGCGGGCCAATCGTGCTACCCACCACCCAGGCCACGCCTTATGACACCCAGCACACGTGATGTCTGGAGGCCTGGGGCCTGCTCACCTTCTTCCTGCTAAACTCCTGCCCAGTACCTTTGGGCATCTCCAGGAGGGGGCTGGGGGCAGATGAGAGAAGGTAGGAATGAATATCCCATATTGCCATTGGGGAAACTGAGGCTCAGGCACTTTTCAACAAAACCCAGAGGCTTGGGGCTCCTCAGAGGGTCAAGAAACCAGGACCACTGGTCAAGGTACTTTGGCCCCTCTGATAGGCCACCATAGAACTCCCCCTCCAAGCCTGTCACCTCCACTGTACTGGGGTGCTGCTGCTGGTCAGAGCCAGCTGTGAAGTACAGAGGGAGTCGAGGCACAAGAAGTGAGGACACACCAGATGGCGTGTCCTCGAATAAGGTCCAAAAGAGGTAAGGCCCATGGCAGCCACCTTGCTCCAGCTCAGCCCCAGGCCCTCCACAGGACTGCCAGTTTCCCCTGTGTCACGCTGCCTCACTCTGCCACCTGAGTCAGACCTCCTGGTCACATAAATCCGAAGCCTGAGCCTGTCCTGTCCCTCGGTTCCATCCTAGAATTCTGTCAGCCTGAGCCCTTCCCTTTGTTCCAACCACGCTCCCAGACCTCCTGCCTCTGGCACACCCCCTTGCCACCATTCCTTCAAATCAGCCAGCATTCCACTCTAGATGCCTGGGCTAAGAACTTCTCAATCAGGAAGTCTTACGCGATGGGCCCACCCCTCACCTGCCAGCCTGGGCTCGTTGTGTCCTCGGTGGCTTCCTCATTTGGACTCTGAGCTTTGATGGCCCACTCGTCCTGTTGTTGACCCAGTACACAGCCCCTTACCCCTGCCCACCTCTCCTCCTTATCCTACTGTGTCTCCTCACTCACTCTGCTCCACCTGCCTTCTGCCCTCCAAAATGCCAACCTTACCCCACCCTGGCCTCCAACCTTGCTGGGCCCTCTTCCTAAACCACTCTTCTCCTGCCAGATCTCTTCCTGGAGCTGACCACATCAGTTCTTCTCTAAACTCCAGAACTCCAAGAGTATGTGCTGTATGGGGCAGGGTGCTACGATAGTTAATTGATGTATCAACTTGGCTAGGTTCACAATTATTTGGCCAAACACTAGTTTACTTGTCATGGAGTAGTTACCTGCATTAGGCTAGTGGGCCTTGGCTCGAGCAGATTGCCTTCTATGATGAGAGGGGATCCAATGGAAACCACCACTCGTCTTGTCAGTTTGTCTTAGTGTGCTAGCTTGTGTGATGCTGGAAGCCATGTCACTGGTACTGCAGATACCAGCAGGGTCACCCAGAGAGAACAAGTTTCAGCAGAGCTTCCAGACGAAGAACAGAATAAGCTGTCCACATCAGCAGAATTCGCCGCTGAAACCCCTTGGATAGCATCGAAACATTGTCATTTACTGAAAACCTCATGAATAGAAGCAGAATATTGTCAGAGATGCTACCAGAAGATGAGCCCCTCAAGGTGGAAAATACTCAAATATGACTGAGGAAGTGCTGTCTTCTCAACATAGAGTGGACCATAATGACACGGATGGAGGAAAGACTTCAGGAGGGAAGTCTTTGGGACCTTCATCCGCTGCTGGGGCACGACTCCAACTGAGAAGAAACAGCTGCAAACAATCAATAATTGAAACTTGGAATGCACAAATTATGAACTAGGAAAACTGGAAGTTGTCAAAATTAAATGGAACTTATAAAGACTGATAGTCTAGGTGTTCGTGAGCTGAAGTGGACTGTTATTGGCCACTTTGAACCAAAAGACCATGTGCTATTCGATGCCAGGAATGGCACAATCGAGAGGAATAGGCTTACGTTCATTGTCCAAAAGGACATTTCAAGATCAAACGTGAAGTACAACGCTGTCTGTGAAGGATGATATCTAGCTACATGGAAGGAAATCCAAGCAATACATATAACCATTAGTCAAATTTATGCACCAACCACTAAGCTGAAGAAATTGAAGGCACTCTACCAACATCCTTAAGATACATTGAAATTATTGACAAATGGAATGCAAAATTTGGAAACAATGAGGAAAGAAGAGTAGTTGGAAAATATGGTCTTTGTGGTAGAAGTGCAGCTGGAGATGAGAGAGTATGTCAACTGTATCTGCAGGAAGAGATCGTGGAGAACCTGAAGATCAGCAGCTAAAAGCAGGCCAGGGCTCGCCTGTGGAACAGACTATCAATTGCTCACAAGTTCAGGTTGGAGTTGAAGAAAATGAAAACAAATCCAGAAGAGCCAAAATGCAATCTTGAGGATATCCCCGCCAAATTTTGAGAACATCTCAAGGACAGATTTGACACACCGAACACCTGCAACGGAAGACCAGATGAGCTACGGTCATTAAAAAGACAAGGGGGGGAAAGGATTAAAGCAGATGTCAGATGAGACTCTGAAACTTGCTCTTAGTCCTAGAGCAACTAAGGCAAATGGATGACGTTAAAGAGATGAACAGAAAAATTTCAAAGGGCAACTCAAGAAGACAAAGTAAAATATTACAATGAAATGTACAAAGACCTAGAGTTAGAAAACCAAAACAGAAGAACAAGCTCAGCTCACCTTAAACTGAAGGAACTAAAGAAAATTTTCAAGGCTCGAGTTGTGATACTGAAAGATTCTATGGGCAAAATATCGAATGATGCAGGAAACATCCAAAGCAGATGGAAAGAATACAGAGTCACTGCACCAAAATAAACTGGTTGATAGTCCACCATTTCAGGAGGTAGCATATGAGCAAGAACCAATATTGCTGAAGGAAGAAGCTCAAGCCACACTGAAAGCTTAACCAAAAACAAGGCTCCAGGAATTGATGGAATGCCAATTGAAATGCCAACAAGCTGAAGCATTGGAAGCACTCACTCGTCTCTGCCAAGAAATTCAGAAGACAGCCACTTGGCCACCTAACTGGAAAGAGATGCATATCTGTACCCAGTTCAAGGAAAAGTGACCCAACAGAATGCTCAGCTTATAGAACAATATCATCCCTATCATATGCAAGTAAAATGTTGCTGAAGATCATCCAAGAACAGCTGCAGCAGACCATTGACAGGGAGCTGCCAGAGGTGCAACCCACCTTCAGATGAGCATGGAACAAGGGCCAGGAATATTGCTGACATCAGATGGCTCTTGGCTGGAAGCAGAAAACACCAGAAAGATGCTGTGTTTCACTGACTATGGCAAGACATTTGCCTGTGTGGATCATAGCAAACTCTGGGTACCCTTGAGAGGAATGGGAATTCCAGAACACTGCATTGCGCACATGGGGAACCTGTCCGTGGATCAAGAGGCAGTTGTGGGAACAGAACAAGGAAATGCTGCACGGTTTAAAATCAGGAAAGCTCCGCATCAAGGTTGTATCCTCTCACCATACTAATTCAATCTGTCTGCTGAGCAAATAATTAGAGAAGCTGGATTATACGAAGAAGAACCCGGCATCAGGATTGGAGGAAGGCTTATTAACAACCTGCGATCTGCAAAAGACACAACCTTGCTGGCTGAAAGTGAGGAGGACTTCAACATTTGCTGATGAAAACCAAAGATTGCAGCCTTTAATAAGGATTACAACTCAATGTAAAGAAAACCAAATCCTCACAATGGGAGCACTAGATGACATCATAATAAAAAGGAAAAAAGATGGATGTTGTCGATGAGTTTGTCTTGCTCGCATCCACAATTGGTGCCTGTGGAAGCAGCGTTGGGTAAACCTCCTTAAAGTGATGCAAAGCAAGGACCTTAATTTGAGGACTAAGGTGTGTTTGAACCAAGCCATGGTATTTTCATTCATCTCATATGCATGTGGAAGTAGAACACTGAAGAAGGAAGACCAGAGAAAAACCGATGCATTTGAACTATGGTGTTGGGGAGTAAAATCGAAAGTACTATGGACTGCCAAAAGAGCAAAGAGATCCGGCTTGGAAGAACAGCCGAATGCTACACAGAGGCAAGGGCGAGGAGGGAGACTTCATCACATGTGTCTGAGACCTATGATCGGGAGAGACCAGTCCCTGGAGAAGGACATCACGCTTGGTAACGTGGAGCCCCAGTGCAAAAGAGGAAGGCCCTTAAGGAGATGGATTGACACAGTGACTGGAATAATGGGCTTAAACAGAAGAACAATTGATGGGCGGTTTCACGCTGTTTTGCATCCAGACGCCATGAGCGAGAATCAACACGATGACGCCTAACACCAACCACAATGTAGACCACTTGCCGTCGAGTCAACTGCAACGCATAGGGCCTCCTGGTGTTTGCAGAGTTGACTGTGTGCTGGAGGTAGAGAGATCCACAGGCTTTTCTTCTTCGTAGACAGCCTGAGTGCACTCAGACATCCATCCTGAGCATGGGGATGGTTTACACCACCCAGGGACTCCAGGGCTGACAGAATCTCTCGTGGGATTGACCGAGTGAAGACCATCCACAAGCAAAGGAACCCTAAGGACCCCTGGCACACAGCAAAAAAATAGGAGAGAGGCTCACAGAGGGAAGGGAATGGTGACAGCTCCTATGTGGACTTTTGGCCTTCTGAGCTGTGAGAGACCAAGCATCTGTTCTTTAAAGGTACCCACTGTGGTCTTCCTGTTATAGCAGCTGCAGGTCACCCAAGACAGGTGTGTGTTATCTGGTACGGGCCGAACCGATTGGGTGTTCCTTCCTGGAGTGACTGTCTCCACTTCCTCCTCTTGTTCTTCAGCACAGACTCCTGAGAGTGGGCAGGACCCTGCACTGTCCAAGGGACTTGCTAGCTAAGTCCAGGTTCAGATGAAGCCGGCTTCCCTGATTGTGGTGCCTCCCTTTTGTCCCTTCTCCCATCTCCAGACACACCCCCAGACCCTATCAAGCCTGTCTCTGACAAGCATATGCATAGTCCTAGACTCACGGGCAGCACCTAGCCCACCCATCCAGCATGGAAGGACACCCAATCACAGCAATGGTGGGTCCAACCCCAGGGCCAGATGATGATGGGTCCCCTCCCACTCCTTTACTGAGTCCACTGCAGGCAGGGTGGCCCAATCTCTCTGATGGCCCAGAGTCAAGGGCCCTCTCATCTCTGCAAGGTGGGGGCTATGGGCTAGAACCACACTGCCTTCCTCCTGAAACCTGGCAGGCCAGAGTCCAGACTTGCACTTGGTGAGTACAGAGAGGGCAACAAGATCCCAAAATGTGAGCCATCTCATTGTCTGCCCACATGCATGCCTTGGCCACAGTCAGCCTTCCATGCCCTCCCCTGGCAGTCCCCGCAGCCTCTGCCTCCATCCCTCCCTGAGCTGCCCTTGGAGGAACATGTCCCTCAGCCTTTATCCCTGCCGGCGATGGCAAGTGAATGGCCAAAAAGCAAGGTCCCCATAAATCTAATCTTTTCCATTCAGCTGCCAGTCCACGGAGTGTGCCTGGCTCATTGATAGAACAGTTATGGATGGGTTGCCTCTGAAAATCCAAGTGCCTTACGCAGTCAGTGCCTCTGGGCCTGCAATGGGAGCGCAGGCGGTTAGCTGCAACAAGAATGCTGAAACCCACCCGCCAGGAAGACCTGAGCACTGAAATAAACACATTTTGAAACTGAGTCCCAGGAAAACCCTTCCCTAGGGCTGTCATTTAAGGGTACCTTCACAAATGGGAAGGAGCCTCATGGCGCTGTCAAGTAAACCCTGAGCTGCTACCCACAAATCGGCAGTTCAAACCCTCCAACCACTCCACAGGAGAAGGATGAGGTTGTCTGCTCCCGTCAAGAGTTATAGTTTCAGAATCACTGTACATGGTCACTAGATGGCAGTGAATTTTTTCACAAAAGGAAAGGAGACCTGGTGGCATAGTGGGTTAGGAGTTAGGCTGCTAACCAAAAGGAAGGCAATTCAAACTCCCAGTTGCTCCTCAGGAGAACAATGAAGCTGTCTACTCCTATAAAGAATTATAGTCTCCAAAATTCCAAGAAGTTCTACTCTGTCCTATAAGGTTGTTATGTGTCAGGGGTTCAAAACCAGCAGCAATTCCTCAGGAGATGTGGCATGCTGCTTCCATAAAGATATGCTGTCTGGGAAAGCCTATGGGGCAGTTCTACTCTGTCTTACTGGAGGACAGTGGGTTTTCACAAGGGGCTGAAACGTCTTTTTAACTAGCACCCTGTGACATGGTGGCTACACATTGGCCTGCTAACCGTGTGGTCACTAGTTTAAAACCACCAGCCTCACCTCTAGAAAGGTGAGGCTTTCTACTCCCATAAAGAGCTAGTCTCAGAAACCCACAGGGGCAGTTCTATAGGGTCGCCACGCGTCAGAATTGAGTAGATGGCATTGAGTTTGGTTTTGATGAGTCCAAATCTCATAATGACCCTATAAGTCAGTATAGAACTGCCACCTGTGAGTTTCCAAGATGGTAATTCTTTATGTGAGTAAAAAGTCTTGTCTTTCTCCAGAGGAGCAGCTGGTGCTTCCGAACTGCAGTCAACTGCATAAACCACGACACCACCATCCATGAAAAGGTATTGGCAAGCCACATGCCCCAGCACCAGCAGAGGGCAGGTGCACAGGCCCCTCCCTGGTGTCAGTCAGGTCAATCTCAGCCTCTCTGTGACTTGGCTAATGGTTCGCCCTGTGCACTCCCTAACCCCTAGAGGAACCACCAGTGCCCGGAGAATCCTTTCAGGCCTTTCACTCCCTACTGGTGAACAATCAGGGCAAAGTTGGGGCAGCTCTGAACCACTCTCCCAATAGGAGCACCTGCTTCCCTTTCTGGACCAAGCCTCACTCTAAACAGGGGGAGCCCTGGGGACACTCACAGTGGTAGGGCTGAGCAGCTGTGTCCCCAGAGAGGAGGGTCCCCTTGAGAGAAGCAACACACAGCACAGACTCCTTTCTACAGCGAGGAGGAACCTGCTTCCCTGCTTGGAGAGCCAGGCAGGCCCTGGCAGGGACTAGTAGGAGCTACAGCCTGCTTCCAATTGATTGACCCTCAAATGGCCCAAAGACAGCACTGAAAAGGCCCAAGTCCCTGCTCCGCCCACCAGACAACCTCCAGCCCAGAAGGGTGAAGCACCTCTTCTGGAGGCTTCTGGTCTACTGAACCCCAGCCAAGGGTTAAGGAGCCCCTGTGACGAAACGGCTAAGCACTCAACTGCTAACTGAAAACCTGGCAGTTCGAAGCACCAGCCGCTCCCCAGGAGAAAAGAGAGACCTATGGGGCAGCTCAGTTCTATTCTGTCCAATCAGCAGAGGAGAAGCTGCAGAAACAGAGCCTATGGCAATTAGTTTTAACTTGCTGAATGAGCTGTCACAGCTGGCGATGGAAATTGCCATGGTGAATAGAAACCGCTCAGTGGTTCCCCCACCCCCTCAAGTGATGCCCAAGGCATGTGGCACACCTACCATGCCCTAGATACGCCTCTGCCCATCAGGTAGCCTGGGGTGACTAGGAGTTGAAATGCCTCAGCAGCACAAGCAAGTGCAAACCACAACTGCCGTGGGCTGCGGGCAGTGGAGAGCCTGTCAGGTGCCTGGCCAGCACATCTCACGCTTTGCCCATGATACCAACCAGGCTTCAGAGGAGCTTCCGGGCCAAGATGCACCGGAAGAAAGGATTGGAGACTGACTTCTGAAAATCACTCTGTGAAAATCCTACAAACCACAAGGGACAGATCCCACTGGGTATGGGATTTCCATGCACTGACAGCAGCTCCAGCAGGGAGGAGCGGTCCTGGAGAAGAAAGGCCCTGGTCTGCCCTCATAGTCCACCACACAGGGCAGAGAGCAACCAGGCCTCTTCAACCCTGAGGCGCAGTAGGCAGGCTGGCCAGCAGGAAGGAACTGCAGGACTAGTAGGTCCAGTTGTTCCCAGAGGTATCCAGCCAAGGTCCAGGACCAGGATCAGAGGTGAGCTGAAGCAGACAGGAGATGGGTGTTTGGGTTGAGTAGAACTCCAAACTAGACAGAGCTGGGTTCACGTCTCACCTGGACACGTGATAGCTATATGGGCTCGGAGGAGTTCCCTGGCCTCCAGCTTAGCTGTTGATAACATGGGGTGACATACACTGCCCACTTCACAGTTATTATGGAATTAAATGAGCTCATCTCTCCATTGCCCAAAGAAGTGCTGAGCCCCTCCTTGGTGCAGGCCTTGCTCTGGGCCCTCAAAGCAGACCAAGAGTCCCATCTCAGTATGTACCATGAATTAGATGGTATGAAGGTGCTATGGGGAAGACGGGGGACAGTGGGGTGGAGTAGGAGGCCTCCTGGAGAAGGTAGCTTCTCCGCAGAGATCTGAAGGCCATGAGGGAACCTGAAGCCTGCCATGAGAGTCGGGGGGAGGGACACCCAGGCCTGTCCAGCTGGTGGAAGGGCATCACAGGAAGGAGCCAAGTGAAAGGAGTGGCAAGATGACCAAGTGAGGGCAGAGGCAGATGGTTCCGCCTTTGTGAGAAGACGGTGTTCGGGCTGAGGGAAACGGGAGCCACTGCAAGGCATTGAGCAGAGGCAGCGTGCGCTGGTGTGAGTTTGAGGAGGAGCGCTCGGATGTCCTTTTGAGAAGTGGAGTGACAAGTGCCCGGTATGGAAAAGCAATAAAGTCTATCTGTGGTTCTTCTGCATAACAATACTAATTTGTGCCATGCACAGGAAACACCTTACTCTATGAGGTGGTACAGGTTTAGAAGATCGACAGACCGGGAAGGTAACCACCATGTAATTTGCTCTAGCTGCAGAAATTCTCCCGTTGCACACCCCAAGCCCTGGCCATCGGTCTCTGCTGGATCTGGTACCCAGAGTACTGCCTCTTTGGGCAGGCCACTGCACTGTAAGCATACACTGGCCATCAAAACCAGGCTGGAATCCATGCCCGAATCTGCTTTCCTGGAATCCCACCCTCAGCCAGGAGCTGTGTGTAGCACAGTGCAAGCCTGCCCCCTCCCTTCAGATGTGGAGGATAGCAGGGGGGCCCTAAAGGGTCTTAGGTTCTCTTGGGCTGGGGGTCCAAAGTCATTCAAAGGAGAAGTGGGCATTCTAAGGATGGGGTCTTCCCAGTGACTGACTAGCCCCTAGGAAGAGCCTCCAGGGAGAGCAGCACCCCCACCCACCACCCACCCCGCTCATTGCCCCTGCCCCTAGCCAGAGCTCCTCTACAAACAAGGGTTCAAAATCTGAGCAACAGTGAATGAGGGACCTGGAGAGTAGGAAGCCTCCTTGGCCCCAAAACCCAGACTGGGAGGGAGGAAGTGGGGTAGGGGGTGGGGCGGCCCCCTGGGGCGGACACTGGCTGGTTAGGGCGATGCTGATAGCCTGCCTGCCCAGTGTTCCTTCCTCTCCGCGGTGGCAACTGGACCAGGTCGGCGGCAGAAAAGCATTTCCCCCTCTTGGTTTCCGAATCTCTCTGACTCCCGGGGAACCCCCTGGAGGTGCCTCCCCTTGACAGGCAGAACAAGGAAACGACAGGCTCCTGGATTTTCCTAGGACCCCACACCCCAACCTCAGGTCCAAGCCAAGGAGTGTGGCAGGGGGTGAATCAGGATCCGAAATACCAAAATCCACAGGCTGGGGACTCCCAAGGGAAAGGGAGGGAAGGTGGAGTCACCCCAAAGACCGTGTGCCCGTCCACTCCACGTGCCCGCCCCGCTTTCCTCCGGGAATGTGCAGATGGCTGGGTAGGGGGGCACTTCTCCGAGAGAGGGTCTGGGAGGTTCCCGGCTGCAGGACTGTGCTGGCGGGGGAGGGGCTCCGGAACGTGGCTGCGGACCGACCTCTGCCTCCAGCGGCCTCGGGATCCCCTGTGCACCAGGTTCATCTGGAGCCCAGACCAGTGGCAGGCGGGTTCCACAGAGGCCATTCCCCGAGGGGCAGGAACCCCGCCCCCACCCGGAAACCTCCCGGGCCCTGAGTCGTGCCCAGCGCTCTCCACCCCACCCCACCCCCGCCGCCTCCGCCGTCACTCACGGCCGCTGCTCGGTGGCTCGCTCGTGCGCTCTCCGCGCCACAGGCACCTGCTAGCCCTGCGCTCTGCGCTCACTTCTCGCTCTCATACTGCAGACTCCAGGCGTCTCCGCGGTCACCCGATCTCGTCCCCTGTCCGACACAGCTGCCCGCCCTTCTCCGGGGCCCGGCGCCTACCCACCCGCCATGGCCCGGGTCAGGGCCAAAGAGCGGTGCGGCTCGCTGCCTAAGCCGGGGTAAGGAGTTGCGGGCGCGAGACTGCGTAGAGGGCCGCGGGACAGCGGAGAGCCAGAACCCACGACCGTCTCGGGCGACTGAGACTAGGAGGAAGCCAGGGAGAGTTTGGGTGGGAGGACCACCCCCCCCTTTCCAAGCGGGTGTGGGGCGGGGCTGCGCTCCCACAAGGAAAAGGACGGTGGTCCAGCCAAGCGACCCCCGCAAGCGGGGAGGGGGAGGGGGTGAGCTCCGGGGCGGCGGCGGGGGCGGTGCCGGTTGAAGAAGCGAGGGGAGGGGAGGGCGGGGGTGACGCCGCGGCGGAGGCGGCTCGGCACCCAGCCGCTGACCGCCCCCTCCCTTCCTCTCCCCTTCCCCCTCTCCCCGCCTCTCCCGCTCTGGGGCTGCCACGGCGGACCCGCTCTCCCGGCGCTGCGCTGGGTCGGACGACAGGTCTGCGCGCCGCGGCTGAGCGCCCACTCGCCCTGCGGAGAGAGCCGCTGAGGGACCCGCGGGGGCGGCGGCGGGAGAGCTCGGCGAGCGCCGGAGGAGGTGGCAGTCGGGAGCCAAATCAGGAGGGAAGTGGGAGGCAAGAAGCCTACGGCTACCAGGCGCGCGCCACCTCCGCCAGGGATGGGTCCCGGAGCGGCCCGGAACCTGCCCGGACCACCGGGCAGAGACTGAACCGGGGATCCCGATCGTCCCGCGAACAGACGGGCGGACGCACGGACCGAGGCGCCGACGGATCTCCAGTAGCCTCCCGGCGGGACCTCGCCTTCCGCGCGCCCGGCGCAGCGCCCCCCTCCGGA
>NW_022106189.1:5480859-5483899 GCF_000313985.2 Echinops telfairi | reverse complement strand
CACCGCGGAGGAGGAGGAAGAGGATAGGGAAGGCTCCACAGTCGACCGCCAGCCTGGTGTGCATCCGGGCCTGGAGGGCCAGGGGGCCGAGAGCAGCCGAGGGGCACCGCCGCGGTTGCACCCTCGCCGGCTCGTTCGGAACCGAGCCTGGGCTCCGGCTGCAGAGAGGTGGCCTGCAGAGCGCGAGAGTTGGTCCGCCCCAGCCAGGTTCTAGGGCTGCTGCCAAGCGCTGGGGAGAAGCGAGAGCCTCCCCGACCGCCCAGCCCCGTCCGAAAGGAAGCAGCTGGCAGCCAGTAGTCGGTCCCCGCTGCGACCCCGCCGCTGCTCGGCCGAACTTTGCTAGTGCCGCCCGCAGCCGGCCCCCGTGTGGCTAGGGGGAGGGGACGCCAGGCCTGAGCGCCGGGGACCCCCGCCTGGCCTCGGGTAGCCCCCGGCCCCCGCCCCACAGCTGGTCACGCCTCTCTCTCCCCGCCCCCAGCTACATTCACCGAAGTCCCCAAAGATGTGACAGTGAGGGAAGGCGACGACATCGAAATGCCCTGTGCGTTCCGGGCGAGCGGAGCCACCTCGTATTCGCTGGAGATTCAGTGGTGGTACCTCAAAGAGCCGCCCCGGGAGCTGCTGCAGGAGCTGGCGCTCAGCGTGCCCGGCGCCCGGAGCAAGGTAACCGGCCGCCCACGCGGCGCCCGCGCGCTCCCGGGGCTCAGGCCGGGGGCGGCGAGGAGGTAACCCCAGAAAAGGCAGCCGGTGCGTGGACGTAGGGCGCCGCCCTGTGGCGCTGCACATCTCCATTCTCCCCCTTGGCCACAGCATCTTCTACATCAGCGGTGGTTTACCCCCAAACCCAAACCCTGCCATTTGAGTTTTCCTTCTGCCGAAACCTCCCCGCACTCCGTTCATGTTCAGCCCCTAGATATCCACACTACAGCTCATCCACACTTGCTGACTGGTTGTGGACTCGGCTTCTGCTGCGTGCTTGTTGTTGAGTGAAGACCACCTGATCCGTTGGGCTCTCCCTGTCCTCTGCCACGCTGAGATCCATTGGGCACAGAGCCAAGGAGCCAAGCTCCTCTGGGCTCAGCTCCAGAGGCCAGCAAAGCACCGTGTACAGGGAAGCTGGCAGGTCACCTACAGCTCCCATGGGGTCTGAACACAGACCCACACTGCCTAGAGAACCCCTATTTGTACACTCCAGCGCAGCGTACACACATCTGCCCTCTCCCCAGAGCCCCATCTGGAAGTTACTGCTCACAGCCTCCCCCTGGGCCCTGTCCACACACCTACCCTTCCATCCAGCTTTTCAGGCTCCAAATTAGGAAGCAGATGTTGGGGGTGTGGAGGGAACACAAGGCAGATGAACCTGCCTGCCCACCCCAGTAGCAATCCAGCCTCCCCTCCGCTCCTATAGCACAGGCACCAGGCCAGCTCTACTCCCGGACACACACACACACACACACACACACACACACACCCCGGGTAAAAGCCTGATGCCCTTCTTGCCCTGAGCCCCTGCCACAGCCCAGGTTGCTTCGGGTCCCAGCCACCTTGTGAAGGGTGAATCTGAGTTCCCAGGGCCGAAAGGCCGCGAGCCTAACGCCTCTCTTCCTCTTTGCATTGTAGGTAACAAATAAGGATGCAACTAAAATCAGCGTAAGTGTGGAGCCCTGCACGGGCCGCGGGAGACCCCTTCCGGCCGCTTCGCTCCCCGCAGCTCCCTCCCCTTTAGAAAGCTTCAGTGGCGCGGGGCAGGGTCCTGCTTCCAGCGTGGCAAGTGGCAATTTCGGCTGCTTGGCTAGTCCAGTCGCCTTTGGTCCCTGGTTGAGGCTTCGGTTCTTTTTTTTTTTTTTTTTTTGGTAGATCGAGGTCTGAGTTGCCTTCTTAGGAATGGTGCTCTCTGGCCTTGTAGTATCTGCTTGGTCTTAGGGCATTCCAGGCAGGAGCAGCGCTCCTTTCCGCCCCCGCCCCCGCCCCCGCCTCCTTCTCTCTCAGCCGCCCCTGCGACAGCCCTCTCCTGGGCTCGGCTGCCTGACGTCTGTTGCTGGGTGTTACTGACTTGTCAGGCCGCGCTCAGGGTAAGAGGAGGGCGGCAAAAGAGCGTCAGACTCAGGCAGGAGATGCATCGGAGTGTCCCTGGGCAGAGTGTGAAATTGGAAGGGCCTCCTTGTGAGTGCGGTTCAGAGGGGACGATTCCCTGGGTCTTCAGGAGGACCACAGCCAGTTTCTTTCTGGAGTCTGGACGAGGCCACCCAGAGGAGCGCCTCACTAGGGTCTTCCGGGCCCATCTGGAAACCCTGATTCCAGCAGGCAGGCGAGGGTAGGGACGTGGCTGTGAAGAGCCAACCCACTACCATTCTGATTCATGGCGACTCTGTAGAGCAGGGTAGAACTGCAGGGGGTACATGACCCAGGCCTCCGGATTCTAGAAGGACGTTGGAGCAGGGAGACATGGAGGGCAGGACTGGAGGCAGCATGGTCTCTGCAGAAGCTGGGAAGGCTGAGCAGCAAGAGCCTGGGGTTTCTTGAAGGAAGGTGGCTGCCAGGAGGATGGAGCGTAGATCTTGCCAGGGGGCTGCTATGGGACATTCCGTTCAGGTAGGCGAGGGGAGCTGGGGTCACAATGCAATGGACAGAGATAGGATCTATGCAGAGACGGGTACCGTGACCCTGGAGTTGACAGGGTGAAAGGGGAGCCGGGAAGTGACCGGGTCCAGCAACTCGCATGGGGAGGGGTGCACACTCTGGCCCGGAGGGAGCCTGGGCCTGTCCCTCCTAACCACGTTCTGCTTTCGCTCTCTCTCACAGACTGTGCGAGTCCAGGGTAATGACATCTCGCACCGGCTGCGGCTGTCGGCCGTGCGACGGCAGGACCAGGGCGTGTACGAGTGCCGCGTGTCGGACTACAGCGACGACGACACGCAGGAACACAAGGCCCAGGCGCTGCTGCGGGTGCTCTCGCGCTTCGCGCCGCCCAACATGCAGGCGGCAGAGGCCGTGTCCCACATCCAGAGCAGCGGCCCGCGCCGCCACGGCCCCGCGGGCG
>NW_022106189.1:5461905-5480617 GCF_000313985.2 Echinops telfairi | reverse complement strand
CACCCGGTCAGGCGGTCCTTCTGCGCCAGCGGCACCGCTCAGGTAAGGGCTGGCGTCGGAGCTCGGTGCACACGAGCGGGGAGGGCGCGGTCTGCGGAGGGCGGGGTCTGCGGCGGATGCCCCCTGGCTACTGCGTGGTCGCTGGCTTTAACTTGGGTGCACCCAGGGGGCTGCCCTTTCTCCTTTGACTCTCAGCTGCGCTCTTTCCGCCCCTTTCCTGCCATTACTGTTGGCCTTTGGTAGCATTCGCGAAGTGTATTTATGCATATAGAACCTCTGCCCAGGAGCTGTGGGCACCCCCAGGGTTGGTGTGTACCAGAGGGCTAGAGATGGCCAGGTCTGAGTTGGGACCAGTGGGCAGAGTGTCAGGAACGTGAACTGACTTACAGGAGGTGTTAGGGTCAGCGTTAATGGGGTGGAGGGGAGTTGGGGTGGCAGGGGTATGGGAAGGTGGGCAGGCCTCCTGTCCACTACATCCTTCCTCCTGGGGCCTCTCCAAACCCCCTGATCAAAGATGGGCCCAAGTGGGCCCAGCTCCTGAGCTCACTCCTGTGTATGATTTTTAAGCAAGTCATACCTCTCTGTAGACATAGGGGTTATGCTTTGGGCTGCCAGTCACTGGTCAGCCTTTCAAAATCACCAACTGGAACAAAGATGAGACTTTCTATTCCCAAAAGAGTTACAGTCTCAGAAACCCACAGGGACAGTTCTGCCCTGTCCTATAGGGTCGCCATGAGAATCAACCCCATGGCAAGGAGTTTGGTTTGCCCCCTCTCTGGACCCCTCCTGATCACACTGGTTTTGTGAAAACCCTACAGACAATGACAGCAGGCTGGGCTTAAACATCACATATAAAACCTCCCAGATGAACTGGACCACCTTGCTGAGTGCTCGAGGCAATGCCAGCATCAAGCTCCTCACTGCAGCCTCCTGGACATCCTGCTGAACCCCAAGGGCAGACCCCTTCGCACTACCCTAGGCTACCCGGCTGAGTGATTCTGGTATTCTCTAATAGCTGAGACGACCCGGTCTCACGCTTGTTTCTGACTTGGTTACCTCCTATCCAGGCCTTGGCCGCAGTGTGGCTCAGGCTGCTGATATGGAATCCTTCCTCCCCAGGCGGAGGGGAAAGAGTGTCTGCTGGGGCTTGGCTTCCCTGCCGAACTTGGAAGTTGTACCTCGTCCTCTGGCTTAGCGTTTTAGTGAGTTGCTTCTGAGCTTGTTCCTCTTCCTAGCCGATGCATTCATTTAAGGGAGCACTATCAGCTGTGGCAATAGACGCCATAAAGTCGGTAGAGTAACAATTCAAATGTATGATTCTCTACTCCTATAAAGCCCTGCCTTGAAGTCACTGCGAGGCACAGACTGACAGAGACCCTTCAACCAAGGGCTTCCAAGGTCCCTCTGGGTTTCAACATACCAGAAAGCTTCAAAAAGTTCATGGGAAAATGGAATTAAAAGATCATGCAATTTCCCCACGAATTTATTGAAGCCCTCTCATATAGGGATTAACTTGGCTCTTTTTATTTAGAATAGTCCTACGTATGTATCATTCTTGAAAGAGTTTAATTCTTTCAGAGAAAACCTAGTGGAGAGAATTGCAAAGGAGGTTGTTAAGGATTTTACTAGGCCTAGAAATGGCCAGAATTACTTCCACAGTCATCCATTAGCCAGAATTCAGTCACATGATCCAATGTAAATGCAAAGCAAACTGGGCAATGTAGTCCTTGGCTTAGCACTGCTTCACAACCTTATCTCCTCACAATGGACAGAGAGACTGGATCTCTTGGTAGCTTAGTAATCTCTAATAGAAAAATGCTTTTCAACTTTTTGACTTTGGTTTAGATGAACAAGAGAACCCTCGGCCTCGTCTTCTGTCCCGGCAAGTAGCTGATGCGTGCCACAGGCTAGAGCGTACCAACATACCTCTGGGATGCCCCGTAGATGGTGAGGAGAGATGGCAATGCAGAGGAGGTGGAAGGCAGAAACCCAGATGTGAATTGTTCCCCCACCACTAACTGGCTGTAGAACTTTAGGCAAGTGACTTAATATCTTTCTTCACCTGTAAAATGGATGTGGCAATACCTGACTGTGGAGACCGGTGTGGAATTAAGGGAACTCAGTATGAGAATTGCTGAGCAGATGATCATTGGTAGCATCATGTCTTAGCAGCGCAGGCTGAGAGGAAGGATGGGAGAGAGAAAGGTGAGAGGTTAGCGGTGAGAGCTCAGGCTGTGAAGGACTTTGAATGCCAAGTGGATCCAACAGGGACCATTAAAGGCTTTGGTCAAGGAGGCACCTGGAGAAAGTGAACTTTGAAAGGGAACTTGGTTGTTGTGTACTGCTGAGTCCATTCTGACTTGTGGCCACCCTACCGACCTGAGTAGACCTGCCCCAGAGGGTTTCCTAGGCTGAAATCTTTGCCTGAGCAGAGCTTGGAAACCACCAATCTGCTGGTTGGTTCTTAACTTTTGCACTTCATGATTGCACCACCAGGGGCTCCATCGTTGCCTTGACAGTGCTTTTGTAAAAATAATAACAAGATCAAGGTCACAAGCACCCACTTTTGCTTGAATCTGATGGCCAGGCATTGACCCCTGACCCCATTCAAGGCTGATGGGATTGCCTGGTGGTCGGAGTCCCAGTCTCTCTCTACAAGGGAGCTAATCAATAGGGTAGGGAAGTTCCAGGGAATCTCCTCCCCACTGCAAGGAACTCAGCTAGCCCTTCTCCTCGGTGAGAGATGAGGGGGACAGGGCCCAGCATCCTGGAAGACCTGGGAGTCCTCAGCTCAGCTCCATGCTGGTGGCCATCTCAGCAGTAATCAATGAGCCTGGTGCACATGTTCAAGGCACTCACTGCAAAGCAAAAGGTGATAGGTTCAAGACCACCCAGAGATGCCTCAAAAGAAAGGCCCAGATCTACTTCAGAAAACCTTAATGAGGATGGAAACAACCTATCCACAGACAAACAGATAAGCAACAAGTGGTCCATCATACCACGGAACACTAACCAGCTGGTCAGGAAAAGCAATCTTGACACCTGATCCTGGATGGATGGAGCTGGAAGACATGATGCTGAGTGAAATTAGCCATTCACAAAAAAAGACGGACTCTGTGGCCTCACATAAAAAGACAAGAAAAGGCAAATGTATTGAGAACAAGGTTTATTAGCTATTACCAGGGCTTGGAGGGAGGGGAAAAGGGTGGTGGAAAATCACATTGATTAAGGATAAAGTTGCCCAGCCAAGAATTATAATCATTGTCACTAAGTTGTATCCTGGTAAAAAGTTGAATTGTCAAAGGTCGTGTGATATATATACTGACAACAATGAACAACAAGGACTGCCTGCTGAACCACTGAGACTCCAACCAAAAACCCCATGGCACCTGCAGAGAGGTTGAAGATCAGGAGACACCCCCAGTTATCGAGTGCCTCTGTTCCACCTCCCAGGTCACTGGGTAGTGTCTGCGTCTTAAAAGCGTGCACGTGACTGCAGTGCAACAAGTGGTCTCAATTCACTGGGATCAACAGAGGGAGAGACGGGCTGAGGAAGAGCAGGGTGTGAGATATGTGCCAGCTGCCTCCTTTGCCTTCACACCAGGACCAGAGGGTGCCTGGTGGTCGGGAATCAGTGCTCCCAACAAAGAGGGCCTAGAAGGGCCCTGCTCCAAAGGAGAGGAAAGCAGAAGAGTTTCAGAGGCTCACAGACCCCAGGCTTCCTGGGTCCATGAAGGTGCGATGAACTCCTGAAACCGTTGCCCTGAGATCATCTTTGACCTTAAACTAAAAATATCCCCCGGAGTCTTCTTAAAACCAAACAATAGTTTAGCTTCATGAGTAAAAGAGGTCTGCCTTGAGCCTTGTGCTCTTTTAAGAACTGTCTGTGTAACATCAAGTTGGCAACAGCAACTTACAACATTAGATGAGAACCTCCGGGAGGGGAGGCGGGGACAATGAGTGTATGGTGCCAGGGGAGGAGCAGCTCCCAAAAGGAGGGGAGGATGGCTGCATGCCTCCAAGAATGTCATCAATGTCAATGAGAGGTCCAGGGGGAATTTGTGGAATTGATGGTGTCTGTTTTGGGTTTTTTCTTTCTGTCTTTCTTTTTGCGATACATATTCGCGACAATAACAAAAATCATTTTTAAACATTTAATTTCTTCCAAAGAAAATAAGAAAGAAAATTGTACAGAGCACACAAACAGGGTCTTGTGATTTGGGTTTGACTCGACAGCAACTGGCTGGCTAATGCCGTGTGCTGATATTTATGGGGCTGTGGACAAGATCAGAGTGTGGGTGCGAACTGTGGGTGCCCCTACCCAGGGCCAGCAGTCAAGGGAGCCAGTAGCACCCCCAGCCTGAAGGAGCAGCCCTCCCACTCACTCACTGCCATTGAGTTCCTGCTGACTCATAGCAACCCTGCCAGACAGAGCAGAGCCGCTCCTATGGATTTCCAAGACTGTGACTCTCTATGGGAATAGACAGCCTCATCTTTTGCCCTTGGAGCAGCGAATGGTTTCAAACTGTTGAGCTTGCAATTTTCAGTGCAACATGTAGCCACCATGGCTTCTGACAGGGCAGCAGGAGGGAGCAATGAGCAGAATATAGGACAAGAAACAAGAGGGCATGTGAGCAGGAGGTGTGGCTTCTGTAGACACATGCGTGCAGTCCACTCACAGTGATCGGAGAAGGACCACGGAGTCCTCCCATCTTCCTGTCTTCTACCTGGGCCACCCATTGGCCAAGCCTTCCGGGAAGCTGAGGACAAGGCTACCTGGGTGTTGCAGCCTGCAGGACACAGAGCAGGTGAAGAAGGGCAGCTGGTGAATGAGCTCAGCACACCTAACTGCAGGATGAATGCAGAACTGCGTTTCTAATTAAAGAGGATCAGCTTAGGACTACCTGTGTGCCGTGGTTACTGCCTGAATGATGGCCTCATGGATGGCCCCAGGCCACCTGTCTGGACAGTCACCTGCACGCGATCTCATCTGGAAGACAGTCCGAGGCCATCCCAGGCAGCGCTGCGGCTGGCCTATTTGATGTCCATCCTGCAGCCACGGCACAACCAGGCTCGAAGGCCTGTCCTGAACCCCTCGGTGCCCAGCACCACCAGATCCACACTGACCGCAAGTTTATGTGCAAACACTCGTTCGTTTCACGTCTCGTTTGTCACAAGGCATTTGACTCTCTGGACTTCAAGCTAAGCCTGAGCTGCATTCTCCGAGCAGGGTGCGTTTGGGCAGCTGGGCCCTTCTGAGCGCGCCTCAAAGCTGGCCCCTAATTAATCTGAACACTGACCCATTTGTCATGAACACTTTGCTGGTTGCCATTTCTAGAAGAGAAAGAAAGGAAGAAAACAAAACAGAACCTCTTCCAGACAAATGCTTCTGACCAGCAAAGGTGCCGCCGCAGCGAGCGAGGCATGCAAAACCTCCAAAGGATAAAGTTTCCAACTGAACGGCGGCTTGTCTGTTGGCAAGAGGTGCCCCTCTGCAGGGACCTTGGGATCAGATCGGTGGCTTGCAAACCTCTAATTAGCCTCGGGGTTCTGGCGCTGAGGTGGGGCGCCGCACCCCCGCAGAGACCCCGCTGGATGTGGCAAATCACTGCCCGGTGCCCATATGAGCACCCAGCGCTCAGTGTTTCAATTAATAATGAGGGGGAGACAGCCAAGGCCATGGGCGTGACGGCTTCTGAGAGGCTGTTACTGCTGGGTGCTATCAAGAGGGGAGCATCCCTGGGTGTCACCATGGCAACCAGAAGCCGTGACTGAGGGGCTGTGGGCAAGGTGCAGATACTTGTCATCCAGGCCCACACCAAGGGAGGTGACAAAGCAGGTGGAAACTGTGCCAACGTGACCTGAGAGAGTCACTACTCGGTGGGCTATGCCCCAACCAGGCCAGCAGCCTGAGGGGCCTGTGGCCCTGTGTGGGTATCGGAGGGGGTCACTGGGTCTACCTATCTCCCTGGCTGTGGGAGCACCCACCGCCATTGCCTTAAGTCAACGACCCAGTCTCCCCTTGAAGCCCTGATATGACATGTGGATCATAATTAAAGAGAAACTAAAGCTGGCAAAGATATCCCAGAGAGAGAGAGAGAGAGAGAGAGGATGAGGCTCCCCGAGCAATGTGGAAGCTACAATTAAAGGATGAAGTGGCTGGGCCCCACAGCTGGCGAGAGATGCCTGCCTCGTCCTGACAGTGGAAACGTGTGCCATTTCCAGCTGCTTGACCCCTTTCCCTCTAGGAGCAGTCAGTCAGTCACTGAGGTCTGGCCAGGGCTGTGCCCCCTGCTTGGCATGGAAGAGAACAGGAGATGGCAGCTCCGGACCCACTCCCAGAAACTCATGGATCCCTAGGGAGGTCAAGGCACCCCCCTGACTTAAGGACTGAGCCATCTCAGCAGCAGGAGTCTGCAGGGGGTGGCACTGATCCTGCGGATGCAGTCATGGAAGGCATCCTAGAGGCAGTGTGTGCTTTCAGACCAGGAAGAGGCACCTGAGACTGGCTGCCCTCGGCTGAAGTCAGTCACGGGAAGTCTTCTGGAGTTTTCCTGCCCATCCTGTGCCCCTTGGATGGAGAAAGTCACACCAAATGGAGTGGCCTGTGGTCCGTCACTTAGCAGTTGTTTGGCTCACGCTACAGCCATTCACAGCCTCAGAGATGCCTTGATGGAATATCAGACAGCTGCTCCCTGCACTCTAAGAACGATAGCAATAACAATTGCCTTCAAAACCCCAAACCAAAGTCAAGCCCACTGCCATCAAATCCCTTGCGGCACATAGTGACCCCATATAGGGTTTCTGGGCTGAAATCTACAGGATCAGGCAGCCCCGTGTCTTTCTCCCACAGAGCGGCTACTGGATTTGACCCCAACCTTGTAACTTGCAGCCCAACGCTTAGCTCAGTTGCTTCTAGCGCTCACCGCGGGACACTCCCCCCTTCCTGCAGTTCTCCTTCAAGGGGCATTGGTAGCACAGTGCTTTAGCACTCGGCTGCTCCCCCCTAAAGGTCTGCAATTGGTCGTCTTCTGCTCTAGGAAAGAGCTACAGCCTGAGGCCCTATGGGACAGCTCTACGCTGTCCCTTAGGGTCACTGTGAGTCGGAATCCATGGGCTGCTAAATCCTTTGCCTCAGTTGGTCCCCAGAGGACCCAATTCCCACCCAGGCCTGGAGGCCATTCCCCAGCTGGAGAGGTGGCCCAGGGAGAACAGCTAAGAGTGAGCCTTTCTAAATGTCACCAGGAGCCGAGCCCGCCAAGGCATGCTCATTAAGCAAAGCACACCAGGTGCACACTCGTCGGCTCTGAATATTAAGGATTCCCTGGCATCCGTGGGGATCAGTCAGGTCAAGTGCTTGGTAATATGGTATTGATTAGTTCTGGTCCATGTGGACAGTGGTGGGGCGGGGCTGTGGTCGAAGCGCCCAGGGCATGTTTTGCGGCACCGCTGCCTGTGCGGAAGTCCTGTTCAGAGCCAGGAGAAGTTTCCGCTTTGTCTTAGGTAATTGATGCAAGGAAACTGAAGGTGATCAACTTTTTGTGGGGAAGCAGGAGCTGCTTCAGGGGATACTGTCCTGTTTATTGAGCTCTCCAAAGAGCCCTGGCGGTGTGCTGGGTTACATACTGGCCTGATAACCACAAGGTCGGGAGTTCAAACACATCAGTTGTTCCTGGAGAGAAAGATGAGATGGGCTTTCTGTTCCCAAAGGGGCAGAGCTCTGTCCTGTAGAGTCCATATGAGTCAGAATCGACCCAGTGGCAGTGGGTGTGGGTTTTTTAGGGAGAGCAGCAGGTAACGGAGGTAGCTGCTGAGTGCAGCTCTGCTGTGGGCCGGGCCTGGCGGAGCCCTATCCCAGGTCCGCAGTCCGAGGAGGACGCTGTGTCTGGAGAACTTGGTTGTCCACTGCCATCATACTATCCCTGCTAGTTTGCACAGCATCAGGTGGCTCTGGTTTTCACAGGGAGTGTGTAAGCCCTGGGCTGTGCACCAAAGAAACACTGAAAGGGTCGTATCAAAGTTCTACCCCCACTTCCCCGCTCCATGCGGGGGGCCTCTGCTCACTCCAGTCCAGAATTGGCAGACCACTCTCAGTCCCCAGGGCCGATTTTAAAGGGCAGGCAACACTGAGGGCCCTAGGCACTCAACCTAGCCAAGGTCGCCACTCCAGCCAGAGCTGCCCATTCTGGTGAGCCTGGACCTCAGAGAGGTCATGCAACAGTTCTAGGGTGAGTTGTACCAAAAGCAACCCCCCACCCCCGCCTCACACAGGGTGCCGGCAAGTCGATTCTGATGCAGAGTGAGCCTCTAGGACAGAGGGATTCCAAAGCTGCCCGTCTGTGCAGAAGCAGGCGCCCTCCTCTTTCTTTGCCCTTCCCATTAGCGGGCAGTGCTGTAACCTGCTAGACTACCAGGACCCCAAGTGTGTCCCTCCTCCAGACCTTTCACTGCCATTTACCCTTCAGCGATCTCACTCTTAGGCAAACTGAGTTTAAGTGCCAGCACATCCTTCCTCTTTTTAGCCAGGGCAGTGCTCCTGCTGCCCACGCACCCACGACGTACCTCCCCTGGCAGTTCCACGCTGCTCACCTCCGAGTCCTGACTCCACTCTGCCCATGACCCTGCTTCCCAGCAGCTCCCCGGTGCCAGAGTCTCTGTGCTCACGGAGATGCTCAGTGGCTGGTTTGTCACATGGAGGATGCCAGCTCATTCTCCCGAGGCACCTCTGAGCGGCCAGCCTGGGGGTAAGCAGCCATGAGCACTCACCTTTTGCCTCTCCCAGGACTCCCCCTGCCAGTGGGTGGCTGAAGGGGTGAGAGGGCTAACCCATTGAAGCCAGCCTAGGTGAGCCCAGGGCCCTGCACTCAGAGAGCACTCCATGGGTGTTGCCACCCAGGGTCACTTACTCTGGCCTCAGGAGCTGGACTCATGCCAAGTCCTCCCTCCTGCACCAGCCATGCCTCAGGGGCTGGACTCATGCCAAGTCCTCCCTCCTGCACCAGCCATGCACATGTGGGCACTAGAGGGAGCAAAAGAAGGCTGCCAGGGCTTTAGGATGGGAAGTGCTGTGGGGCTGCAATGTTTCCGCAGATTGCTGGTTCTGTGCTTATCTGCAGTGCCATTTGGAGGGGGGGGGGGCAGCAGTGGGGATGAAGCCAGGTCCTCATCTTCCCCAGGGGGGCTGTTTTCCATGAGAAAGGACTTCCTTGATGAACAGGACAACTTCTTTCTGGTTCCTCTCCCATTCAGCCAGCAAATCACATCACATTTGCACACTCCCCCGTTGGCCTGGCAGTGTGATGAGGCTCCTCGCTGAAGCTGCCTGGAGTACTGCAACCGGTGGCCCCCGGTGAGGCGCCGGCTCCTTTGTTGTATCACGCTGGCAAACCTGGAGAGCCAGCTGATGGGGCTGGGAGGCGGTGGGGAGACCGAGCTCTGGGAAGATGTGGTGTTTGGGGCATTGGATGTGTGCACCTCCCCTGGAGAGTGTCAGAGGAGTGAGCGCCCTGGTCAGGCCAGGTCTGAGGTGAGGCTTCCAGCAGCTCCTATACTGGGCTCTTCGGGGGGGCAACAAAGTCATTGAAGCCCTGCAGTGGCCTGCAAGGCTCGGCCTGGACCCTGGTGCTGCCTCGGGGTATGTGCCCTCCTGGATACACCTGCGTATTGTATCTGTGCCTACACTGTGCTTGCTATGCTGATATGCGCGATATCAAACATCGATATCAAAGGTGCTACCTAGCATCCCGGATGAGCAGGGAGGTTACTGAGGCTATCCCAGAGATGCTGGGAGCATGAGGAGGAGGCAGTTTGGGCCAGGAGACCAGGTTCCCTCCTCCCACAGACAGGGGTCCCTCCCAGCACAGGAACATCTGCTACAGACCCTCAGAGAAGAGGCCCACCACCCTCAGGCAGGTGCTGCCAATACTGGAGCATCTGCCCTCTGCAGAGTGGGCTGGCAGCTGCTTAATCCCCAGGAGCAGCCAGGGAGCCAGCAGCAATGCCAGTCCCCATAAATTCACATGGGTTCTTGGTCTAGAGAAGGGCTTCAGTAAGCCAGGGAAGGCGGCATTGACAGCATCAGGGTAAGTGTGTTCGCTGCTGGGCTGGGGTTCCAGTCCCCCAGGATCTGGCCTAACTTGGCCTGGCCCTTAGGGAGACCACACCCCAGCCTCCAGCAGCTCTCAGGCTTGCTGGGAGCATAGGAGGTGCTCCGAGGATGAACTCAGCTGGGCACAGAGTGGATTGCAACAGTGGGGCCAGAGTGAGCTAAGAGTGGGATCAAGGGCCAGAGGAAGGGCCACCCACTGCCATCTCAGGGGCCCCACCTGTCCTTCCTGGCCTGGATGAATCCATCACTGACAGAAGTCCCCTTGAGGGCAAGTAGGACTAATTTCTGAGTCCCTATGACCCCAGGCTTGGCATTGGGTCTGGCACTCGAAGATACCCATCCATCAGCTGGTGTCCCTCAAGCGTCTATCACATGTTGCTCCCAAGGACACGATATGAGTACGATTGCAGGGGTCGTGAGAGGCAGAGGTAGAAACCGACTGAGCAGACTGCTGTGCCTAGAGCAGATCTGCAGCCACAGGTGCTGCCTGAGGAAGAGGCACGTGGGCTATAGAACCAAGAACGGGAGAGCTGGCCCAGTCAGAGACAGTCCCTAAGGAGGTGAGATTTGGGCCATGACCTGGAAGATGGTTGAGAGCTGACTACGTAGGAGAGGGAGAGAACCTGCCAGGAAGCAGGAGCAGCATATGTCAAGGTCCTGTGGCAGTGAGAGCAAAGGCAGTGTAAGGACCCTCTAAGATTCCTGTGGCTTTGACAGAGAAAGCAAGGAGGGGGAACAGAGGTGAAACTATGCCAAGAGGAGGTTGGGTCCCAAGTCCTGTAAGGAGAGCAGGGAGCTGTGACTTTATCCCAAGAGTAGGTGGATGGGGAGCAACAGAGGAAGGGTGAGGCATGGTGTTCTTGGGAAGGACCACTCTGGCTGCAGTGTGGAGGATGGAGAAGGTGGGGAAGAGTGGGTGAGTAGATTACTGCTTCAGAGACAAATCTGATGGCTGCATGGGGGACATCTGGGTGAGTGGGTGGCTGGATGGGTGGGTAGTAGGTGGCAGGTGGATGAAGAGATGGAGCAGAAGAAAGGATATGTAGGTGGGTGGTAGATGAAAGGAGGGGCGATGGACGAGTGGCTGAGAGATGGCTGGAAGGACGAATGGCATGAGATAGGTGGCGAGTGAGTGTGTGCATGGGACAGGTGGAAGGAGCAGTGGGTGTCGCACCAGGCAGGGGCCATGGGTAGAAGCAAAGGTGAGTGGATATGCGGAGGTAGTTGGGGGATGTGTGGAAGGAAGAATGAGTGGATATGGGGACGGACACAGATGGGCGGATGACAGACTGAGGGTGGATGGCAGGATGGGACATGAGCTGAGCGGTGCGGTACAGATGGAATGAGAGCTGGAGTTCCCAGGACCTAAGCAGGGCAAGTTCAGGCCAAGTGTTCCAGGACAGAGGCCCCAAGTGAGGCCCTCAGAATCCCATGCTAGCTCAGAGTCCTGCCTACAGCTCCTGGGCCACGGCGCACAGAGAGGAGAGATGAGCCCAGGATGTGGGCACAGCCAATTCCCGCCTGCCGCCAGTGGCCCTGGTCCCTCAGCCATTCAGAGCAGGGAGCTGCCTCCCCCTGCTCACACTGGCCCACCCTCCCTCGGCCTCAGGACTCCACTCAGGCCCCAGGGGAGAGCTTCCAGGGGGCTTCTGGACACTAATGGATGAGCCTGGCCCAAACTAGCTAGTGACCACCCATGTAAAAGTTAGCCTAGATGTATTTGTCAGACATTTACGAAATTAAATCCTCCAGGTGGACAGATGCATAACTGCATTTGCATTAAAGACTAATGTAACAAAAAATACACACAGTGATAATTCATAACGTATCCGATTCTACAGAGTCATATTTTAATGTGAGACATCTCCTGGGCAGCTCCTCGGCACTAATTTTATTTAATGAGCGCATGTTATAGGATTTTCAGAGCACTATCCCTGGTCAGTTAAAACGTGTTCACCTTTTCTGTTAGATTGTGTTGCTGAAAAAAAATGTCCCCAGTGAAACAGACAGAAAGGAAGAGGCAGGTGCCAAGGTGAAGGCAAGAGCCTGGGCGATGGGGAGGAACTGCTGCCGTGTCTAAAGCTCACTCTTCCTCCCCGCCCCCTCAGCACCCATCACCCCACCTGGCCAGGTGTATGTGCTGAGCCTACAGCCTGGACCCACAGAAAAGCAGCCTTCGGGAAGCAGGCTTTGAGTGCTTGCTGTGGGTCTGAGTAGGGCAGCCTGAGGTGGGGCTGAAGCAGACCTGCCTCTGGGGGTGAAGGGTGTGGAAGGGGGCAGGTGGCCACAGGTGCACAAGTTCCCCATCCAGCTATCCCCAGAGCAGCTCGGCTTCTACTGCTTTTAGACACTGGGACTCCATACGACAAATCCATCTCCCGCCGGCCAGCTTGTCATACTGTGGTGGCTTGGATGTTGTTAGGATGCTGGAAGGCACACCACTGTGATTTCAAATTCCAACAGGGTCTCCCATGATGGATAAATTTCAGTGGAGATCCCAAACAGAGACTAGGAATAAAAGTCTGGCAATCTACTTCCTAAAATTAGCCAGTGGAAACCTTATGGGCTAAAATATCTGTGCTTCCCAAAGTAGGCAATACTACCCTGTGGGGGTGATGGAATGATTGGGGGAGGGGCCGGGGGAGGGGTGCTGCAAAAAGTAGACCAAACCAAAAATTCTCTGCCATTAAGTTCATGCCAACTTAGACCAACCCGAGAGGACAGGGAAGAACTGTGAGTTTCCAAAACTATAACCCATTACAGGAGCAGAAATCCCTATCAGTCTCCCAAGGAGTGCCTGGTGGTTTTGAACTGCAAACCTTGGTGTTAGCAGCCCAATGAGTAACCATTATGCCGCCAGCACAAAAGTCAACCTCTACACTTTATCCTGGATTGTGGACTAGAATACAACAGGTTTGCATTGCCAGAGACGTGCTGAGTAATTCTCTCCTGAAAAGGGGTGAGGCCAAATTCGTTTGGGAGGCTGTGGGTTACACGAGCAATTGTCCTGTGGAATGCTGGAAGGGAGTCTCACATTGGATGGCCCGGCACAGTGGTTGCAACAAGGGACTGGCGGACGGTCACGCAGGTGGCGCAGTCAGAGCAAGGCTGCAGAAGCAGGAGAGTGAGGAAGGAAAAGGCGGGAAGGACGGGGATGCGCTACTGCTTCCAAGACTTGAAACCCACTCAACTGCTCAGGCTGTACTGAAATGCCTGTTTTCAGATGAAATGTTTTTAAAGGGGAACAATGAAGGTCAAATCCTTTGGGGGACAAGCCAGGCAGAGAGATTGGAGGAGAGGTCAGCTCCTGGGACTACCCTGAACCCTCCGAGGAGCGAGGCAGGCTCCTGCCCAGCAATGAAATGGAAATGCTGTAGGTGAAGCATCTGGTTCATCTGACCAACCAGGGGCACCATTCATTCCTTCAGCACGCCTTGGATGAGTTGGGCAGAGTGCCGGGGATGGGGTGGCTGTGGTGGTCTTCACCCTCACAGAGGAGACCGAAGTTGAAGGTAAATCCGCTGTAGCTCCCCAGTACAGGTTAAGGAAGGGGTGGCCCTCCTGAACCGCTGGGAAGGCTAGCGGGGAGGCATGAGGACAGGTGTGTGAGTGGAGCTCTCTGCAGCCTTGAAGTTCAGGGAACGTCAGGCAGTGAGGGGCCCAGGTGACTCCAGCACCAGCTACCCTGCTAACTGCACGGAACCCCCACCCTTGGCAGGGGCTGGCCTCTCATCATGGTCAGGGCTGCTCACGGCCAGTCCACAGCCACCAGCCTCCAGCCTGCTACTGGTTCATTTAGTGGCACTATTAAAGTCTCATTTGGGACAAGAGCTCATTTCAAAATAAATCGAAAGCTGGAAAAGAGTTAGCAACAAAGCTGACCACATTAAAAAACCATTATGATGTTAATACAGAAAAGTGGGCAGGTCCCACTCCCTCCCTGCAGTCAGCCTGGGGCTGGAGTCCAGTGGGGTAGCGATCTTGGGCTCCATCTCCATTCCAAGCCTCACTGGTATGTCCACCCACCGCCCACCAAAAGCCCCCGTTTCACTGGTGTCCTGCCTCTTGCACACAGCCCTGGGTCTCAGCCACGTCGTTTCACCTCCAGCATTCCCGGTGCCCTATCTGTGAGCTAGGGGTAGCGCTTCAAGGGTTGACTGTCAGTGGGAACAGGGTGGCTCAATCAGTGGTGGACTTTCACCTCCATGCAAGAGAGCTGGGTTTTTTCTATTCCTGACGAAGGTACCTGTCTCTCCACGGAGGCTTCCACATTGCTGTGATACACAACTCGTTCCACTGGAGCTTCCAGACTGTGTCACAGTGGGAAGTAAGGCCTGGTAAGAATCCAATGGTCTGCAGGAGGGCCCAGGAGCAGGCAGTGTGTGCTTCTGTAGAACACAGAGTCGCCGTGAGTCAGAGACCAGTCCTGGGGCCTCCAGCAGCCACGGGCAGGGCGCTGGCAGCAGCAACCAGCCCAGGAGGCGCTGGCCACCACTGTGATTGTCCTTCACGGGGCTGGGCTGCCTCTGCTTGAACCCACTGGGTCTGCTCCTCCTCCCCCTTCCTGAACCCCAGGTTGGGCATCAGTTTTCCCACCCGGCTCCCTTTCATCTGGCTGTTGCCGGAGCTGAGGGTAGAAGGAGGTGCAAGGCCAGTCCTCGGTGCTTGCACCATGGCCGGACAGGTAGCACACGTTGTAACAAAGGTGTTTGTCAGGGACAGGTGGGGGCAGGAGCCACATAAGCAGCGCAGACATTGGTGTCAATGTCCTAGCCCTGATGCCCCTGAAGGGGCAGCACCTGCTCAAAGCTCCAGGGATGGTCAGACCTCTTTCTGCCAGTGAGTCGATGTCAACTCAGAACGACTCTAAAGAACGGGTGAACGGCCCCTGTGGGTTTCCAAGACTCTATGTAGAAAGCCTCATCTTTCTCCCGTGGAGTGGCGAGCATGTTCACCCTGCTGACCTTGTAGTAGGCAGCCCTAATCATCACCCACTTGGCCACCTGGGCTCCTGCGTAGGATTTCCACGACTGTCCATCCTTATGGGAGCAGACAGCCTCCCCAGGAGAAAGATGAGCTGCTGACCTTGACCTTCGCAGCTCACAGCACCACCAGGGTTCCAGAAATCTGAAACCAAACTCACTGCCACAGAGTTCACGGCAACTCAGAGCGGCCCTGTAGGACAATGAAGAGCTGCCCTGTGAGCTTCCGATGCTGTAACTCCTTAGCCCCGTCTTTCTCCTGAGAAGCAGTGCAGGTCTTGAACTGCTGACCTTGCTAGTTGGCAGACGTAGACAAAGGAAAAGGAGGGTCAGATGTCTGCTGGATCAGGCCGAGTGTACTCATAGGACACCGGCTGGGGGCAGAGGAGTGGCGAGGGAGAGGCCTGAGAGTTCCTACCTGCTGGTGCCCGTGATGCCAGCTCTCCCGGGGCAGAGGGAACCAGGTTGGGCTCCGCCGTAAAGGATGGCTGTCCAGAGGGGAGAGGAAGGGAGGAAGCCTGGGGGAGCAGAGGCAGGAACACTCTTTCGGAGGCTGAGACTGTGCCCGAGGCCAGGTCCCACACAGGTCTGCACCCAGCTTTGGAAAGAGAAGGGGTGGGTCAGGAAGCGAAGGCCAGCTGAGGCCAGTCGAGGAGTGTGCCTGGCTCTTCTCCCACTACAGTAGCTGAGGTTGTCAGCTAAGTATCATCTTGGCAGGACATGACGTCAGCAGCAAAGTCAGGAACTGCCCGCCAGCGGCTCTGTGGCCCTGGGCTGGACGGACCTGCCTGTGCTCTCCCAGCGCCCCGTCATTTTCCTGGTGACGCTTGTGGCTGCCGGCTTTTGCCCTAGTTACCAGCTCACGTTAATTTTATGGCGGAAATTAATTCTACCTCATTCCATTAATGCTCAATTTATTCCTTTGCTGACAGCCTGGCATAAATGGCCGTGAGGGGATTTCATTGGAACATCAGCAGAGGAAGGCACATGCTGGCTAGGTGGCATCTTAGTGTCCATCAGCGGGAAGAGGGCTCACCTGCCAAGTGCACCTCCATTGGTGGGGGCGGGGGGCGTTGTGGCGGGTCCCCAGAAGGTAGATTTCTGGACCCTCCCTTCTGATGCTGCCAGAGAGAGGTGACCCTGGCGGCAGCCAGCCATGTCAGGCTGAGAGGGCCAGCTCAGAGCCACCCCGTTGTTTCCTAGAAGGGGCTGCCTGGGCCACTCTGGTACCCAGGAAGCACAGAGGCCATGGCGGCTATGAAGTAGGCCTCCTAGACTCCATCCCCAACGGCTGCAAGGGCCGGCCCTGGGCAGTGGGAATGAGTACCGGGGGCTGGGCAGAGGGTCCGCCATCCGCAACTCACTCTGCCCCACCCTGGGGCTCTAAAGTGAGCCCTGGAGGTGGGAGAGCAGACAATCCCGGCCAGGAAGAGTCGCCAGCCCCTGGGCAGTGTCAAGAGAGCCTGGACTGGTGACCAGGCAGACCTAACTAGACCAAAAGTCTAACACAAAAAAATTTATAAAGGACCTATGCTTTTACTTAAAAACCTCCTCCCACTTAAGTTGAAATTCACAATTCTTTAACCTTCTGAGGGCCCTACGCCACCTTTTCTGCACAGCAGAACTTCTGCCTTTACAAGCCCCTGAGCTCTGGAGAAGTAGCCCTGGGCCACTGTGTGTGAGGCCTTGAACTGCTGACCACAAAGCCAGCAGTTCAAACACAGCAGCCCCTCCGTGGGAGAAAGGTGGACTCTCTGATCCAGTAAAGACTGACAGGCTCGCAACCCTGGGGACAGCTGCTGTGATCGGAATGGACTAGGTGATGGCAGGGTTTGATCTTGGAGCTCTGCAGCAGATGGCAGTTTGTGATCATTGAGGGGGGAGCAGGAAGAAGGTGGGACACAGGACAGGAGAGGGAGAGGGAGGGCCAAGTGCAGGAGGGACCCGGTACCTCTGCACCATATGCGTTTCCCCCAGGGACCTAACAGGATGGGTATTCCCAAAGGCCCTCTCGCTGGTCCCACTCGGAGGGACACTCCTGCACCCTAGCTGCCCGGGACTACTCCATCTGGGACTCAGGGATCAGCCACAGTTCTGTCCATTTGTTCCCAGCTGCCCTGGCAGGCAGGCCGCCATCCCTGTGCCTAAAAGGGACGTGGTGGGCCACACACCAAGGCCAGAGAAGCTTACATTGGGCAGATTCACTTCTCAGTCTCAGATGCAGCAGCACAGAAGGAAAGGAATAGAACTGAGGCCCAATGCTGCCAGGGCACTCCCTCTGGTCCTCTGATTGTCCCAGACAAGTAGCCCTGGTTCAACCCAGAGGGGAGGGTCAGCTCGAAACTGGAGGTGCTGCCTCCAAGCTCTCCGTGCCTCCTTGTGTTCACTCCTGGAACAGCTCTGTCTGTTGACATCTCTTACCCTGGGACTGGGAGTTCTGTGGTCCTTGTACTCAGCATGAGGCATTACAGTACTGTGCTGGAGGGAAACAACAGCCACAGCAAAGCACCACAGTATCCGCCTACAGAATGAGGCAGCAAGAGCCAGGACAGCAAGTATCCCAGGCTGTGTGGATAGCCTGGTTTCACGGGTCTCCTGGTTGGTTGGTCGGTCTGACTCAGCACAAATCTGAAATCGACTTAGCACACTAAGTCATATTTAAACGAACATGAGGAGGCTTCTAAAAGTTTGTGGAAAATGATATCTTTTCATTCCATTTTCCAGAAATTTTTTGAAACTCCTTATACATCATAAAGTTCAGAAGAGACATGTCTTTAAAAGGCAGCCCCACAGAACCCTCCGGGCTCAGGGGCACTGTTTGCAAACCCCTGGCCCAGGGCAGCCCCTTGTCTGCAGATCCCAGGCTGCAAGGTGCTGGTGCTGGGTGCCCGACGCTGATTTCTCCTGTCTCCAGAGGAGAGGCTGCATCCTCCTCCCTATGTGTCCCCCATGAAAGGTGCTGCAGGCCACAGCAGGGACAGAAGTGCCCCCTATCCCCCATCCCTAGTCCTAGAAAGAACTGGGCAGCAGAGGGAGGATGGTGGCTGCCCTGGCTACCTGTACCTGCGGGTCAACTCGACAACAGTCCACCATGATCTCTTTGCCAACAGGGCCAGGGGTCACTGCATAGACCCGGCCTTCATCTCAACTGACCACTCTCACAAACCCCTACGCCTGTGGGAGCCCAGACCAGAGTGGGGGTGGCCAGTCACCCCACCTCCACCCTTGGGCTCACTCCCAGGCTTGGCCTTCTGTCGGGTGAGAAGAGCCCGGGCCCTGAGCATGGCATGAGCATCTCTGCCGCAGTGGCAAGATGGTCCACGTCACCACACATGATCCTCCTTGTTTTATGAGCCAAGGCCTTGCCCACGATCACACAGTGAGTCAGCCACAGAGCTAGGCCTGAACACTGCTGCTAGGTGCCAGTCCACTGTCCCATACTGTATTAGTCTGGGTACTTTGGAGAAATAAATCCACAGCAACTCATGTATAAGAGAGAGTTTTATGCAAAGAAAATGTGCATCACAAAAACACCCCAACCCAATGCTGCCCAAGCCCACAAGTCCAACATTAACCCATACCCAACACCAGTCCACAAAGTCCTTCACCTCACAAAACAGAG
>NW_022106189.1:5455154-5461035 GCF_000313985.2 Echinops telfairi | reverse complement strand
TCTCGTCTTCTCCTTTTTCCCCTGTAAACCAAGTCCACAGGTGTCAGTGGCCAAACTCAACCTGTCTCTTTATTGCTGCATTTCTCCGACTTCCACTCAACAAGTAGATCCAGGTGGTCACCTAGCAAGCATTTCAGCCTGCTCACAGGCTCCCTTTAACACATACCATCTCCCTGGGTGCCAAATTAGTCACCCCAGTCATCCACTAGCAGAAGACCACCCCCCACTTCCAGCCCTGCTCCTCACCCTATCCCCCCAGCACAGAGTGGCAGGCCCATGACCCTGCTCCTTGTTCCATCCCCATCCCCTGCCCCCTGTTGCCTCCCCCTCCTGCCACCACCCTGCACCCCACCCCCACCCCTCTGCAACACAGCAGCAGGCTGAGTGCTCTGACCAGAGAGGCCCTGTTTCAACCCAAGGTCTTTCCTCCATCCGTGCAGTTTTAACTCTGAACCTTGAGTCGGTGGCTCTAGTCATGGAGACCAATAAGCAAGATCCGGCAGCAAACGGGCCTGCCCCTCACTCCCAGGCCCGGCAGTCCCAGGCCCCAGACCAGATTGGCCTGGTCGCGCCCACCACCCTCTGCTCCAGAGTCACCCTGCACATGCACGCCCACTCTGCCCCCATGTGGTCTGGTCCCCAGCATTTGCAGGTGCTTAAGGATCCTGGTCAGGAGACTGGGGGGTGGGGGGGGGGCAATGCAGCTGCCTGGCTGGAGTCCTGTGTGCCCAGGAGACAGCGCTTGTCCCCTGAGTCCCCCGAATTCCCCCTGCCATCACTGCCTCCCTTAGCCCTTCCCAGGGGTATGGGAAGTGAGGAGCAGTTGGGGAAACCAAGTTGTTGAGTGCCCACCACACTGTGATCCAGCTGGCGGACAGCAGTGTCCACCTGGGCCAAGCTGGAAGGGTGACCAGGAGAGACGGCTGTTGGAAAATCCCTCTGAAGAGGAAGGTTCGCGAATGTGGCTTTGTCCTGCCCTTGCAGTTCTTGACAGTGCTCAGAGCTGTGTCTACAAGCAGTGGACTGGGGACAAGACCGTGCAGAGCAGGAAGGCCCTGCCACCTTGAGCCTTGAACACAGATGGAATCCTGAAATGTTTGCGCTGGAAGAACCTCAAGCACTCCTGCCAGCCCTCCTGGCCCCAGGGAAGTGGACTCAATGACCCAGCCAGAGTTGGAATGACTAGGGGCTGGGAGGGGGACGGGCCATGAGAGAACAAACTGAGCACTCTCCCAGGTACAGAGGGGAGCACGCCAGAGTGGGCCCAGCCTGGGCAGGGAAGCCTTGGGTCTGGCAGCAGCTCTGGGAGACAGTAGTGGAGGCAGTGGGGACACCATGTTCACCACACTACGTTGACCCTGGAAGTGGCCGCCTACATCCCTCACCAGCCCCGGTGGCTGGGTCGGGTGGAGGCAGGTCAGACCTCTGGAAGAAGCAGTGAACCAGGAGGATGAGGCATTACCGGGCCAACAGAGAGGCACTTCCACAGTCACCCCTCTCCCTTGCCCAGGGATCATCCACTTTACAAGTGAGCAGCCTGGGGGTCAGAGAGTAGGCCCCAGGGAGTACTCTCCAGGAGGCCTACTGGTACCGAGTGAACTGTGACCCCAAAATCATGCATTGTAGCTCCTCACATCTGGGTTCTAATCCCATCTGGGCCTGGGTCGGTCGCTGTGTTAATGAGGCAGGTGTACTATAGAGTGAATCCCAAGTCACTCTCTTGATATTTTTATAAATGAGAATAGACCAAAAAGCCCGCATAGCCTGCGGAGGAGAAAATGGGTTAAGATAGATGCCAAGACACCTGGAGACTGCCAAGGAAGCAGGAAGCTGAACTTGAAGAGACAAAGACCTTGTCCAGAGCCAACAGAGTGGGGAGAGTCGATCCCGGGGTCATCACTCAGATTCAGGCTTCTCGCCTTCTCCAGGCCCTGGAGAAAGACATGGTTCACGCGGCAGTCCGAGAAAAAGAAGAAAATCTTTAGGGAGATGGCCTGACCCCGAGGCTCTACCACAGGGTCCCACATAGCAAGGATTGTGAGGCTGGACAGTGCTTTACTCTCTTGTACCTAACCAGCCCGATAGCAGCCGAGAACAAACCACAGCCTCCCAAACTGTAGGATAATGCATTTGTCGAAAGCACCCACGGCAGTCTTTCAGCTACAGCAGCCTGGGGTGTCTCCTGTGCCGCCTAGCAGATGGCTGCACTGACGATGGGAGCCACACAGGAAACATCGTGTGCCCAAGACAGGCGAATGGACTAGCTGCATGTGAACAGGCAAAGTACTTGAGGGGCACACCGGGGTGCACCCATGTCGAAACAGGCAGTCTTCCTTGAGTACTAAAGACACGTAGCAGTGTCATATTGGGGGTTCAGGAGCAAGGGCAGAAGCAGACTGTCTTCTTAAAGCAAAACAACATGGATTTTTGAACTAGCACACAGCTCCACTGCTTCAGGCCAAGCCGCCTTGCTGCTGACAACAATTAAAAACAAGTGCCACAAGTACTATTCACATTTCAAGAAGGAAGCATGGGTGCGTAAACTCTGGTGCGTGCACACGTTGGGTAAGTCTGTGAAACACTTCAGACATGGGTCAAGGGTGGGCACCCTTTTGGGACAGAAGAGCTAATCTTGTTCGAAATGTTAAAATTATTCAAGAGCCATAAAAATATTTTTACAAGGAAATGGGATCACCATTATCTGAATAATATCCTTTATGAAGCTTACCAATGAAACTATGACCATTTTATGTTCATTTTCCACTGTACTTCAGGACCACACATACATACAGCAAGAGCCAGATCTGGCTCCAGAGCCGCAGCTGGCCGACCCCTGACATGGATGAAGTGGGAGGTCACTATGCTGAGTGAAAATAGTCGGACACAAAAGTCCACTGTTACTAAAAAAAATCAAGAAAAGGTTTTCACATTAAAAGAAGCATTATTTGATGGTTGGGGGAGGGGAAGTCACAAGCTGGACCACAGACAGGGGTTAACTGCGAAGGGATGACAATATCCCACCTGGGGGAGATGGGCCAAAAATGATGGAGACAGGACAAACCACTATGCGGTTTGATGAATTGTTGCATGTAGCACTGGTAACTGCTGCTCTGCTCCTAAACCGTGATCTCAGTCACACTAAAAAGGCATGTCAGGTGCAATCTATGGCAAGCCCATGTGCATCAGTGTACACCTGTGCTCTATCAGGTTCTCAGTGGTTGTGTTTGTGCAGTAGAATGCCAGCCTCTCTCCTAAAGCACCACTGAATGGACGCTGACCTCCAGACTTCTGGTTCGCCGCCAAAGCACCTTAACCACAATCGGCTGCCGAAATGGGGTGATCCGTAAATAACAAATACCAGGAACAAAATATTTGATCCTTCAGCCAAGGCAGCCACTGTGCGCCAGCCTGCTCCCCAGCGGGCTCGCCTGCTCCCTTCTAACCTCTGTCTTCTCGCCCCCTGCAGGCACCAGCCCTCGGGATGCGACAGACCCGCTCCTGTACCTGCTCCTGTTAGCGCTTCATCAGCTCCTGCGCTTGCTGGTGGGGCACTGACATACCACCCACCGCTGTGCCGCCACCTTCTCCTCTTCCTCCTCCTCCGCAGGCGCACAGAGCGGCCAGGACCCTCTGTGAGGACTGCGTCTCACAGGGATGCAGAGAGACTGAGAGAAGCATGAAAAATTCCACGTGGGAAATCAACACATCATATTTTGGGGGAAGTGACACAAATGTAGAACACCTAAAATATTGCATCTAGTTTCAAGTAAGATGGAGTTGAAGCCATGCGCTGTGCATGGGATCACTGGTGTCTCCACCGCGTGTACCCTTTTCCTTTCCGAGCTGTTCCTCCGGGTCTTCATTTTGCACGAACTGTTGAGCAGTTATCTTTAGGACAATATGTAAAACAGGTTGGCTCCGAGCCTCTCTGACAAAGCGAAATATTTTTAGTAGATTATTGTGTTTAAGGATTTTTTTATTTACTTTTTCTTTGGGGAGGGGGCTTTTCTTTTTTTTATTAAAGTAAATTATTTCCTTTGAAACATTTTGATTAAACAAATGACACATCTTATCATAATTGAAATTCACTGTCAATAATATTTATTTTTAAATAAAGATTGGAAACAAGGTCAGACACTTGTTTATAAACCGTATTGTATATTGCTGAATAACAGTTGAATAAAAAACAACTTTGAAATAATGCTTCTACAGCTATGTAATAACGTGACAGTTTGGGGATCCAGGGCTGGCAGCTACACTCCAAGCTGGATGTGCCCCACAGAGACAGGCAGGGTGGGGGCACTCACCTCCCCTGGGGACAGAGGGCCTCGCAGAGCACTAGGAGGAGGTATGACCCAAATCCAGAATGGTCCTTTCCTGGTGAAAATGAATGGGGCACCCTGTTCACTCACTTGGAGATTACATATCAAGATGTATTTTTGTTCTTTGCCTCACTGCTTCTTTGAGAAGAATGCTGGAGACAGCCGGACACCCACCTCTACTCTCTGTGCACTCAGAGATGGCGTTGAGCTTCTGAAATGCATGGATCCTAGCAAATGGCACACTCGTACCTACAGAGATGGTGGCGCCCTGGGGGCTACTTTTCCATGATAGGGTCCCCCCAAAGAGCCAGATCCCCTGGGTCTATTTAAAATCCAGCTTTTTGGAGACTTGCTGGGCAAACAAGGATGGCTGGCATTGACATTGCTCACGGGACCTCCAGCTCACCACCTTCCTGTGGCAGCACATACCAGGCAGAGGGTGGCCATGTGACCAGCCTTCTCTGATGTGACAACTGGCAACATTCAAGACGGTAACTGACCTACCAGCCTGGGTCCCCAAGGGCCAAGACATGCAGCATGGTGAGGAACAATCCGTTGTTCTTCAAGTTACTTGTTACTGCAGCATAGCCCAGCCTATCCTGACTGCTTTGAGATGCTGCTATACAGGTCTGCATTGCTAAATGTCCACAAAAATGGGACATTATGTGATGTGGACACTATGTGAACACCATACTATATACAGATGAGAGGTGCACAAGATGGTCACCAGGCAGACCCCAGCCCCTTGACACCCACCGCGGCACTGGAAGACTCTGTTCAAACTTGGACTCTAGCATCGCAGACCCTATAGCCCTGCCTGCTCTCCAGTCCCCGGAGAAGAACCTCATTCTTGGTCAAGTAGCAGGGCAACAAAAGAGAAGATCCTCAACCAGATGGATTGACACAGCAGCTGCGACAAGGGGCTCAGGCATCGGAACCATTGTGAGGATGGTACAGAAGCGGGCAGCGTTCCTTTCTGTGGTGCATAGGGTCACTCTGAGTCCGAGCCCACCAGATGGCACCTGAAAACAGCAAGTTAACCTTACGGGCCCACGAGGCATGTGCGCATCACAGACTTGCATTTGGTGGAAAGGAAAGAGAAGAGCCGGTGTTTGGCCAGTTTCGCATGAACAGAGTCCATGTGCTGGTGGGTCGGTGGGAAGGTCTGGGGACTGTGTGCTGGTGGCTACACTGAGGTACGAATACTGAGGTGTTTCCCATTGCATTTGTAATGATCAGCACCAATCGGGCTGTAAATGTAATCACTTTGTCTGGTGGGTGGTGATTCCGTGCAGAAGGATCATCTCTTTTTACAGTTAACTCAATACTGCAGCCGGCTGATGTCATGTTAAATACTGGCCCTCTGCGCTGAAGAGAAAAAGGCATTTCCCGGGTGCCAGGATGAATGGAAATGAGGTGTCTGTGATGGGCTGACATCATGCCAGGCCCCCACCACCACCACCCACGCACACACAGGGGACCTTGGAATGGGGAAGTAAGTTTCCGTCTCCAAAACCAGACCTCTTCGGGCAAGAGCTATCAGGGGGCCCTGCGTGCAC
>NW_022106189.1:5436569-5455050 GCF_000313985.2 Echinops telfairi | reverse complement strand
CATGTGATTGGGGAACTGGCCTGCAGGGTGGCCCCTTGTTCTACACAGTCTCCTAGGGCAGAGGACAGCGCACTTCCAGCTAGGAAGCCGCAGTGACTCTGGGCAAGTTTCCTAAGCAGGAGCTCCCCGCAGTGGAAGCCAACGGAAGCTAGACTGCAGTGTAGGCGGAACAGGAAAAGTACTCACCACCCAGGAAAGTCGCAGCCCCTCCTGACCCCGGGCACCCAAAACGAGGTGCCCCGCCCAGGACTCAAAGCGAGGAGACGTCACGTGTATACCTGTGACTCCACCGCACAGGCCCACGGGGCCAGGGCCTGGGCCCCTGGGCACCGCTGGGCAGGATGCGCCAAACTGAGGCCACAGGGTGGGTGGCTGCTCTGGCTGTTGCAGGAGGCATACGCCGCAGGGGGCAAGCCCCGCCTAGCACTGGACCATCGGGTGGGATTCCGGTTCCAGTGGGGTCAGTGGGCAATGAAATTGATTTCAATGTGAGGAGAAGGCTTTGTGGGTGATTCAGGAGCTCTGGTCCCAGCCTGTGAGAAGCACCCGGCCTTCTGGAAAGAACGGGGTGCTAAATGAGGGAGAGCAGAGGGCAGGGCTGCAGGGCAACCCAACCCTGTGGGAGGCAAGACAGGCCCTGCCTGGAGTGAGGCGGGATGACACGGAGAGGGAGAAAGAGAGGGGAGCCCAGCACTTCCAGGTAACCCTGTAAAGTACCCCTATATTCTGTGGTACTAATGATGAGGGTGTTAGGTAGACAGGCAGGGACAGAGGGGATTGTCCCCCCACCCCCATCCCACCCCTGCCTGCACAGGTCGGGTTGGGAAAGGACAAATCAGGCAAGCACTAGCCACCCATGAAGACTTTAACTGGGCATACTCCAATACAGGCCCCCCTAAACCAGGTGGGCGTTACACCTGGGCGGCCCAAACTAGCCCCAGGCTCATGGCCCCACGTAGGTGGGCGAAATTCAGCCAATGGGGCCGACCAATACCTCCCACCGCACTCCCCAGCCGGAAGTTTAAAATACCACGGGCAGCGGGCAGGGTCTCTTGGACCCCGCTGCTCCTGATCAGTGGCAGACTGGAGAGGATTCCCTGCTCAGGCGCCCTCCGCACAGTGCTGCGGTCTCTTTGGCCTCAGTTCACCGTGGTGTGGGTGAGGAGTCCCACAGGGTTGGCCGTGTTGGTTGTGAGCCCAGCGCCGCTTAGGCAAGGTTTGGCACGCTTCCCTGAAATAGCATGTACTCTTTTGAGACTATAAAACCTGAAACTTCTCCTGTCCTTTATAAAAACCCACTTGGATCACAAACCAGGCTTTGGCGTGAATTCTTTTTCATGCGAAGCTAAGAACTGGGGTATTGCCCACCTGAGAAACCTCTCAAAGGTGTCCAGTATGATGGCACCTGGAGTGGCTAACCCACAGTGCCCTTCAGTCAGCATCTGGGCAGGTGTAGCCTTGGAGAAAGGACACGAATCCTCAGAGTTTGGCTGGAGGTGAGATGACATGAGTTCTGGGTCTGTCCAACCCCACCTTCCCAGTCCCGGGTCTGGCTCAGAACAAAGAGCCAGCTCGGATAGAGGATACGGAGCTGTCAGGGGAAGGGACGGTCTCCTTTCCAGCCCAGGGCACATGGCTGCTGGTACAACACCCTGAAGCCCTCTTCTCTTCTGGCCGGCTGGAACTTCCAGAGCTGAAACTGAGTGGCAGTGATGGCCAGCGGTGGACACACAGCACCATGAGCATGAACCCTGTGTCACTGCGTGCCGCTTGTTACTGTAACGTGGCCCACCTACTGGTGACCTTCGAGTTTCTGAGCTTGTGGTTAAGGAGCTTCGGACACTCCTGGGTGGGCTGCAGTTCTAGCTCATTAGATGGGCCCGTATCAACATCAGGGTGACATTGGACATCATTTTCTTGGCATTACAGAGGGTGCAAAGCCCTTTTCCTAGCAGCTGGGAGCATTTTGTGATGTGTGTGTGTACACGAATAGGCTCACGTTTAACAGCCTGCTGCGTTAGAACTTGCTTTCCTCACAGTGAATGATGATGCGCATGTGGCTGAGCTCTGCCAGCCTGGAAACACTCCTGTCGCACGGGCGGCTGCTGCTCTTCACCCAGCCCGGCTCAGCATAAAGGCAGCACCCTCCACCTGGTGCCTGGGACTCGGAGCCCTGGGAGACTGCTGACTCCTGGGCATGTATGGAAGCCCGTGCCCTTTAGGTAGCCCCACCCCATGTGGTGGCCACAGGAAAAGTCTGGACAAACACCAGAAATACTTCAAAGCCATGGAAGCATGACCCTGCCCCATATCTCATTGCCACCAACCAGAACCCCCCAAAAATCAATTTCCCCTGTATATTATTATTGGTGGGAATGATGCGTAGACTCTTAGAAGAAAACATAGATGATGTATTTTAGACTGAATTTGGAAAGGACTGCTTACATAAAGCCTCAATATTGGCAACTCTGAAAAGAGGGAAAAGGTGAGCATGTGACAGAATACCACAGAAGCTTATCCTAAGTGGGTATAAAAGCACTGGATACCATGAGATAAAAATGTGGGGCACACGCAGAAACATGAAAGAGACCAGGCTCCGTGGGACAGAGCCTGGCGGGACCCTCACCCTCAGTTCTGGAGCTGGACTCACCCCACGTTCGAATCATCAACCCTTTTAGACCAAGAGCCCCTGTTATCCAAAGACAAGACTCAAAGGTTAGGAAAGAAGGAGAGAGGGAAGCAAGGAGGGAGGAGGGCGCACGAAGGGAGATGCAATGGATGAGTTGAATCAGAAGGTGTAAGTGCTGGTGAGTGTAAAACGACAGGTGGCCCTGTAAACCCGAATTCACAGGGAAAAGCTTTAAACAAACAAACAAAAAAACCCTACAAAGCAGTAAGAACAATGCAAGCAACCCAATGGGAAACGGACAGGATATGGCCAATCGGTATCAAGCTTTCGAGTGGTGAGAGGCAGGACCGCGCCCTGGTTGGGCTGCTGACCACAAGGTCAGCAATTCAAAACCACAGGCATTCAGCAGGAGAAAGATGAAGCTTTCTCCCTCGTGAAGAGTTGCAGTCTCTCAAATTCACAGGGGCAGTGCTAGGCTGTCCTATAGAACAGCTGAGTCGGCATCAACTGGACGGCAGTGCATGAGTGGTAAGAGAAAGCAAAGCAAGGCTCCCATGATTCTGCCCTGCCAGTTCCCCAAATTGTTCCATTTGACCATGCCACGTGGTAGCAGCAAAGATTTGACTCTGTGAGATCTCTTATGCACTGATTGCGAGAGCATAAATAAACAACACTTTCGTACTGAGCCTAAACAGGGCAAGTTCACAGTCCCTCAGGCCCAGTGATTTCGTTCCTGGGCACAGACTTGAAGGAAATCTTTGCTCAGGTTCACTAGGGAGCAAGTAACCAAACCCCAGACTCACTGCCATTATGGCGACGCCAGCTCATATGGACCCTATAGGACCACAGGGCAGAACTGCCCCGTGAGTTTCCAAGACTGTGACTATTAATGGGACTAGAAAGCCCTGTCTTTCTCTCGAGGGAACACGTAAGCTAGTTTTTAGCACACCTGTTCACACCCCCTGGAAACAGAGAAGTGCCCATAGACCATATGCTGTCGAATACAAGAGTAGTACTGAATGAACTACACAAAAGTAGCCAAATGAGTGAATCTTAGCATGTGTTCATTGAAAAGAATAAGTCCCAAAAGATCACTTGTCCTCTTTACAAAGCTAAACCCCAACAAAAACAAATATCTAAGAGGAGGCTTCAAAAAGTTCATGGGAAATTTTCATTATCTTTCAATTCCATTTTCCCATGAGTTGTTTGAAGCCCATATTATGGATGTATATGTATATATACACACACACACATACATACACTCTTTAGGAAAATATGCAGATAGATACAGATGAGATAAAACTAATAAGGAAAGCCAGGGGAGGGTCACATGTCCAGTGTCATGCTTAACCTAGGCCTGGGAGACAGGAGGGCGGAGCAACAAGGGAGCCCTCGGTGGGTACAGGTGATTTTCAAGGTCTTAGTTTTCAAACTGTGTACTAAGTTATCATAATTACTGCATTTTTCAAATGAATGGATGGCATGTGTGGAGTGATAATGAGGGAGTATCTTGAACCAGGACTGTGATTAATTCTGTGCAAGTGAATTTTAACAAAGAAAGAAGATGGAATCCTATCCAAGATGTATCTATGTTGAATAATAATCCTACTGTTTCAAAGCCCCCCCTTTGTAAGTTTACATCCAATTCAGTCAGACTCCCACCCGGAGGCTGCAAACTTCGGGCTCATAGACACATAGTTTGTTTGGTCTAAGATATTGGTCCTTACTGTCATTACTTTACATTATCAGGAACTCTGGCCTCAAAAGTCATGGATTTCTGATGTGGAGACAATTGGCTCTGTGAAGCAGCAGCCACCCCTTAATGCAGAGCACATTCTCCTCACCCCCCCCACTGCCTCAAGACTCCCACCACCCACCAGCCTGCCCCATGCAGGTGCCCCATCTGTGAGCCCCTGTGCCAGTGCCTTGGCCAGCCTCCGTCCGCCTTCCCCCTTGGCAGCCTCTGTGAGCTGTGTCACCCTCACTGGTCTTGCGAGGCCCCGGAGACATTGGGGCCATTCAGCAGGCTTCGCAAAGAGGGCTGAGGCAAAAGAAGGTTCAGGGTTAACCAAAACCTCATTCCTGAAGTAGGTAATTGATGTTTTCAAAGAACACGTAACCGGTTTTCGATTTAAGAACACAGCAAAGCCGTTAAATTGGATTGCAGATAACCTGAGCTTTCTTTTCGGTGGAACTGTTGGGGGTTTTTTCTGAGCTTGTTTTTAGTAAATTATAGGATAGAAAATGTTCTGTTTTGCTTTGGAAAAAGACCTGCAATGTGTCTGGAACACGATCTACATAACCGATGAATTCCTTGCTTGCCTACAAGGGCATCGAAACAGATCCCCGCAGCCTGGATACCAAGCTCGGGAGGGCTCACTGCACAGGCGCCCCCTGGGGACCCAGCCCAATGCCCTTCAAGGGGGCAACTTTGCTCCCTCGCCCTCACCCCGACAGCTTCCCCAGCGGGGTCCTGGCGAATCGGTGCTTTTAACTCAGGCAGACCACAGTCACTGCAGAACCTTGATTCCCATAAAATGGAATGTCAATTTCACAGGGAAGGCTCTCCTTTATCAGCAAAAGCTGAGTCTATGTGACTGATTAATTGTCCTCAGGAACTGTCAGGACTTCCAGACTCAGGGTGATGGCTTGGGAGGAGGCGGTCGCGCTGTGCTACGATGTGGGGTGCCTGGAATGGGGAAGCAGGAAGATTACAAATGCACAAATAATTAATTCAAATCAATACAGCGAAGGGTTCAGACTGAGAGACAGTCAATTATGCTGTTCAAAGAGAAGATGCTGATCTTCAGCTCGTCCGCTCCATGCTGCAAATAATAGAGCATTTTTAATTTGTGCAGCAGGGACGTTAATCTTTCACCATGTAATCCAGTCCTTGGGGAACGTCATAAATATGTGGCACGGTGTGTGTGAGGCTTCCCGTGGAGGGCACTCAATCAACCCAGCCCTGGCTCTCCTGCCTGCCGTGCTATGTCAATCTCTCAACACTCAATTAGGAGATATATGATAGGCTAATAGCGGATGGATGGATGGATGGATGGATGGATGGATGGATGGATGGATGGATATATAGGCAGAGAGAAATTGTCAAATAGAAATTGTCAAAGAGTGTCCAATACCCCTCCACCCCAAACCATAAACAGTTTATGGCTTCTGGTGTTTGCTGGAACCCATAGCATAAATAAATCCCAGGGGAATTAGTCACATCTCAAAAGGATTCACTTCAGAATTCCTTAAAATAGCAAGCTCCTGTAGCATGCCTAAAATAGGATGTGAATCCCCATTTTATTCTCTACAGAGAGAGAGAGAGAAAGAGAAGCACATAGATGTGGAAGTTTGGGCACTAAGGGGTTAAGGGGCTTGGTCTCCCTGTGGGTGGGATCACGTGGTGGCCAGCCTCTCTGCCATGAACATTCATTACTTCTGCAATAAGATATAAGTGATGAAATATTTTTAATTAAAGAAAAGGCCATTTCACAAAAATGTAAGATTCAATTTAGGAAGATGTAACATCCCACCTGTTTCCAGAACACGCACTCTATCAAAGGAGGCTGTCCAGGATCATGATTTTTACGTCTTGACTGCTTGGTGGCTGAGTGTGGAGAAGCCCAGCAAACTGCTAACCAGTGAGCTTGAGGTATGTCTGAGGGGGGGCGGGGGGTGACCTACAGCCACACCCATCACTCCAAAGGGTGCAGGGGCATGGCAACCAGGAATGGCCCCATGATGTGTCATAAAGCCATCGACTCCCAACGTCCTACAGAGCTTAGCCATTAATAATGTTGATTATCAACCACAGGTCAGGGGTTCAAACCCACCAACTGCTCCCAGAGTGAAAGATGAGGCTGTCTGCACCATTAAAGATTTATAATCTTAGGGTGGGGGGGTGGGTGGTAGGGAGGGAGAGGGGATTTCAGGAGTAAATAATGAAGGGGGGAGGGGGAGGGAGCACTAGGACTGATCATGCTTGCACAACTCATTTTAAAGACGATGTAACCATGGGGGGACGGGGAATGCTCTAAGATAGATGTGGCACTGATTGTACAATTCCCCTTGATATGAATGAACGATTGAAAAAGTCAATTGTATGATATGTAAATTGCCAATAAAAATGTTGGGGGGAAAGTTATAATCTCAGAAACCCTCTCTAGGAGGCACCATGAGCGGACATCCATTCACTGGCAGTGAGGGTGGCTTGGTTGGCTGACGTGCTGCTCTGTGACCAGAAGGCAGAGGGGGCCATGACAGGCTCCCCGTGATAAAGGAGCTGGTAGCCCAGCAGGACGAGAGGCACAGCCACAGAGAACAGGATTAGCACAGTAACGGAAGTACACAGTGGAAAGTGTCCAACTCAGGTCAGAGCCAAACTGTCCCAGTGGCTGTGCGCTTTCAAAGAGAGATTGCCAGGCCTTTCTTCCCAGGCCCTTCCGGGGAGATTCAAATGGCCAAATTTGGTTAGTAGTCAAGAGTGTGACTGTTTGCACTGCCGAGACCCTGCTAGAGAGGGACCCGGGCCGGAGGGAGGACTCACGTTGGCGGGGTGGGTGGGGTGGGGGGGCCGGGGGGCAGTTGCAGGGGCCCATCCAGAGGTGGGGTTGGACTGAAGCAGTATGTTAATTGGCCTTCAGAGACCCAGCCTTAGAGGCTCTTCCTTGACACAAATTTGGTTGGACTCCCTACTACCAGTGCTGGCACTTGGGCAGAAAATGGGTGCTTTTATGCAAGCAGCAGTCACCAGAAATGGTGGCAGTAGCCCATCTCCTTCTACGGTGTGGAGAGATGTCAAAACAAGAATCTGTGAGTCTCGGGGCATCGAAGCACAACACAGCCTATGTGGGAGTCTCCGAGTTGACAGAGAGCTGGCACCAACCTAGGGCCAAGGGGCTGGGACACGTGGCAGGTGCCCAACGGTGCATCTGCTCCAGAGCATTCCAGGTCTGCCAGGGCTGGGAGAGACAGTGCGCCCGCGAACTAGACAGTGCCTGTCAGAACAGAGACCAGGATGTGGGGTATGCCAGGCATGCCACAAATCAAAACTAACAAGGAAAATTCCCAGCCAGAAACGTCCGCTGCCACCTCTCCAGCACCAGGCCGTTGAGCACACAGAGACGTACAGAGGGAAACAAAAATGGGCCATGTGGAGGTTTTTCAAATGAATCAGCAAACCCATGTCTAACAGATGCATTTTTTGACCCTGTAGGAAACTAAAACCAGTCAAGTAAATGAGAAATTTGCCATTTCCTCCCTAAATGTTATGGGGCCAGGACAAAGAAAATGCTCTGTTGAGCAGGAGAGATTTCAGCGATTGGTTTTTATTTATTCAAGAGGTGTGTGGCATTTGACATGCTACTGTGAACATTTTCTATGAACTATTGCAGGACGAAGCTGGCAAACCAGAGAGAGTCTAGAGGACTTTGTCCTTGCTTTGTCTATCCGGCTGCCCTGTGTGTCTAACACTCAGGGCATCCTGGCCACTCCAGGCAGGGGACCTGTGTGGTCTTTACTTTCCAGTGTGAGTACATACGTGTCTACATCCAGGTCACGTGGGCAGTGACACGTGACCTCGGCTGTGCTGTGACCTCACAGACACTGCATTCCCTCAGCCTACTCTGGCTTGTGGTGGACGTTTCCCACATACTGAGTGAGCCCCTACCCCAAGTCTGCACCTCTGATTTTCTTCCAGGCCAACAACCTCTCAGGTCCAGAGCCTCAGCAGCTCAAGGGCAGGGGCCAACGGAGCATGCTGGGTATGGTAGGGATAGGGGAGGAAATGCCACCCTGGAAGGTCCCTGGCTGGAGGTCCCCATTTCCTGTCCTTAGATGGATACTTCAGGAAGTCATCCTGCCTACTCCTCAGTGCACCGCTGAGTCCCCACTGCTCACAGCAGCAACCTAGGTAGAATCTTCAGTGGGTTCTGCCTCCTGCCCAAGCCATTCTCCCTGCCTCCTGATTTCTGGAACCACTCCCCACCCCTCCCAATAAATGACCTCCTCCCAAATGGTTGCCCCGGGGTCTGGCTTTGGAAAGAGCCACACAGGGCATGAGCTTTGGCAGCTCTTTAGCTGTCCCGCAACTGCCCTTCATTTGAAATGGAATAGAATAGGCATGTCCTTAGGGAATTTCCATGCTCCCTGTTCACAGGTTTGTAAGAAGTGGATCTATCTCGAAGGAGAGCCAAACTAACTAGATATACGGCCCCCCCCACCCCTACCCCCTTCCCTGAGCGCCCTTGAGAACAAGCATTGACTGTGCCTGAGCCACTGGGCCTCCCCGGAGCGAGGGGATCCAGGGTGGCAGGAATAGCTCCTGGTCATTGCCCCTTGGCAGAGGCTTTTGTATCCTGGACTGTTTCCACTGTGGACACCTGGCTGGAGCTTCAGCGGCCTGGCCCACCCAGCTCTGTTGGAGCCTCCTGCCTCCCAGGAGCCCCTGACATGACCCCTCAAGAGATTCTGTTCAACTGAAGCTAGGCAGAGCCAGGTTCTGTTCCTGGCAGGGTTAGATAGAGCCATGGAAGCCAATGCAAGCCAGCCGACACAAGGGAAATCCAGCAGGGTGTGGGGAAGGCACAGCAAGCCGAGAGGTGGCACTGCAGCTATGAACCAGACCATCAATGCCATTGCTACCTGTTCTCCAACAGACCCACTTTCTGCTCTCTCTCCAGCTGGCTTCCTTTGCTCAGGACCTTACAGTCAGTGAATGAAAGCCATTCCCAAGTATATGTGATATACATCCAGCTACCGAAACAGAAAATTATCTCTCTCTCTTACACACACACACACACACACACACACACACACACCCCAAAAACAAAAAACACAACTCGTGGCCATAGAGTCAATTCTGACTTAAAACATCCCTATCGGACAGGGTGGAACTGCCTCTGTGGGTTCCCAAGACTAGAACTCTGTCCCAGAGTAGTCAGCCTTGTCTTTCTCCCACACAGGTGGCTTCAAACAGCTGACCTTGCAGTTAGCAGCCCAATGCATAATCACTCTGCCATCAGGGCTCCATTCACAGTCCTGAATCGAAATTCTCTGGGGAAGTCTCTGATTGGCCCAGCTTGGATCAAATGGCCAGACTTATCCAATCAAAGGTCTGGGGCCCGTAAGGCTGTCATACCAACCCCATGCTGTAGTGAAGAACCTGAGTGCCGTCGTGATCTAGAAAGTTGTTTGTTACGGCAGCACTTCTCAAACGCATGAGTCCCCTGAGGATCTTGTTGAAGTGTGCTGCCTGCTCGTTCAGTCTGGGAGGAGGCCAAGGATCCTGCACAGCTGTGAGATGCTGCTGATGCTGCTGGTCCGTTGGTCCTACTTTGAGTAGCAGCCTAAGGGGACAGACTCGCCTGGGGGTTACTTTCACTAAGTAGGCCACCCCCCTCTGTGCCACCCACCCAAAGAAACCCATTTTCTCCTCTCTAAACACAAAGGATTAAAAGGAAGATCTCTTGCTATTTGCAATATGATAAGGAGTGAGCTGTCAATGCCATTTTGATGAGTTTTTTTTTTTTAACACAGGGACATTTAACACAACCTACAAACCAAACCATTGAACTTTCAGCCAAGTAATTACTTTCACTAAGTAATAATCAAATCAGATCAAACCAAGCCCAGCCCTGAGCCTCACCTCATCACCTGTCAGGGGCCGTGATGGGAAATTCGCTGATTAATTTTAAAATGTGATTTTACATTTCAACACAGCACTTTGGGCTCAGCCCCATTATCTGATCACATCAAACTGGGCCACTTCACCTGTGTCCCCTTGACCAGTCCTCAACTGCCCATCCTATGAAGCTCCTCCCCCTTCCGCCCTTACTGACAATAAGCTCCCTTCCACAGAGTCACACTTGTGTCTTAGCCCTTCCCCTGCCAACCCCAAATCTCCACCTGCTTGTGCCCTGGCCATGGGCCAGCTGCATCCAGCAGCAGGCTCTTCACAGCTGTGCCCAGTGGTGTCCTTCACAGTCCTTCTCTCTGGCTAGCAAGGGGGCTAGCCAGTCTGCCCAAGCCACAAAGAAGTGTGGGCAGAGCAGCATCAACCCTCTCCGTGTGGACTCTTCAAATTGGATGTTGCAGAAGCCGTCTGTGATGCAGCAGCTGGAAGGGGTCCACGTGTCTCCTTCCTTTGAGCCTCAGAAACAGACCCATAGGGACCTAGGAGGGCCATAGGTGCCATGTGCCGTGATGGGACTTCTGAGGGAACCAGGAGGAGCAGTTTTCTCCAGGGCTACTTGGGCACTTAACATTGCGTTGCACCTTACCCTCTGCCCACCCTCTACACACCTCCCTTCTGGAAAGAGCCCAGTGGGTTTCTCCACGCCATCCAGACCCACAACCAGGAGCTAAGTGAGCCTTCAGGCCCCATGGAGCTTGCTCTTAAAAGTAGGTCTGATATTGGAGACAGGGCTTTTCTTCTCTTTACTCATGCTCAAAGTCTCCACAACCCCGTTTGGAAAATAACTTCTGAGGAGGAAACCCTAAATTGTCCCCAAGAAGCCCCAGTTCAACAGCATTAGTCAAGACTGTTGTAATTGCAAGTAACGAAACAATCCATGTGCCTGCAAAGTGCATCATCATCTCACTGCCAGCGAGCTGCTGCCGAGTCACAGCAACCCTACAGGACAGCGTATGACTGCCCCTGGGAGTTTCCAAGACTGTACCTGGTTACCAGAGTAGAAAGCCCCATCTTTCTCCCATGGAGCAGCTGGGGGTTTTGAACTGTGGTCCTTACAGATTGCAGCCCAACACATAACCACTGTGGCAGTTACATAATCTCCTGTCAACTTGAGTGAAGGGGTGGTGTCTAGCCCGTCAATCAGGTCATAGCCAGTGAGGCCTCTGTGTGGGCAGGGCCTTCTCCTGAGGATTCTAGGAACACCTGTCTTCCTCCCTAAAGGCGGGACACACTCTCTGCTACACATTACTGTTGACAGACACATGGAGCTATGCTGATAGAGCCAGAGCCCTGGGGCTGGAGGAGCCACACAGAGACCCACACCAGTGCTGAGATGCTTCTGCTGCCACTGGATCCACAAGACTTTCCACCAACCGGCCTGTGATCTTCCTGCATTCAGGTCATTGAATGTGTTGCATGAGTCTGAAGAGGCATTTATAGACTGGTATCAGACATATGGGCTAATATTGGACTTACGGACTTGATCTGGATGAATCTGGGATGTTTCCTCAATATACAATTGCTCTTTGATATAAAGTTCTCCCTTACACATATATGAGTGTCAATGAATTTGTTTCTCTAGTCTACTCATACTAGCACAACCACTATGCCAACAGAGCTCCTTCCTGCAAAGTCTAGGCATGGCTGGACTGAGAGTACCAACAGCATCTTCAGAGCCTATTCTCTGCATCTCTCAGCCTTGCTGGTTTCCAAGGCAAGCCTTTCTCTAGACCAGAAGTTCTCAACCTGTGGGTCGTGACCCTTTGGGGGTAAACGACCCTTTCACAGGGGTTGCCCAATTCATAACAGTAGCAAAATGACAGTTACAAAGTAGAAAAGAAAACACTTTTATGGTTGGGGGGTGACCACAACATGAGGAACGGTATTTAAGGGTCACAGCATTAGGAAGGTTGCTGGATGCTCTAGATGGTGGCTCCCAGCTCACATCCTACCAGCTGAGCAACCAACAGAGGGAAACCCAGCTCTTTCCTTTAAAACACCAGCTAAAATTCCGTGGTAGGCTCTCATTGGCCCGGCATTGATTGTGTGGCAAACTGAGAACCAATCACAATGACCAGAGAGATGGGACACTCTCATTGGCCAGACTTCAGTTCCAAGCTTATCTCTAGAGCAAAGCAAGGACTAGAGATAGGAGCAGAGTGCTCCCCAAAGGACAAGTGGGGTGCTGCTAATAGAAGAAGAAAAGTAAATTACAATTCAACTACAGTAACTGTCAACTGTTTGGGGGAGAATACATAGCTCTTATAATTGCCATGATTGCATATAATATTAAACTGAGATGTTCTCTGGGATGTACTAGGGATAGCATGGCCTTGTTAATCTTATAGTTCTGATTAATACAGTGGAAGCCCTCACACACACCATACCAAGATTAGAAGTGTCTTAGTTGAGTTGCCCCAGAATTAGATTCTCAGATGAGAACCTGAATAAAAATAGCTTGTTTGGGAGGTTTACCATTACATCAAGACCTTTACAAAAATATTATTAGTAGAGATTTTTGGTTAACAGACTATTGAGTAAAGTCCCTTGATGGAATTTAAAGGTTGGAATTATCTTCTTGGAGAGTAATAGTTATTCCGTTTTGATATTATTCTAAGAATTTCAAAACATTTTATAAATAACATGTTCTCTAAGCCGCCCTGTGAAGGGAAACCTGAATTGCCAGGTTTTGTGTGTGGATGTGTGGATGTGTGTGTGTGTGTGTGTGTGTGTGTTTAAGTCAATTATTATTTTTTTAAGATTCAAGCTAGTTTCCTAACCATCTAGAGACAAGTTGCTGACAGCTTGAATTTTGCACTTTAACCCAATCGTCCTGGCTTTGGATGCAGTGCTGCATGTTGACTATAACATTCGCCTTTCGCAGATTACCTTAGCCATTCCAGAGCTTGTCCCCAAGAGAGAGGAAACCCAGGGCTAAAAAAGTAACAGTCGCGCCCAGAAAGCCCAAGTCAAGAATGTGAACATTACATACACTGCACACAGCCCCTGGCCTGCATGGGTTCTTTACCATTGAAGAGGAAATTTAACAAACATCATCTCGTGGGACCCTCTGCAGTGGGGACAATAAAGACAGCCACTGCCACTGCAGAGATGAGGGGCTGAGCCCCATCCAGGTGAGGGGAGCTACCCGGTCACTGGGAGAAGTCAAAGTCAAAGTAGACTCTAAATCTCCAGATTCCGCTACACCAACGTGTCCCCATTGCTTTGCTCCTCATGAATTAGTATAACTATTAGATTTAGTCATCCAAAATTGCCATTTTAGCCGGTCAAAACGATCAAATAGTAGCAATCTGGCCATTCTCATAGATCTAAAACAGCCCAATAGAAGCCATTTCTTAGGGTCCAACCTAATAAAAAACAATTTGAGGAGCTAATTTTAGTGAGCAAGAGCATTAAAAAGTAAATACAGTATTATTATAATTTCAAATAGGAAAGACCATTCTAACCAAAAAGATCGGACAGTCATCATTTTGGAAAGTGGAGACTGAGCTTCATAAAGCACTGTGTTTTGCTCATTGGACCAGCTCTGGGAGCCAGAGGCGGCTCCAGGGCCAACTTGCTTCATCAGGACAGGGAGGGCAGGAAAGGCCATTACTATGGAGATTCCTTGGCTCTGGGCATAAAATTTTGCTTCAATGGCCCTCACCACATTGACCCAGAAGCTGGCCCCATTGACCCAGGGGACAAAGGCACAAGACAACTGTCAACAGACCCCAAAGGAAGGCACAGCAAAGCATTTGGGGGCTGCAGAAGCAGTGAGAGATGTAAGCAGCTGCAGAACCCTCTCCCCACGTGGTGAAAACTAGCAAAGTGGATGCCACAAGGGAGACTTCTCAGATGCAGCTGCTGCTGACCACACGTGACAGCTCATAAAACCCACACGTTTTGAGACTGAGTGTTCTTTATATAAAAAATAATAAGAACTACGTATGCTTGCTCTTCCTATGCACTGAGCTCAGTACTTAAATGAAAGTGTTTCATGAAGGGATCCAGAAATCGTTGACTTCACTGCATTAACACTCTTTGATTGCAGAGCAATAGCATGCCATTCAAAGCTGTGGTGTTTGGGGAGCCAATGAGGACTTAATTTTCCATGCAAGCCCACAGTTGGGGAAACTGTTGTGAACAGAGCCGAGGGTCAGCTGCCTAGCTGGACAGGCCATCTCTCTCCACATCAGGTCAGGGACAGAGAACAAGACCCCTTGACCTGCTCCTCACCTACTCACAGAGAACAGTCACATGAAGAGGCATGAAGTGCCACAACCATGACTGTGTACCTGCTTGCAGCGCTGCCTGGACACCAGGAATGCAAAGATGAAGGTGCTTTAGCCCTAGGATGCAGGCAAACCAGAGACCAGCATGCAGCAGAGCCATGATGGAGACCAGCCGAGGGAATTCTTCTGCACATGAATGCTTGGACCTGAATCTTTAAAAAGTAGAAGACACAGCCAAGACACAAAGAGACACACTAAAGCAGAAACAGATGATAATTTGCAACCCTGAGTTTTTGAGGAAAGAATAAAGAAGTTTATTAAATGTCAACTAGGAGAAGCTAAACACAGAAGCAGCCAGAGAGGAGACAGATGAGTGAATTTTTCTATCACCATTTTTGTTTTGTTTTGTTTTTTTCTCAGAGAAAGAGCTCTATCTACAATGTGCCAAAAGGGAGATCAAATAGTAAGATGCTACATTTTAAGCTAACTACATCTGCCATGATAGACTTTACAATGTTCTCTGTCTTATAACAGGGCTATTCACACCCCTCAGCTATGATCAGAGGGGATTCGCCCACCAATTGTGGGCTTCTACTGTCATCCATAGCCTTCTACAAACCTGGTGTTCACAATTTAAGCTCTGATACCATTTCCTCCTTTAGATTTGGAGATATTATTTATAATCCCTTGCTCACACAAGATTGTATGCATCTTCCATGTGGATTTTGTTGATGCCTCACTTTGATGGCTGCTTGTTTTAAAATAAGCCTTTAAAATCCCACATGCTATTCTTTCTGGTAGCTAGGCACCATCTAGTTTCCTCACCAAACTTTGATATAGCACCCATATCTTCAGTGATCTCTTTAAGAAGGTGAGCACCAAGTAGGACCATGTTATATGAACTAATTGTTCTTAAATGTGGGCTAGAATTAAGTGCAAGCTCAAAATCTAGGTGTGCATTTATGATTTATATATGTCTCTGGTTCACCTTAAAGACATTGTCATTTTGTGTTAGAGTACATTAGTGGGGGATCACTTCCACTGCCATCAAGTCATTGCTGCCTCATAGCAACACTATAGGGCAGGGTAGGACTGCACCTATAAGTCTCCAAGTCTGAAAATCTTCACAGGAGTAGAAAGTCTCATCCTTCCCTTGCAGAGATGGCTAGTGGGTTGGACTGCTGACCTTGTGGTTAGCAGCTCAATGCATAACCACTATGAATTGATAGTGTTATTAGTTTAGCCAATGGTATAGAATTTACTATTCAAACACAATAGAGAAAAGGAAATTATACAGGTATAAGCCAGCTATGAACCACAATGCATGGACTGTTGGCTTGTACAAATCAAACTCTTAAGTGACTAGACACTATTCTAGCAACAGGAGGTGGTGATAAGGCAAATATTCCAATAATATTTATTAACAACAGCAGTGCCACGCCTGTCAGATTAATACATGCCATAATGAAGCAAGGAGGGTACTAAATTAGTAAGTATATCTTAGTTCTAGGCCACCATTCATTGGGCACCCTCAAGGCAAGAAATCTGCATCAAAGTCCAGTGACTGACTGCCAGCATGTAAGCCCTTGGACTACCAGTTTCAGCCATAAGGCTGATATATGTTTCATTGATTCCAGGCAGGCTCTCCACCTCATTGATTGGCAGACTGGGTTGCAGATTGTATGTTCAGGAGCAGAGCCTGTCTTCGTCTCTGTGTTTACCCTTACAGTAGTGGACTCATTACAATGTCTTTCCTATTGTGATTGACTCACTTCACTAAGCATCATGGTCTTCAGGTCCCTCCATGTCATGAGGTGCTTCATGGTTTCATTGCTGTTTTTACGGGATACATAGCATTTCATTGTGTACCAGAGTTTGTCTTTTTTTTAAAAATCCATTCTTCTACTGATGGATATTTGGACTCTTTCCAGCTTCTTGCTATTATGAACGGTGCTGCAATGAACATGGGAGAGCATATGTCTGTCATGTTCTGTCTCTTATTTCTTTGAGATATATGCTCAGCAAAAGGATTGTTGGGTTCTATGGTATTTATTGCCAGCTGTTTTAAGTATCGCCATGTCACTTTCCACGATGATTTTGCATATTTATGAGCCCACCAGCAGCGTATAAGAATACCAGTCAGCGTATAAGAACACCAGTCAGTGTATAAGAATATCAGACAGTTTCGCTGGGTATGAGATTCTTGGTTGGTATTTCTTCTCTTCCAGAGTTTTATATATGTCATCCCATTGCCTTGTTTGCTGCATGGGTTTGTTGAGCAATTATAACTTAGTCCTATTGGTTCTTACTTGTAGAGTGTGAATAGCTTTGCTATCATGCAGAGTGCATTGAAAATTGAATTGTTGCAGATGCAGTTATGTTCAAATTAACACCCTATCATTTGATCTCCCTTATGATCTGTAATAGTCTAGGTACTTTGGAGAAACAAATCCACAGCAACTCATGTATAAGAGAGAGTTTTATGTAAAGAAAATGTGCATCACGAAAACATCCCAACCCAATGCTGCCCAAGCCCACAAGTCCAACATTAACCCATACCCAACACCAGTCCACAAAGTCCTTCACCTCACAAAACAGAGGCAATAATGCCGACTGCAGGAGGAAAGCTGAGTCAGTGAACGTGTAAGCATCTCAGCGCTGGCAGGGGTCTCCACACGGCTGCTCCAGCACCCAGGGCTGCATCGGGATAGGTCCATGCAGCTTCTCCTTGGGGATGTCTTGTAGGAAATCCATCTTGCAAGCTGAAGCAGGGAACTGCTAAGGCAGCTGCACCCGATGCAACCATCACAAAACAAGAGACCCGAGAACTAGAAAGGCAAGGCTTCACCACCCATTTATCCCTCCGCCTTTCAACCAGCACCACATGTGATTATCGGCCAGGCTGGCACAATTAACTAACTCATGATCCATTTAAAATTGTTCTGGTTTTTCATATTTTCTGCTTTCTTTTTGATTGAGATTTTTATGTTTTACTTTGTAATTGTTGTTAGCTGTTTGTTTTGGTTTTTAATTAAGTTTTTCTGTATATGAAATCCAGGATAGGTCAATTTATAGCGACAGTAACTGGATTAATAGTTCCTTGGGGCATGACAGTGGAGGTTGGGGGAAATGATGGAGAGCTAATAATGATGAGTACAGGAATGGAAAAAATGTTCTAAAACTGATTGTCGTGATTCGTGTGCACCTCTTCTTGATGTGATTGAACTATTGAATTGTATGATGTGAATTATATGTTAATAAAATGGTTTGAAAAGAAAAGGGAAGAAGAAAGTAGGAGGCCTCTCACTTCTTGATCTCAAATCCATGGTACTCAAAACAGCCTGGTACAATGGTATATGCATAGACCAGTGGAACAGAATGAGAATCTAGAGGTAAATCCATTCACCTATGAACAGCTGATCTTTGACAAAGTAATAAACACATTAAATAGGGTATAAACAGACTCTTTAAACAATGCTGCTGGCAAACTAAATATCCATTTTTGGAAGAATAAAACAGGACCCATATTTCACATCATATACTAAAATGAACTCAAGATGGATCAAAATGTAAAACCTAAAACTACAAAGATCATCACTATAAAAACAGGGGCAGACCTAGAGCCCCTGATACCTAGTTCAAAGACACGATCAAACATAACTGAAAACACACAAATAGCAGAAGCCAACATATCTGTAAATAAGACTGGTAGATATATAATTGTCAATTTGAAGATTAAGAGTGAAGAGGTGGAGTCTAGACTGTCAATTAGATCAGAGCCAATGAGGCCTCTGTGTGGGCATGTCCTACTCCTGGGAATTCTGGGAACTCCAGAAATTCCTTCTTTTTTTTTTTTTAAATCAATTTATTGAGGCTCATACAATTCATCACAATACATAGATCAATTGTGTAAAGCACATC
>NW_022106189.1:5433984-5435764 GCF_000313985.2 Echinops telfairi | reverse complement strand
GGAAGGTGGTCACATAATGATGGTTTTTGTTCTTTGGTGTCTGCTGCCTGTTCCCTTCAACACTTCCTTGGAGGAAGGAGACACTACTCTCTCAGTTCACACCCTGGGAGACATTGCAGTTGACAAGACACATGGAACTACTCTAGTGCCCTGCACTGGAGAAACCACATGGACCTACCCTAATGCAACCAGACTTCTGAAGCTGGAGAAACCACATAGAGACCTCTCCCAGTGCTGAGATGCTTACAACTCCACTGGATCCAAAGACTTTCTACCCACTGGACTATGATCATCCTGCACTTGGCGTCATTGCATGTGTTTTGTGAGTCTGAAGAGGACTTTCTAGATTGGTATCAGACTTATGGACTTGATCTGGACTGGGTTGGGATGGTTTCTCAATATCCAACTGCTCTTGTATATAAACCTCTTTCTTATACACTTATGAGTGTCTATGGATTTTTTTGTCTAGTCCACCCAGATTAACACAAAGACATTGATGTGCATAAAAAGGTTTCACCAAAGGAGTACAAGGAGAACTCCCAGACTGGGTAACATTTTTTGGAAAAGACATAGCAGATAAGAGACTAATCTCTAAAATTTACACCTCACCAAGAAAAAAACACTAATAAATTGGTAAAGAACATGAACAGACACTTCACCAAAGAAGACATTCAGGCAGCCAACAAATGTCTAATCATTACAATCATTAGCCATTCAAAGTTATAAATTAAAGCAACTATGACCTGTCACCTCATCCCAGAATTAACAGTAATGTTCAAAAAACAAAACAGATCATGGCAAATGCTGATGAGGGTGTGGAAAGCCTGAGTCCCTCGTGCACTGCTGGGGGGCAAGTAGAATGGCTTTTCCTCCAAAAGATAGAACTAGCAATACCATATGGCCCAGCAATCCCTCTACTTGGCATATATCCTGGAGAAATAAGAGCTGCATAGATCATATGCACACCCATGTTCACTGCAGCATGATTCACCATAGCAAAAAGATGAAGACAGTCTAAATGCCTATCACTGGAAGAGTGAGTAAATAAACTTTAGTTCGCAGACACAGTGCAGTACCATGCAACCTTGGTGATGAATCGGTGAAACGCCTCACAACATGGATGAGCCTGGAGGACATGGTGCTGAGTGAAATTAGTGATGCCCAAAAAGACAAATACTGTATGCGACCACAAAAAGTTATTAAAAGTCAAGAAAAGACTTTCACAGGAAAAGAAACCTTAGTTGATGGTTAGCAGGGATGGGAGGGAAAGGAGAAAGGGGAAGTCATGGACCAGAGCATAGATCGGCATTAATTTGGTGGGAGGGACGGCGATATAAATAAGAGGGAGCTTAGGAAACAATGATGAAGGTAAGAGAAGCTGCCAGGTGATTTGCAAGCTACAGGCCACAGAAGCAAACCCTGCGACAGTGGGGATCTACCGTGGGGATCTACAGTGGGGATCTATGAGTAGATGCTTGGCTAGACAGGCATGCTGAAGGGGAGGGAGAGGGAACGTGGGAATATACCCAGGAATATAGGTAGGTTTGAAAGAAGATCACAAAGGAGAATTAAGGTAACTCATTTGAATGTATCATACGTGTGCAGCCAGCAGAAGGAAAACATCAGTCTTAGAAGAAAATACAGCCAGAATGCTCCTTGGATGTGAGGATGGTGAGACTTTGGCTACCTTACCTTGGCGCGTCACCAGGAAAGACCAGTCTCTCGAAAAAGACACGGGGACTACAGAAAAGTGGGTGAAGGGAGATGTCGGACAGGGCAA
>NW_022106189.1:5420464-5433884 GCF_000313985.2 Echinops telfairi | reverse complement strand
TTCATGAGGGAGGGGGGAGCAGGGAGGGAGGGGAAATGAGGAGCTGATGCCAGGGGCTTAGTGGAGAGCAAATGTTTTGAGAATGATGAGGGCAATGGGTGTACAAATGTGCTTTATGCAATTGATGTGTGTATGGATTGTGATAAGAGCTGTATGAGCCCTAATAAAAGGATTAAAAGAAAAGACACCGGGCTATAAAGTGGAGAAGGGGCAGCCCACAGGGAGACAGCCTGGCACAGTGGCCAAATCGGTGTTCTCCAAAGGGACAGTCATGGCTAGGGTCCACTTTTTCCCTTGAGTGAGCCTCCGTAATGTATGTCTTTGAAAGAATCCGTCTACGTCATCTAACGTGTGGGCACTGAGTCCTGTGCCCGACGCCCTCCCTGTGTGTTGCAGACCCGCCCTCTGACACTGTGGGAACATGACCCTTCTGGCCTCCTTTTTGCTCCAAAATTGTCCGACTCTTTGTATTGGGTCTTTCAGTGGCCTGGGGTGATTTCCTCACACACAAGCCCTGATTGCATGCTGAGCTGAAGATCTGAGTGACTCCTCTACAGATCTCCTGAGAGCTGGCTGGTGTTCTCTCTCCCTCTTGCTCTCTCTCTTTGTCCCCCTACAGCTTGCTCCCTCTCGGTTACTGGGGCCTGCGAATTCCAGCTGCGTTGGCCTAGCCATTCCTCCTCCCTTTGGGCTCCCCCTCCCTGAAAACCTCAAGCAGGAAGCTCAGGCAATCTGCATCTCAGCTCAGCTATTTCCTTCTCTCAGGGATCACTGCCCTGGGCTGCCGATTGTTCAATACCTGAAAACAATTTGGCTCAAACGTTTTCTCTGACTCTGCGGTTGTCTGTAGTGAAGGCCGTTCCACCCCCAGGCGCTGTGCCATGGCTGGGAGCAGTAGTCCATTGTGGTCATTCAACTCGGAGGTTCCTATAGATACAGACTGCAGATATCTCGCAAACTTGCACTGCAGAGGTTGAGGCCAAAGATACACAGTTTTAAAAAATACTTTTATTGGGGGCTCTTACATCTCTTACATCTCTTATCACAATCCATATATTCCTCCAATATTCTAGCACATTTGCACATATGCTGCCATCATCATTTCAAAGCATTCTCTTCCCACTTGAGCCCCTGACATCAGCTCCCCATTTCTTCCCCCTCCCTCCACTGGCCCTCACAAATCCTTGATAAGTTATAGATTATTTGGGGAAGCAAATGCAGCGAGCTGGTAACTGAAACCATGAGCCCAGAAAGAAGGAGCTTGTGGTATAGAAAGGGCAGTGCCCTCAGAGGCAGACCCACTGAGAACCCAGTGCCATCAATCCCTCCCAGGTCACAGCGACCTCACACACATAGGGTGTTTGAGATGGTAAGCGTTTCCTCTCTATAGATCTATCTTCTCTCTCTCTCTCTCTCTCTCTCTGTCTCTTCCCTTTCTCTCTCAGAACAGCTCATGGGTTGAACTTCTGTCCCTGCAGTCAGCAGCCCAATGCCTAACCCGCAGCACCACGAGGGGAGACCACAAATTCACGGTCAGAGAAGAAAGGGAAACTCATCGGAGAAGGTGAGCATGGAAAGCAGAGACTGCAGTGCTATGCCCCACTCTCTCAGGCCACCACGGCGTCAGGGGCACACGCACCCCAGCCACGGGCAGTGGGCTCTGTGAAGCGGCTTGGTGCATGCTGAGGCCACTAGCTTTGCCCACACAGTCACGAGGTCCCCTTTGTCAGAGCAGACAAGGATGGGGGTGAGTGAGCGAACCCAGACCGCACTTTGAAGACCCACGGCTGAGAAGGAAAGGAGATCTTCAGGTGGCAGAAGGACAAGCCGGTCCGTCATTTTCCTCCTACACCAGCTGTCAGGGAGAGCTCATGACCTGGACGAGGGAGGGGAATCCATGCATCAAGATTCCAGAAACTGTGTGGGAGGTGGAGGGGGGCGCGGAGGGCTTGGCCCTGGGCAGGAGGGAAGAGTGGGTACCAAGACAGGATGGTACAGATTAGAGAGAAAGCCTGAGGTCCAAGTCCCACCATCCTTGTTTACAAAGAGGAGCTGGCAGCACAGACAGGGTGCAGGCTAGATGGCCCTGACCGTGGCCTCAGATCGGCCTCCACAGCCTTCCCCTGTGAGTGCGGGGCGACAAGTCTCACAATCGCACAGATTGAGGTGGGCCTCTGTGCACGGTGCTCAAGACCACCGTGTAGGACCACCTAGGGTCACCCAAATGGACTACATTCTCCAGAGTTCCTGGACCTGAAGCGTTTGGTCCCGTCCAGTGCTTTCCATGCGCATTTCTGTGAAGTGGCAGCGTGTGCGGACCGTGGTGGACAGATAATGGCCATCCAAACGAGCTCCGGTCAGAGTGAACTTACAGGCACACAAACCTCAGAGATACTGCCAGACGGTTCCAGACCACAACACGGGGAACATTCCAGCAAAGAAAGTCTGGGCATTTGGGCTTCCCAGTGCACATAGAAGCCACGCTTAGTCTAGTCTGGCCCGTGTGCGATAACATTGTGAAAAAGTTAGAAATGTTATGAGAATCACCAAAATGTGACCCAGCGGCACAAAGCAAGCACGTCGTGTTGTGAAAATGACACCAATAGACATGCTCGAAGCAGAATGTCAAACATTCAATTCAGGAAGAAAAAAAAAGTTAATCATTTTATTGGGGGCTTGTGCAATGCTTATCACAATCCATACATACATCCATGTGTCAAGCACATCTGTACATTTGTTGCCATCGTCATTCTCAACACACTTTCTACTTGAGCCCTTGGAGAAAGACATTTTTTTCATGCAATATCTTCTAAGTTTCTGTGTGGAGCTGGATTTCTCCGTACCTGGACCCAGAACAAAGAAGCATCAGGAGTGGGCTCCTTCCCTCCTTGGGGAACTGCTGGTGGCTCCAGGTAGAGGAGAGCCAGAAGTAGCCAGTCCACCAATCCAACAAGTAACACAGTGGATCCTGGTTCTGCGTGGCCAGGCTGGGATCAAAGATTCCCCTTGAATCAGTCGCCAGGCCTGAGGAGTCAGATGCACAGAGCGGGCACACCCAGGATTCACCCTGCTTCGAGCACGGGCCTGCCCCATGTGCCCTGAGTACAGCTGGTGGGAGGGGTGGGGAGTGGCTGCTGGGAGACACAGCACACTAGCACCCCCCTCAGGAAGCCCAAAGAGACTCATGCCAAGGCATCCGCAGCAAGAGAAGCAACTGCAGGAACGGAAAACAGAGGCACAAGACACCTGGGCCAAGCCTGCACTTGTGCTGACCTGAGTCCTCATAGGGTTGGTGTGAAGCGGCAAGACAGAGAGTCACAGGTGGGGAAATAAAAATACCATTCTGGAGGACCTAATGTCGGGGGTTTAAGTGGAGAGAAAATGTTTTGAGAATGATGTACAAATGTGCTTTACACAATCGAAGTGTGCATGGATTGTGATAAGTTGTATGAGCCCCTAATAAAATGCTTAAAAATAAACAAACAAACAAATAAATAAATAAAAATACCATTCTGCAAACTGCGCTTTTAAGATCGAGCATCACACCGTGTGTGCTCAGAAAACAGCTTTCATTAGCTTCATCTCACACTGGGAGCTGGCCACCGCCTTCCATTCTGCTTCAAAGGAACGCCTAATTCCATCTCGTGAATTCGGCCGGAACGAATTCCTTTATTAAATAAGCTTCGTTTGGAGGCTGGTTGTGATGGGCCACAGAAGAAACACGTCTTGCTTTTGCTGAGACAAATCTAGGGCATCGAACAACTTCCGGGGAGATATGAACCACAATGTAAATGAAGGGCAAGTGGAAGTCTCCCTGTGCTCACAGGAGACAATCCTGGGGCAGCTGGTCTTTAAATGGCCCCCTAAGACCCCTGTCCCTCCCACCCTGAGTGGGGCTGGCCTGTGTCAACAATAGGCGGTTGCAGAAATAGCGGTGGCATTTGAGAGTATGCCCTGAAAGACACGTGGTTTCTGCCTTGCTCTTCCTTGGGTCATTCGCTCTGAGAGAAGCCAGGTGCCATTTGGTGGAGACACTCAGCCCCCGCCCCGGCCCCCCGGGAAGGCTTACATAGCCAGGAACTGAGGCCTCCTCCCACAGCCATGGGTGTGAGCCGCCTGGAAAGCAGAGCCTCCAGCCCCCGTCAAGCCTTCAGATGATTGACGCCCTGGCTTCTGACATCTGACTACAAGGGGAGAGCGCCGGAGCCAGAAACTCAAATTCTTTTTTTTTCTTTTCAGAAACTCAAATTCTTGACCCACAGAAATGGTGAGATAAGAAATGTTCTTTGGATTTAATACATAAAACAGATTATTCATATTTCAATCACATCAACTAGTATGGTACAATTGCTACTAAATGTTCTTTCAAGATCCTGCTTTTTAGAGTAATTAGTTATGCACTAATAGATAAATCATAGCCCCACTTGCAGATGCAGGTGAATAAGTCATTTTCCCTTGATGTCTATTTCATATTTGCAAGACTTTCACCCAATGCCATGGCCCTATCCAGCTAGATAGATGCTTCCTGGGCGAAAAAATCAGGTTATAATTCATGCCCTCTCCTTCTCTTTGTCCTTAATTCCCCACACATGACCCCTGCTCAAAAAGCATTAACCACGTAAACCTAAATGTCCATCTTTCTGTACGGGGGGAGGCTTGTGAACCCAAAAGCATTTCCATTGTCCAACAATTTCCTTCCACAACTCAAAATGATGAGTACAGCTCTTTAATTAGCAGGAACAATCTGAACTCGGACCTCCACAAGTTTGCTGTGATCTGAGAGCTGCACTTACAGAACCGAGAGCTACCTGTCAACGCATCGCGAGTCAGTGGAATCAATTTCAGGAAATTGTGCCAGCAGTCAATTTCAATCTCCCAAGAGCGATCTCACTGCAGCTCAGATCAGAAACCCATGGCGGCTCAGCCAGGGAACTGGCCCTCTGAGACCCAAGCTTAGAACTTCCTGCCCATCGACGACGACTGGACACAGTGCCCACTTCCTGCCCGTCTCCCTGCCAGCATGGCAAACACAGAGCCCTGTCCTTGGGGAACTTGTAATCTGCTAGGGGGTTGTTATCCCAGAAGGCCATGTAAGCTTGCAGCTGAATTTACTTAGAATCCGACAGCATGGCATTCACTGTAAGTGGTCTTAACTGTAAGGACACCAAGAAGGGGCTCTTTGCTCAGGTAAATGGGCTGCATCCTCCATTCTGGTCTCAAAGCTCCTGGGGAGGTCATGGTCTAGTGGGGACCCTCTCCAGAGAGATGCTCCTAGCCCAGCCAGTGTTGCGTGCACTGAGTTGGAAAGGCTGAGCACAACATGACTCGAAATGGGAGAAAGGACAAGCCAGGCTGTGGCGGCGTCACATACACACAGCCCCGAGAGACAGGAACAAGGAGTTTGTCACTAATGAGCAGGAAATGTGAGGCAGAAATGATGGGTGATCACGTGGGGGCAGAGAGGGTAAACAGGTCGGGATAGGTCACCAAGGATCATCGGCCAGGACGTCTGTATGGGTGGCAGCCTGGAGCGGAAGAGGTGTAGCTCCCTCTGAAACAGAGGCCAGCATGCCCAGCGGGACCCTAAGCCTAGGGGTCCTCTCCTACAGCACAGCCCACGCCACGCGCAGGTGTTAGCTGGCCTGCTGTTCCGCACTGAGGGCGCAGGAACACAGGAATGCTTTCAACATCCATGAAACTGTGGCAGGCTAGCTGGTTGGCTTATCTTTATAACTTAAAAAAAAACACACTCAATTCACGGCCATGGGGTCGGTTCCAACTCTTATCAACCTTATAGGACAGGGGGAACTGCCCCTGGGGATTTCTGTCCCTGTAACTCCGTGGGAGTAGAATGTCTCAACTTTCTCCAGCACAGCAGCCAGAGTTTCGAACGACTGACCTGTGGTTACCAGCCCAAGTCGGAACCTCTGTGCCACCAGGGCTCTTCGGTAGTCTCTCAGTAGGGTTAAAATGTCAGACTCTGCACTTTCGGACAGGAGACCTTTGGGTGCTAGGTTTTACCCTGCTGGTCCCTGAGCAGGGAAGCTCCATAGTAATGTCGTGTTGTGAGCACAGACGAGTGTTTTGAAAAGGGTGTGTCATTTTAGGTAGATGCCCTCTCTGAGATGGCATACTGCGCACGCGCGTCGTCGCTGCTGGGCTGTTTGACTTTCTACGCTCGGGTGTCATCTTTAACTTCAGGTTTTCACACAGTGGTGGGGGATTATAGAGGTTGGGGAAGAAGATGTCTGCTGGAAGGCAAGGAGGCGGGCAGAGTGGGGCGTGTGTCCGGGATGCGTGGATCCAGCTGCTCCCAACTCTGCCGCGTCCATTTTCCTTCTCACAGAGCACGGAGAGAAGACAGCCAAACCCACTGCCGGCTCACAACGCGCCTAGAGGGCAGAGCGGAACTGCCCCATAGGGTGCCCTGGGCTGTGATCTGTATGGAAGCAGACTGCCACACCCTCTCCCAAGGAGCAGCCGCAGGGGACCACTTAATTAGGAACCAAGGGCTGAGCCACAGTGCCACCAGGCACCCTCTCTGTTGACTAGGTTGGCGCAATCAACCTGCCTGCCCTACTCAGAGGGCGCATTTGTCCTGGGTGCCACCCAATGATACATCACCCAGCTTTATCCTTCCAATTAGTGGTCGGTGCGGGAATTGATGTACTGAAAATTAACGCCATTGATCCTGATCCAAGAATATGGTCAACAAGCCATATTTTTTTCTGATCAATGTTACTGATCAATTACCTAATTAAAAAAAAAAAGCAAGTGCCTTGCCGCCTTGCCGTACATGGGTGATAATTTATGTGCTCCTGAGGCAGCACACATGTACACTGGGGCCAGTTCTCTCTCCAAGATTTGCTTCATAATAGGAGACCTTTTGGGCACCCTGAGAACTGTGACCTCTGTGCTTGCCAGGAAAGCAGGTGTGGCCTGGGTCTGGGGTTGGGGAGTCAGGCACCCCTTACAACAACCAGCCTCAGGACAAAGAGAACTAGCTCCCACCTCAGCACCTATGCATAGCCAAACACCAGAGGCCACCCACCTACCCGTCCCACCCCAGAAGGCTGTCTTTGCATGGCAGCTTGTCAGGACCCTCAGTAGAGAATCAGCCAGTGAATAATTAGGAAGGAAAATAATTTGCTTCTCCCCAGTTAGATCCATCCAAGATAAGCCAAGCTCTCTGGGCCTGTCTCCATGTCAGATGCAAGCCTAGCTCCAGGTTTGAACTTTGAAAGCATCCAGGTGTGTGACCAGTTCCAAATTGCCCTGCTTTATACTCTTCGCAGAACGTCCCTCGCTGAGCACCCCCTCTTCTCCCCTCGTCCATGAAGTCTAACCCGGCTGCCAGACCGGGGTCTCCCGTGGTCAGACTGCACTCGTGGGGGTGTTTACATTTCAACATAAAACTCTAGATAAGTCTTTCTCAGCCTGAAAGTCTAACTTTCCAGCTCTGCATGCTGGGTGCCTGCTCCCCAGGGCAGCACTGCACTCGTGACTCTCCTTGGAGGCACCCGCAGAGGTGAAAACTGTTGCCCGCTCGGCTCCCAACTGACACATGGAGATTTGAGTCCACCCAGAGGCATCTCAAAAGAAATCCCTGACCATCGACTTTCAAAAAGCCGGTCACGGAATTCCTCCGGCTCATAGGCCTGCCCTGATGCGGGTGGGGCTGTCCTGAGTTGGAGACAGTTGACAGCACTGTGGTTTTGATTGACGCTGGTGAGGAAGGGGAGCAGGAGCAGTTCATGGAGCCCTCTGTGATGACTAAGGTCGTGTGTCAACTTGGCAGGGCCATGATTCTCAGTGGTTTAGCAGGTATGATGTATTTTGGCATATGTGACGATGTATTCATCTTCCATAATGAGATCTAATACAATGTAATCACTTCCATAATGAAATCTGCTTTGGCAGCCACGAAACTCCTATGAAAGGGAGTTTACTCTGGGGTGTGGCCTACATTCAACGTATGAGTATGCACATTCTGGCAAACTCTCTGGTGTTTTACTCTAATTGGCACCTGGTTCACCATTTTCTGACAGCTAATTCTTTGGACTTGAAACAGGGGCTGCCATTTTGTCTGTCAGCCTTGGGATTCATTCACCTCCACAGCCTGTGAGCCAGCAGCTCGTCATAGACCAAGTTTGAATAAGTAAGCCTTTGCAGCTCTATGAATCTGGAAAAGCCTCCAGTCTGACAGCTGACCCACAAACTTGGAACATGCCAGACACTACAACCATGAGTTATTTCCTTGAAATGAATCTCTGTGTCTTTCTCTGAGGGTGAATCAAACTATATTGCTACAAAACCATAGGAGCTTTTATTAAATAACAAATATTCATAAGTTACTGGTTCTCAACATATCCTCCATACAGTTCTAGGTATTTCTGAAAGCAGTGTTTGTACTTCTCTAATCCTTCTCAAATAATTATGTCCTCTTCAAGTTATACTGTGTCAAAACAGCGTCCTTGGGGGGCTCAAATCATTCTTTGGGTTTGGAGAGTAAAAAGCATTCTAAACTGTAGGGTAGATGGGGAAGGTTTTCCGATGAAATTATCATAGGATAGCCCTTGCTACCCACAAACAATGTGCGTTGCTATGATGAATTTCTTTTTCCTCAGAAGGATTTTCCTTGTCTTTTTCTCACCAGTGAAGTTTTCCATTTTTTTAAAGGTTGCTTTTTTTTAAATGATAAGCTCCTGTGGTCACCCTATGTTCTTTGAGAAAATCTATCAAGATCAACCCTTGGGAATCTCAAACAACAGTCATCATAACCTTCTGAGTGACCTCCCGGCCCTGAACTTAACTAGCCCACAGATCTCCTGGGAAGTCACTTGCTCTGTGAGTCACATTGGTAAATCCAAGACTCCTCCCTGGTCATGACTCAACCCATAAAAGGCTCTTCGTTCTATAGTTGGAGCTTGCGCTTCATGATAAGACCTAGCCCAAAAACAACCAGTCCTTATGACGCTGCTCCACTCACTACTCACCCTCATGAAGGGATCACTAAAGATACAGATTCTACAGCAAAATGTGGTGAAGAAGTCAGTGGTGTCTAGCTATCGGAAAGAATGTAGGGTATTAGGGCATTAAAAGTTAAAATAAGCAGTCATTTAAGTGAGGTCAGCTAACCCCACAGTGAGGAAGCATCAGCCTATGTGAGCCATGGATTGTAAATAATAAAACCCAAGATCAGAGAAGGAAATGTATCAGAGCTTAAATTCTGAGCATCTGGTTTACAAGAGGCTATAGAAAATGGCGGCTCAAAGTCCATTTGCAGAGACCCCATTGAATTCCCTTAAATATGCTTCCATGATGTCCCTTGGACCATTGACCAGGAATCTAAAAAGCCCTGCTCCCAAAGTGCATTAGAAAGTGAATCAATGCATACATAATTAGGTTAAAATTTTTAATTTATCTTTTTTTTTTTCTTGGGATTATGACAGGGAAGTTAGGGGGAGAGGGGAGCTCTAATGGCAATTAGTATAAAATGAAGAATATATTCTACAATATTGTGGTAATGAGTACACAACTCTTTTGAATATACTCAGAGATGGGTGGGGGGGGGGGGATGTACAAGTAGCAACTGATTTTCCCAAAACATGGTTTTGTTTTGGAAAATGTAGTTCATTTTCATATAAATGTTATTTGTGTCGGTATATAAAAGTCTCATTATTGAATTTTATGCCATTAATATACAAACAAATCTCTTTAAAAATAAAATCTTCATTCCTTTTTATCTTATTTAACAGACTGATGGAAAGGTGAGTTATCTTAGCTGCTTGATCTTCACCCAAAACCTTGGCACCTATCAAGCAAAATCTGTCTGAGGTATTTTGGGGCAAGGAGGGTGGCACCAGACCACCCCATCCCTGACTGCAGGACTAGCAAGGGGGACTTATAGGATACTCGCCTTTCAGACATGAATTCTGAAGACTAAATGAGAGCATGTTTTGTTAGACAAGCAGGAATATGTAACCCTGGAAGAAATGGGGACTGCGCTGATGGTTTATGACATGTCCTTCTCTCTATTTAACAGAGAGCTATTCACCTGTACTATGTCAAGATCCCTGTTAGACTGGAGACAACAACTGGACCGATGGTTCCTGGGGCGCATGGGAGGGGAAGAGGCAGGGGGAAGTGAGTGTTAGCCAATAACTATGGATACAGGGGAATAGTTATGGTTCTGCAATTAATGGTGAGGAGGGTGTAGCTTTTCTGGGCTTGTTTTAGTGATCAAATTGTATCTGAGAGGAATTACAGAAAGGTATGTGATGGGTAAACTTGACAGTGGGTCAGGAGGAAAAAAAGAAAAAGAGGAAAGAAGGGGGAAAATATTGTGTTAGTCCAAGTTGACTGGAGAAACAAATCCAGAGACACTCATATGTGTGTAATAGAGAATTTCATATCAAAGAACAGTTGTACATTAAGAAAACATCCCAGCCCACTCCAGATCAAGTTCATAAGTCCAATATTACCCTATATGTCCTATGCCAGTCTATAGAATCCTCTTCAGACTCACACAACACATGCAATGATGCCAAATGCAGGAAGATCACAGGCCAGTGGGTGGAAAGTCTTGTGGTTCCATCGGCAGTGGAAGCAGCTCATCTCAGCACTAGTGTGGCTCTCCACATGGCTCCTCCAGCTCCAGTGCTCTGACTCAATTAGTGTAGCTCCATGTGGCTTGTCAACAAGAATGTCTCACAGGGAATGAGTGTATCTGACCTCCAGTGAGCTACTTATCTCCATTGCATCTCCAAATGAGGTCATCAAACTAAGACCTAATTGACAGGCTAGACTCCACCCCTTTTTCAAGTTGACAGGAGATTATGTAACTGCCACAAATATATATGTATAAATATTTATATAAATATATGTGTGCTTGTTCATATATGTATATATATATAAACATATATAAGCAGATCGACTTTGGGCCTCTACTTAAATCTTACCTCAGTACAAGAACAGTTTGTTCTAATAATGTGGCAATATATGATACTTACCTCCCCAAAATGATCACTGAAAACAAAATGGATGCATAAACAAGTGTGGTGATGAAAGCCAATGGTGCCAGGCTATTAAAAAATATAGTGTCTGGGATCTAAAAAGTTTGTAGTTAAACAAGTGACCCTTTACCTGGGAAGCAACAAAGCCCACATGGAAGAAGCACACCAGCCTGTGTGATCACGAGGTGTAGATGGGAAAAGATATCAGAAGTTCAAAAACAAGCAACCAAATTGGTGTGAAGGGGTGTGAATGTAGTGGAGATCCCAAACCCAAAACCTGTAAGATCATTGGACAGTTTCTCTCAGAAGGGCCACAAGGAAAGGAAGGTAAATTCAGAGTGCGGTATAGCACTGATGAACCACATAACTATCCTCTAGTTCTTTACTATTTCCTCCCCTTTCTATTATGGTTTTTGTTTTACTTCATTAACCATGCTAGATTTGCGTATATGCATTTGTATCAATAAGATCATTTTGTACATGAAAGCCAAGAGCAATCACCCTTCAGAACCAGTAACAGGAGTAACAGTTCCCTGAGGATATGGGAAGAATATGTGGGTGTGTGTCAGGGGGTGGCGGGGGTGATAATACGGAGCTGATAACATTGACGACTTTATAACCCCACTTGAGGTGAGTGAACAACAGAATTGTATGTGAATGGATATATTGGATGTGTAAGATAGGGCAAAAATAATAAGATGGGTTTCTGGGGGGTTGTGGTGGGGGTGGGAAGGATTAAAGGGGAGCTGATATCAAGGAGTTCAAGAAGAAAGAAAATGTTTTGAAATTGTGGTAGCAATTGTATAATACTGCTTGAGGAAATGGAACTATGTAATATTATGATACCTGTAAGAGCTCCCAATAAAACGATTTTTTTAAAGCTACCTGATGCCAAGATGTTCACTTGAAACTGAATATGCCACATTATGTGAGATCCCAATTTAAGCAGCTATGGCATAAAGGGTCTTCTTCCACCCGTCTCTAGACTCCAGCCACTGTGTTCTTCCCTTGTCTTCCCTCTCTGCGCATCTTCGAGGTCTCAATGTTAGGCCTGGCTTCAAAAACCCTTTTATTTCACGTCACCAAAAGTGTCTTTGTGTTTGAAGACACACTGGGAAGACTAAGACGCATGTATCATTGAGAGAACATACCTGTAGCTGACCACAGAAACCTGTTTAATCACCCTTTGTTTGGAGTAAACACGTGCATAGATGAACGCTAACCTTTTGACGTAACGAAGCGTGTATCCAAGCTTCACTGACTTTGCGTCCTCAGAGAACTCAGCGCCAGATCTCCTGACGAAACCTGAGCAGGCCAGTCCCTTTTTCTGCCTCTCGCTCATGCACAGACTCGCTGCATGTCCGCCTGCTGTGTGCCCCACTGTGGTCCCCACGATTCCAACAGGCAGCGCCTTAATGATGGCACGGCTGTGTCCCCACCACCACGCCACAGCCTCCCTGCCTTTGACCTCTCCTCAACCAGCACTTGTGTTCCCTTGAGTAGGATGAGAAATTACTCTCAAGTGGTTTCTGATACAAATGCCACTAATTCATGTCATCGGATTGGCGCTAGCTGCCCAAAAAAGTAAATAAAGCTTAATTGAGAGCAATTTTGCTAAATAACTCCCAGTTCCCTTTATCTTGATTTCTACCTCAATAAACACACAAAAGGACACTTGTCACATGAAATTCATGAGCTCATGCCAATACATCACTGGCCAGCGCTGTATTATGTACTCTGCGGTGATGAGTGTCCCCTCCGTGGTAATAACAAGGTCACTGGGCAGAAAATCATTCCACGGTCAAAGGGGAAAAGGGCACCTCCAGGAAAACAACCACTGAAGGGAGAGGAAATCAATCCCTCACCTTCCTCCCTCCGCTGTGATCTACCATGAATCCTGCCATCTGGAGCCTGCTGCCGCCTCGCACTCCCGCCGCCTGGACGCACCATCAATTTCTGAATGTCACCGCAAGCTCTGTTGCCTCCCCGGGGCCTTGTAATTTCCCTCTCCTTCTCGCCTCTAGCTACTAGAAACCATGTGACCCTGGAGGACCCCGTGTTGGTCAACATCAGGTTATATTTTTTACACAGAAATATCCCCAGCTCCTGGACGTCCCTGGTTTCCAGTCCCAAGGCCTGGGATTTTCTCAAGTGGGTGGTCAACTGGGCTTTTAACCAGGCTTGGAGGGGAAGGCCGCCCAGTGCACAGCATGAACTCTTATGTTAGCCTGCCATCTAGTGCCAGACCAGGGTTTCCCGCTGCGAAAGCCCTCACCACACTATAGATGCAGATACGTATATACCTGAGATAGTTTATTGTGCCAGCCTGGCTGATAAATGCAGGTGGGATTGACTGAGGGGGGGAAAGATGGATGGCTTGGTGAGCCTTGCCTTTCTTGTCTCTC
>NW_022106189.1:5417886-5419240 GCF_000313985.2 Echinops telfairi | reverse complement strand
ACCCCTGCCAGCGCTGAGATGCTTACACGCTCATTGATTCGGCTTTCTTCCTACAGTTGGTGTCATTGCGTGTGTTTTGTGAGATGGAGGAGGACTTTGTGGATTGGTTTTGGACATATGGGTTAATGTTAGACATTTGGGTTTGGGCAGCACTGTGTTGGGATGTTTTCTTGATGCACACTTAACCTTTATATAAAACTCTCTCTTATACATGAGTTTCTGTGGATTTGTTTCTTTAAAGTACCCAGACTAACACACCTACTGTGTTAGACAGGGTTCTCTAGAGAAACAAAATCAGGACACTTATGATGAGAAATAGATAGAGTACAAAGGAATATAATGGCTAATTAGTCCACACAGCAGTACAGAGGGCTCAGTTCAACTCACTTCCATGGAATAGTTAATATACTGGAAGTCCTTCAACTCATGAGGGCCGCTGGGTCCAAGGTCACAGAAGCAGACAGCTGAGTCTTCCATAGGGCGATGTAGGCAGTCCAGCCACAGGCAGCAAACAGCAGGATGGGTCACCAACAGTAAGCCAGATGACAGGATCCAACAGTCCCAAGCTCAAATGATGTATACACCAGCAGCATGGCAAAACAGGTCTCAAAGGAACCTCAAGTTCTAGAGACACGATCCACAGGTTTGCAATCCCACAGGTAGTGTAGCTCACAAGTTGAGGCAGAGAACTAGCAGCCACACGCTAGTCCAATCACCAAAGAACGAGAGGGGGGGCGGGGCAGGCTTCCCGAGCCATTTATCTCTTTTCCTTCCAATCAAACTGCGACCTGATTAATCCCACATGTTCCTATTGGCCAGGTTGGTACAATAAACCTATCACACCTACCTCAGGCTGGCTTCTTTACAGACCAGAGCCATGGAATTGGGGTGAATCCTCTCTAGGCACCCACCCACAGGCAGGCCAGGAGCTGTTCTCATGAGCACTGGGCTCACTTCAGAGAAGCCAGAAATGATCCCAAGTCCAGGCAGGCCTGACGTGGAGCTCCTCCAGCAGGGAGCTCCTAAGCTCTGCCAGAGCTCCAGGCAGCGTGAAGGGGGCCCAGGAACACTCCCCCTCAAGGGCTGCAGCAGCCCCAGGAGAATCCCAAGATGCCCCTCACTGAACAAACAAGAGACCTATCCCCCAAATGGCCCCGGTCTGCTGAAGCTGAAGAATAACTGCCAGAGGGGAGGGGAGCAGCAAGGTCCCCAGGGAATGATGAGGGTGGACATTGGGGACAGGGCGTGGTGACCCAACAGGCTGGACTGGAAAACACTCATAAAGGCCAGCGATCCTTGAACTAACTAGAAGCTTCTCTTTCTTGGTATATTTTAATTTGTTCTTTGTCAGTGG
>NW_022106189.1:5373088-5415346 GCF_000313985.2 Echinops telfairi | reverse complement strand
TAGAAAGGCGAGGCTCACCACCCATTTATCCCTCCGCCTTTCAATTAGCCCCACATGTGATTATTGGCCAGGTTGGCACAATTAACTCAATGTCCAAACTGCCATTTCGACATGTTGTGAATGGAAAGGGGCAGGATTCTGCAGGGAAGGTTTAGAAGGCTGGAAACATCTCCTTCAGAAGTGTATGGATTTTTTGTTTAGCAAAGGTTTTTACAATCCTTTTGACTTAAATGAGGACTTATATGCGTGTTACCTTTTTTATAAAACTCAAAGCAAACTCATTGCCATCGAACTGGACCCCTGGTGGCTTGGTGTGGAAGCACATGACCGTCGAAGAGCTGGAAGTTCTGAGAATAGGATGTGACGGCCTGGGAAATGCTGTGGGGCAGGTCTGCTCTGTCCTCGGGGCCTGTCAAGAGTGGGATGAAGTCCACAGCACGGCGACACCAGCAACAGGCAATGGCATATAATACCGTTCACATTTTTAACTCAAAAGATTACAACTTTCGCCAAAGACAAAGCTGTAAAAATGATATCTCAAGAGCATCTGGCCTCTAACTTCAAGAGCGGGGATGAGGAAGAAATAAGATCAACAGCTCAAGGCTGACTGCTAGGCAGTGGAGGTCAGACACACCTCCAACTTCCTGCCCTTTTAAGATTCTGACACCAGCGGCCCCTTACAAGGTACTCTCTGCTTCTCCGCTCACTTCATGGACGTGGCCATGCAGAACTCACAGAGCACACAATGCTGGGGCTTAGCAGGGGATTAATAGGTTACAATTCAGGGTCAAGAACAACTCAGGATACAGTTCTCTGATCAGGACAGATCCTCAGCCATGCCCAGATGCAGGCCTTTCCCAGGCTCCCAGTGTCTCAGCTAGGCCAAACTGATTTGCACAGGCAAGTGTTACAATGCCTTTCAGCTCCAGCAAGAAATGCCCAACAGCACATCACTCAACTAATGAGTGCCCAAAGGCACCCCATTTTCTCACTCCATGGCTCAGCAAGCCTAACTCCATCAACAAGTGCCCAGAGGCACTCAACTCTCACTCCTGGGTTGGCTCACTTCTGGGAACCACATTGCTCCTTAGGCCTGGAGTCCAATGTGCATCTCACACCATTCTCCTGCTGCTTCTCCCCCTCTTGTGCGGTCTCCAGTGTTACAATTGTCTCCTAGGTCTAGGAGGGTCTGAGGATAGGGACCCCAGGTCCAAAGCACATGTCCACTGCTGTTTCTTTTTAGTGGTAGCCCTCCTTTTACACATTTTGGTAATTCATTTAAAAACTAATGAGATGGCAAAACTGACCAATCTTCTCATTAGGGTTTCATACACCGTATTCTCCACTCCCACACAATGCCATGCACCTTATTTAAACTATCCAGTCCCTTTGGTGGGTGGGGCCACAAGCACCTAATTTGCACTCATTTAATGAGAGTTGAAACTTCATGGTGAGAATGGTCAACCCATCACACTGCAAAAGCCTTCCATATATCCCTGCAGGCTTGCGTTTTCTTCAGGATCATTAGTTTTCCTAATGCTTCAAGGAACAGCAGATAACATTACAAGAAATATTTTCTGTACCCCCAAAAGCAGAGGAAAGGATGGAGGAGGAATACTTCATTTTTTAAAAATCATTTTATTGGGGGCTCTTACAGTTCTTATCACAATCCATACATACATCCATTGTGTCAAGTACATTTGTACATTGTTGCCATCATCATTTTCAAAATATTTTCTATTTGAGCCCTGTGTTTTTTTCCCATCCCCATGGGGATTATATGTAGATCATTGTGATTGGTTCCCCCTTTCTCCCCACCTTCCCTTACCCTCCTGGTATCAATACTCTCATTATTGGTTCTGAGGGGTCTATCTGTCCTGGATTCCCTGTGTTTCCAGCTCTTATCTGTATGTGCTCTTGTTTAGCCAGATTTGTAAGGTAGAATTGGGGTCATAATAGTGGGTGGAGGAGCATTAAAGAACTAGGGAAAGTTGTGTGCTTCATTGGTGCTACACTACACCCTGACTGGCTCATCTCTTCCTTGTGACCCTTCTGTAAAAGGATGTCCAATTGTCTAAAGATGGGCTTTGGGTCTCCACTCCACGGTCCCCCTCATTCAAATTGATTTTTTTTTTTTGCTCTGGGTCTTTGATGCCTGATACCTGATCCCATCAACACCTCATGATCACACAGGCTGGTATGCTTCTTCCATGTGGGCTTTGTTGTTTCTCAGCTAGATGGCCACTTGTTTAACTCAAGCCTTAAAGACCCCAGACACTAATCTTTTGATAGCCAAGCACCATCAACTTTCCTCACCATATTTGCTTATGCACCCATTTTGTCAGGAAGGTGAGCATCACAGAATGCCAGGTTATTAGAACAAAGTGTTCTTGCATTGAGGGAGTACTTGAGTAGAGGCCCAATGTCCCTATCATTATATATAAACATATTTACATATGCACATGCCTGTATTTAGACCTCTATAAATGTCCTTTGCCTCCTAGTTCTTTCCTCTATTTCCCTTTACTTTCCTTTTGTCCCACTATCATGTTTGGCCTTCATTCGGGTTTCAGTAATTCCTCTCAGCTACATTGCCCTTGGCCAAACCCCACCAGGTATCCTATACCCTCTGGGACATCGATTTAAAATCACTTGTTGTTCCCTTGTCCCTGGGTTGGTTGACACCCCCTTTTCTTTCCCCCACCTCCCCCTCTCCCTTGTCCCCCCAGGAACCATCATCCTGTTGTTTTCTCCTATGGACGGTTTATCCCACCTATCTTATCTAGATAGACATGCAGAGACAATAATAAGCACAAAACAAGACAGAGCAAAACAAAACAACAAAAGTTACCAAAAAAGAAAAGCATGTAAATACGTAGTTCCGAGTGTGTTTGTTGACCTTTGAGTCATTAGACTGCTTGAGTCTGATGGGGTGTCATGACCCCAAAGTCTATTTTAGGTACTCCCCAGGGACTTCATTGCTTTGTTCACATAGCTGCTCTGTTGCACACACTTAAAGTGTTTTGCCCCAGTGCAGTAGGGTCAGATCGGGCACAATTCCTACACTATGTCTCCAGTGTTGTTCCCTGTAGGGCTATGGGTCAGTGAGGAATGTCGTGTCTCATAGTGGAGCCAGCCCTATGGTCCTCTCTGGGCATTGGCTGCTCTGAGCAGGAATATCACCCTCTGCGCTTGGTGGGCCAGGATGTGTTCCCCTCTCTCCTTCCCTCTTCGTTTGCTCCTGTGTGCTCTGATCAGACATGCCCCTCCCTGAGCTGTAGCTTCAATGCTGTCCTCTGAAGTGCATTCTTCTGGGGGCAGGGAGGACAGTGTCCACATAGTTGGGATTGGGGCCAACCCTGCAGACCTCTCTATTGGTTCTCTGCTTCATGCCAGTATGTTGCTTTCATGCCTTGGTGCACTGGGTGAAATCTGGTCCCTCTCCCCCTGTCCTGTGGAGATACAAACAATACCCTCCACTTGGGTGAGTTAGTGCCCTGTTACCCCGCTACCCATGTCTTCTTTCTTTCTTTACCCACCCCACCCCCCTTTTTAGTTGGCTGCCATATGTATCCCTAGATTGGGTCTGGCCCTTGCCATACTTCCTGGACCTCACCCCAGGAATGTATGTAGATAGCAGCTTTTCTCCTATGCCCCTTTTGCATTTCTAAGCTTACTTCAGTGGACTCATGTTGTACTTATCCTTTTGTGCTTGGCTTACTTCGCTTAGCATAATTCCTCCAATTCTTTCCATGTGGCGATGTGCTTCATGCATTCATCACTGTTTTTTAGGGATGCATAGTACTCTATTGTATGAATGTACCAGAGTTTTTTTAATCCATTTGTACGTTGATGGAAATTTGAGTTGTTTCCAACTCCTTGTGATTTTGAACTGCGCTAATGAACATTGGAACACAGATGTCTGGTCATGGTTTGTTTCTTGCTTCTTCTGGGTATATGCCAAGTAGGGGGATTGCTGGGTCATATGGTAGCTCAATTTTCATCTGTTTTAGATATCGCCAAATCGATTTCCATAGTAGTTGCACATACCTACAGCTTCACCAGCAGTGGACGAGAGTTCCTGTCTCCTCACAGCCCCTCCAACACTTGTTGCTTTCTGATTTTTTGAATTGGGTTATCTTTGAGGGTGTTAGGTGGTACCTCATAGTTGCTTTAATTTGTATTTTTCTTATGGCTAATGATCAGGAACATTTTCAAATTTCTGCCCTTGTGAAACTTCTGTTCAGGTCCTTTGCCCACCTCCTCAGTGGGTGTATTAGTCTGGCAACACAAACACCTTAACCCTATAATCCTGTGAATTTTTCCCCCACCTACGAAAGTTTGTAAGCCAACCACTTTATGCCTTTCGTGTGGTCTTAAAGGGACCTCAACTTACAGCGACACAGTCCACAGGCTAGGCGTCCCACAGGTAGTGTAGCCTTTAAATTGAGGCACAGAACAAGCAAGGCAGCCGCACACTGGTCCAATGATCAAAGAGCGAGAGACCACACAATTGAAATTTACATCTCTGGAGCTGAGGACTGACAGTTGGTGACCTGGCTGACAGTTGGTGACCTGCCTGGATGTTTTGCTGCCTGTGCTGGGATAGCCTAGCTCTCTCTCTCTCTCTCTCTACAGAGGACTACCGGACAGCCCTCAAGACTTGAAGAACCGCTAGTGTCTCACAACTCTCTCACGGGAGTGAGTTGCACTGAGCCATTTGTACTGCTTTATAATTTAACTGTTCATTTCTTGTATTATATATCTATCTGTTTATAATTTAACAGTACATTACTTGTGTTATATTTATCTGTTTATAATTTAACAGTTCATTTTTTGTTATATATATATCTATCTTTATAAATATATATATAATTATCAGCAATCTGGTTTTGTCTCTCTAGAGAATCCTATCTAACACATTTTGAGTGGGCAATTCATTTTTTTCTTATTGTAAGCCAGCAGTGTACTGTAGATTTTAGTAATAAGGCCTTTGTCTGGTGTTTCATTGCTAAATCATTGCTAAAGATGTTTTCCCAGTCCATGGGCTCTCTTATTTCTCTCTTGGTGAATTCTTTTGATGTACAGGTGTTTCATCTTCAGTGTATCCCACTTGTCAATTTGTGCCTCCTCTGTGTTTGTGTCCTTCCCTATCTCTGATAGCCTATGTATTGCCTACACTCTGTATTCCTTGTGCCAGCCCCTCCAAGGGAAAGAAGAGGCTTTCTACTCCTATAAAGATTTACCATCTCAAAAACCCTAAGTCCTGTAAGTTGAAATCAACTTGACAATATTGGATAGATTAAAGAACACTGGTGGCTCAGTAGTTAAGTGCTTGACTACTAACCAAAAGGTCGTTGGATCAAACCCACCAGCAGCTCTGCTGGACAAAGAGGAGGAAGTGCTTCTGTAAAACCTTGAGAATACTATCGGGCAGTCCTTAGGGTCACTAGGAGTCAGTGTCACCTCCCAGTCGTGTGTATTGGATAAATGCTGTTTGTTTGTCTATAAGGGGAGGGAGCCATCTTAGTTATCCAGCATTGCTACAACAGAAATACCACAAACAGATGGCTTTAGCAAATTTCTCTTCTAAGCTGAAATCTGACTTCAGGGTGCTGGCTCTGTGGACATTCTTGGACATCTCCAGGGGTCTTGGCATCAGTCTAGATTTTCAGCACAGGGACCCTGGGTCAAAAGGACACGCCTCACTCCTGTCTCTTCTTGGTGGTAGCAGATCGCTCCGCTTTGCATGCCCAGTTATCTCCGTCCAACTGCCCCTCCACTTCAGGCCAGCAGATCCCATGCTGCTGCCCCTCAGCTTGAGGCAGTGGATAGGGCCTTGTCCCCAGCAAGCATGTGCAACAGCCCACACTCTAGAACTGAGACATTGAAGAGCTAACTCTTTGAAGCCTAGGAAGTGGTAGCCCTGCTTGTAAGTCCACAGGCAGAGGTCTCTCCCTTTAAAACAGGGCTGCTCTGTTTCCTGTGCTCCTTGTCTCCTCAGTTTCTGCCTCCAGGTCCCCCAGCCGCTCAGCCCCTTGGTCCCTCAGGCTCTCTGCATCATGCCAGGCTATTCTCAGTGTTACACAGCTCTCTGGCTCCACTGATAAATTCCCAAAGGCACCGCACTCTGCCAGTAAGTCTCAACCCTAAAACCCTTAGCTCCCACGCCCTGTGGCTGGTAATCTGAGCTCCATTGACAAGTGCCAGAGGCACACCCCTCTACCAGGGAGCCTCCCCCCTGAAGCACTCAGCACTCTTGCTGTGGCTCAGCCCCCATTCTGTCTCACACTGCTCTCCGGCTGCTCCCCTCACCATTCCTCTGAAACGGTTTCTGGATGTCTGCCCCGCCCTCCGTGTTACAGCTCCCCTCTCTCACTTCTGAGTTCTCACGGGAATTACCTTTAACATGCATATTTCTACCAATGGCTTTGTAAGGCAGTTTAAGCTAAGAGTCTACACATAAATCTTTTTGAACTTACATAAGAAAAATTTCTTGAGTACTTAGCATAGCCTGAATGTCTTAAGGCAGCAATTAAATATTTTAATTTAAAAATTTTTGTTAAAGCAGCAATTAAAAGAGCCCAGATTAAAGCAAAATGTCCAAAATGGAATCTGAGGACTGTTCCCTGTAGAATTTGTTTTCCTAAATACTTGAGTACTTTTCATAACAAATTGATGGGGAGAGGGGGAATACTTGTAATGATGGCCTGAAACTTTGATTTCTTTGGAACCATCATCAAAACATTCCTAGTGAGACACATGCAAAGCCATGTTTGAAAAGACACTACAAATAAGTTTATCAGTTATGACAATAAAAATAAAGTCTTACTGACACTGAATAACTCAAAGGAAAAACAAACAAAAAAATCTCTCATAATCTCACTTACTTAGTTGTCAAAAAGTTCAGTATTGTACTATGTGTCGATGATGGTTCAGGTTGTGTGTCCACTCGGCTGAGCTGTGATGTTCCTGTCCGGCAGCTGCGTGCTGATGCAATCACCCCCGTGATCTCATCTGATGTGAGGGGATTAGGGTAGGATGCAACAACTTCGATCTGTCACAGACCTGACATGCTGTAAAAGGAGCCTCCTCAGGAGGGAGGGTCACATGGACTTCCTGGCAAAGCTCGGGCTTTTGCTCGCTCTGGATCCTGCATTCAGCTCTCCCCATCCAAACCCATGCTTGAAACTTGAGCCAGCAATCTGCCATATTACCTACCAACCTGGAATTCATAGCAACCCGCAGCCATGCGCCAACAGCCTGCTCTCTGACCTAATGATCTTGGGTTCCTCAGGCTCTGCAGTCAGTCCCTGAGTCAGGAGAAGCCCCAGCTTAAAGTCTCTCTCACCCAGACTTGAGACTTGCCAGTCTACCATGTGAATCATTTCCTTAAGTCTCTATCTGCTAGGCTTCAAAAAGTTTGGGGGGGGTAATACAATTAAAAGACAGTGAAATTTTTACATGAATTTTTGAAACCCCTCTCATATAAACCACTCATTTTGCTTCTTCTGGGTTTTTGGTATTATCTATTGTTATATTTATTAATCTTATATATGTTTTTAAATGTATCTAATATGTCCAGTGGCTGCACTGTATTCCATGATGTAAGTTAAAGGAACACAGCATACATACTAAGCCTAATTACTCAACAAAACCCGGGAACTTTTTAAATGCAGATTCGGAGCCTCATCTGCTATCTAAGAATCTCTGGAGATGATGCTGGTGAAGTATACTGGAAGAACTGTGGGCTGCCAAAAGAACAAAGAAATCTGTCTTGGAAGAAGTACGGCCAAGATGGTAAGACTGCATTTCAAGTACTTTGGACATGTTGTCAGGAGAGACCAGTGCTCAGAGAAAGATACTGTGCTTGGTAACACAGACTGACAGTTAAAACGAGGAAGGCCCTTGACAAGGTGGACTGCACAGTGGCTGCAACAACGGGTTCAAATATAGGAACAATTGTGGGCACAGTGCCTGTCTGGACAGTGCTTCCCTGTTGTACATGGGGTCGCTATGAGTCAGAACTGACTCATGGCACCTAACAAGAGATGATGTTATGGAATCTACCCTTGTGAGTGTAATGCAGTCATTTCAGTATCCTACCTAATTAATCAGCCAGGAGCCCTGGTGGTGTAGTGGTTCCTAGTTGGGCTGTGATCTGAAAAGTTCACAACCACCTGCCACTCCTTGGGAGAAAGATGGGGCTTTCTAATCCTGTAAAGAATTGCAGTCTAAAAGTGGATGCATAAGCAAATGTGGTGAAGAAAGCTGATGGTGCCCAGCTATCAAAAGATCTAATGTCTGGGATCTTAAAGGCTTGAAGATAAACAAGCAGCCATCTAGCTCAGAAGCAACAAAGCCCACATGGAAGAAGCACACCAGCCTGCGTGATCATGAGGTGTCGATGGAATCAGGTATCAAAGACCCAGAGCAAGAAAACATATCAATGTGAATGAGGAGGAGTGTGGAGTGGAGACCGAAAGTCCATCTGCAAACAATTGAACATCCCCTTACAGAAGGGTCACAAAGAAGAGATGAACCAACCAGTCAGGGTGGAGTGTAGCACCGATGAAACACACAACTTTCCCTAGTTCTTTAATGCTTCCTCCCCCTACTATCATGACCCCGCTTCTACCTTACAAAGCTGGCTAGACCAGAGCATGTACAGGGGTACAGATAAGAGCTGGAAACACATGGAATCCAGGACAGATAAACCCCTCAGGACCAATATTGAGAGTAGCCATACCTGAAGGGGAAGGGGAAGGTGGCGGGAGGAGGGGGAATAAAAAGGGGAACCAATCACAATGCTCTACATATAACCCCCTCCCAGGGGGATGGACAACAGAAAAGTGGGTAAAGGGAGACATCAGTCAGTGTAAGATATGAAAAAATAATAGTAATTTATAAATTATCAAGGGTTCATGAGGGAGGGGAGGGGAGGGAGAGGAAAAATGAGAAGCTGATACCAAGGGCTCAAGTAGAAAGAAAATGTTTTGAAAATGATGATGGCAAAAAATGTATGAATGTGCTTGATACAATGGATGGATGTATGGATTGTGATTTGTATGAGCCCCTGAAATAGTTTATTGTGCCAGCCTGGAGAACCCTGTCTAACACAGCCCCCAATAAATTTTTTTTTTTTAAAGTTTGTGAAACGCTGGAATGATAGGGGAAGCCCCAAATCCATTTGCAGACTCCTTGTGTAGATGGAGTATCAGGTGAATACCCACTAACCATAGTCTAGGCATGTGAATAGCCTCAGTATCAGACAAAGAGCTCTGTAAAGCTAGGCTGGAATGTAACATCTTGTCCTTAGATCTCCTTTTGACCCATTTTGAATTTAATCTGTTTTTAAAAATATTTTCTGCTTTCATTTTGACTGATGCTTTTGTTTTATTTGGTCATTGTTTTTTCTGTTTTGTTTTTTTTGTACAGGGAAGTCAGGATGAGTAGATCTACGAAGAAAGCAACTGGACTAATAATTACCTAAGACACAAAAGAGGAGGTTGAGGGAAATGAGGAGTCAAGGGCAATGATTATAAGAAGAACATATTCTAAAATTGATTGTGGTGATGATTGTATAACCCGTCTTAATATGACCGAACTATTGAAGTGTATTATGTTAATTTTATCTCAATACAAATTTTATTTTAAGATTAAAAAAAACAAAGTCACAGGGGCAGTTCTACCCTAGCCTATATGGTCGCTATGAATTGGCGGACTAGATGGTAGTGAGTGAGAAGTAATCATCAAATACTTCATTTATTTAATAAATGAAGATTTATTATCTATCCATCTTGATAGATATCAGGTTGTGTCTAGATATTTGCTGTTATAATATAAAGCACTAATGTATCCTTAGAGAATGCATATATATACATAATCACTTCCCAAGATAATAGCATGCTGTTTGAGGGTTTTATGCTGTTGTTGTTTGTATTTTTTAAGGAGTTGAAATTGATTCAATGGCAGTTGAGTTTGGGTTTTTGATCAAGGGAACTGTGCGTCGTCACCGCAGCTCCAGGACTCACCACACAACCCCACACAGAGAGGCCAGGAAACTGAGGAAGACTGCCAATCATCCCAGACCATGTGGGCTCCTTGGAAGTTAGACTCCTCCTAACCTTTGAGAAGCTCTCAAAGAGAGAGGACTGCCTTCTTCCAGATCTGCTCCATCGTAAAGGTCCTGCTCAGAGTTCCCCTAGGGCTGGAGCACTGAACTGACTTCAGCCTTCAGCTGTCTGCTGCTACTAAAGTTCATAGATGTCTCATCCCCAAGAACAAATTCTCAAATGCAGTTCCACACACTGCTAACTATTTTCAGGTGTCTGCAAGTACAACGGTGTGGGTTTAAATGTGGTTTCCACTTTGGCCACAATTTATTTCTGGGGAGCAATGTTTCTCAAGCTATGCTTGTGGACATGTTCCCAAGGTTCCCTGAACATTTTTCTTGTCCCCCATAAAAGCAGATTACAGCACTCAGGGTTGAAAATCTCTGGCTTAGGATCCTAACACCACATTGCTTGTCTCTCCCACACAGCACCCAGCCCAGGCCAGCACTGGGCAAATGAAGCCGGGTTCTGCTGCACAGTGCTTCCCGGAGGTAGGCACGGAGACTTGCTGCCACACTTGGGCCCTTTCCCAGAACTGGAAGAATCCATGTTCTGCCCTTCACCTTACTGAAAGACGAATAATATTCTGGGTTTCCGGAAGGCTGTCAGAGACATACTAAGTGCGGCTCCATTCACAGTACAGTGAGGGCCAGGGATAGGAGGGCCTTTAGCAAGGTCACACAGTTAGCGGAAACAGAAGTGGCCCATTTCAAGGTCAGTCCCAGCCCACGAGGATGCTACCTCCGCTGGTCCACTGATTCGAACGCACGCAGGAAGGCCCGTCCCAGCGTCAGCATCCGCGTCCCATTTCGGCCCTCTCCGTCCCCGGTCGCCCGCGGGCACGCCCCGGCTGGGCCGAGCCCGTCACAGCCTTTCCACACGCCCCGACTGGCCCGGCCCTGCCCGCGCCGCGCGCCCTCGGCTGAAAGAAGGAGCGCAACGGCGGCCACGGCCCGCGCGCTCTCCCGCCCGGCCGCAGAAGCGGCGACGAGGCGCCAGCGCCACCGGGCGTCGGCGCGCGTCGGTGACGTCACGGGACGCGCCGACGATGCACGCCGAGCGTCGGCCCGAGCTGCCAGGCCGGAGCGTCTCGGTCTCTCGGCGACGGGTCCCTCCTCCGAAACTCGGCGAGGGAAGCTCTGCCAGCCGGCAGCTCCTGAAGAACGTGCCGGGAAGGTAACGCGGGAGAGGCGGCTGGTGGACACGTCATCCCAGCGCACCGGAAGCGACCTGAGAATGAAGAGTAAGCGAGCTTCAGGGCCACAGTCTGGGAGAAGGGTGCGACTATGAAGGGTCGGGGACGTAGTGCTGGTGGGCGAGATGGATCTGGCTGCGTGTCAGTGTAAGGTCTGAGCAGGAATTTGCCACTATACCCACCAAACCAAACACCACATCCACTGTCATTGGGTAACTCATAGCGCCCCTGGGTTTCTGGGACTGTGACCCATCGGCGGAGGAGACAGCCTCAGCTTTCTCGCGAGGAGGGGTTAGTGGCTTCGAACTACTGACCTGTGATTAGCAGCCCAATGCCTAACTCACTACACCACTAGGGCTCCACTTTACATAAGAGAAACCAAATCCCAGAGTGCGGGCTTGATGCCTGGGTTGCAGTGAAGCGCCCCTGGTGGGTTACTCTGTAGGTGTGATGCCGAAGCAGAGCCCACGTCACTGGACAGACTTAGGCACTACTACCCTGGCTGACCATAATCAAGGACTTGCTCCGCTGTGACCCAGTTTCCCCTCTGTAAAGTACTGATGGCAGAGTGGCTTAGATATTGCGTGTTCCCCCACAAGGTCAGCAGCTGGAAACCACAGGAGAAAGACCGGCGTTTACGCTCGGAAAGAGTTACCATCTAGGAAACTCACAGGGGCAGTTCTGCCTTGTCCTATAGGGTCTCGATGGCTGGAAGCCACCAATGGCATTGAGCGTGAGGAAGGTACTGATGATGACCCTCTCGGTGTAAAGCTCAGAGAGCATCCCAAGGTGTTGGGAGACCTGCAGAGTAAAGATGTGCTCAAGATTTTGAGATCCAGTTCTCTCACTCCTACTTCTTTGCACAGGTTAACGATAAGCTGTGATTTTTGTCAAGTGCATTATAGCATAATCATTACCTTAAAGGATACTTTTGAAGATGAGTGAAGTCGTTTTGACTAGCTGCTGGCAAGTAATGAGTGCTCAATAACTGTTGTATAGAACTGCAGAAGAGACTGTCAAGCCTTCTGTTTACCCTGTGACAAGTGAAAACAGTGATTCCTGGGGTCCCAGCTTCTACAGGCAAGTTGTAATCCCCACCTTCCATTTGAGAGGGCATGGAAAAGGGATATCATTGCTGATGTCAGATGGATCTTGACTGAAGGCAGAGAATACCAGAAAGATGTTTACTTGTGTTTTGACCATGATAACATATTCAGCTGTATGGATCATAAACTATGGATAGGCTTGAGAAGAACTGGAATTCCAGAACGCTTCATTGTGCTCATGCAGAACTTACACCTGGTCTAGAGGCACTCATATAAACAGAACAAGGGGATGCTGCATGGTTTAAAGTGTGTGTGTCAGGGTTATATCCTCACACCATACTTATTCAGTCTATATGCTGACCAAGTCATCAGAGAAGCTGGCTTATATGAAGAAGAATGTAGCATCAGGGTTGAAGGAAACTTTATTAACAACCTTTCATATGCACATAATAAAACTTTGCTTGCTAAAAGTGGAACTTGAAGCACTTGCTGATGAAGGTCAACGACTTCAGCCTTTAGTATGGATTACAACTCAGTGTGAAGACGACCAAAATCCCCCAGCTGGACCAATGGGTAAATCATGATAAATGGAGAAAGGGATAAAGTTGTGAAGGATTTTGCCATGTTTGGATCCACAATCAATGCTCATGGAAGCAGCCATCAAGGGATCAGATGCCACATTGTATTGGGTAAATCTGTTGCACAAGATACCATTAACATGTTGAAAAGCAAGCAGGTTTCTTTGAGAACTAAGGTGCATCTGACCCAAGCCATGGTATTTCCAACCACCTCCAATGCAGGTGAAAGTTGGACGTTGAATAAGGACGAGTAGAGAAGAATTGGTGCATTTGAAGTAAGGTGCCAGTGAAGAGTATTGAAAGTTCCGGGAGGCCAAAAGAACAACCAATCTGCCTTAGAGAAAGTACAGCTAGAATGCTCCTTAGAGTCAAGGATGGCGAGACTTCATCTCACGTACTTTGGACACGTCGTCAGGACAGACTACCATAGTTCCTGGAGACGGGCATCATGTTTGGTAAAGGAGGGACAGTGAGAAAGAGGAAGGCTCTCAACAAGATGAGCTGACACAGTGGCTGCAACAATGGGCTCAGACATAAGAACAGTTGTGAGGTTAGTGCAGGATCCGGCAGTGTTTCCTTCAGTGTACATAGGGTCGCTGTGAGTTGTAACCAACTTGATGGCACCTAACAACATATCCTTCCATTTGAGGGAGAATTAGACCCTCAAATGGTTGGCTTGTTCAACCATAAACTTTTAAAAACTCACTATCATTGACTCAGTTCTGGCTCACAGCAACCCAGTAGGGCAGGGTAGAGCTGCCCCTGTGGATGGTAACTCTTTACAGAACTAGAAAGCCTTCTCTCTCCCTCCCCTTTGGAGGAGCTGACCTGGAGGAAGGCAGCCCAATGCATAGCCACTATGCCACCAGGACGCCAAACGTAAACTAGGGATGAGCCAAGGCACTGGAACGAATAGCGTGTTGTGGGCTCTGCACTGAGCTGCTGACCATGAGGTCCCTGGTTGAGGCTGTCTACTCCAGTAAAGATTTAAAGTATCAGAAACACCCCAAAGGGCAAATCTCCCCTGCCCTAGAGGGTTGCTATGAGCCGGATCGACTCGATAGCAATGGTTTTGATTTCTGGTTTTGAGGGCAGACCCATGTTTCTAATCATTTGACCTTCACAACAGACTTCCGTCTCATTCTTATTGCATTCACATCATATTCTGCCCAAAAGCCACCATTTTCTACTTCAGACAAATTAAGTCAGAAGCAGGAGTGTAGTTGTTTTTAGAGGTTAAAACCACATTAATATTTACTTTGAATTGGAAGAACTGTTTGAAGACTGTCTGGCATCGTTGCTGGGGCACCATCTATTTAATATGATCCATTTCAGTTTCCTGGAAGTTAAAATGGGGCAAAGTTTTTCATTTTGTAAAGTCATTTCAACTCCATCTAGACTGTTGGCCTCCTTCTCTGGTGTGCCAGAGTGCAGTTTGGTTAATTAGGTGCTTTTTTTCTAAACAAATAATAACCATTTCCGTATATGAGAGTAAACCATAATATATGAAATTGGACAAAGGAATCTATAGTTTACTAAGATCCTACAGATTCCCACACACAGTCAGGTTTTAGAAGCACCGTTTTAAATCACAGCCTTAACACTTCTCGGTTAGGCGTGGCAAGGGCGGGAGATGAGACATCTGAGAAAGCTTTGTGCTCAGCTCCTCTGTGACACCACTCCTGCCTTCCCCAACTAAGCTAGTTCTTTTCAATGGCCATACCCCACAGGAACTGATTGTTTGTTTTACTCCCCCAGGTGTGATCTACAGTGCCCTTGCTCAGAAAGAGGCAAAAGAGCTCGATGTTCAGGTATGTGCTTGGCAGGCAGTCTAGGAGCACTCCAGGGGGTGGTAAAAATGCCTCCCTTGCTGTGAAGCCTCTAATGCTGGCTCAGACCTTCTTCCCCGCGGTGCTCCTGGTCTTCCTAGTAGGCAGACCGCTCTATCAGCATCTGTTGTATCCGTATGCTGGCCTCCCCTCCGCTCTGCCAAAGTAAAATTTGGTTAACTGGGACCTCTCCTTTTTTCTTTAATGAACTTGATAAATGATACGAAATTTTCTATATGAGGGTAAGTCAACAACTTTTCCTATAAACTCAGGCATCTTTATTAAACAAAAATATCAAAACATGAAGCTATTCGTTCTCGACACATCCTCCACTGAGGGCTTTAAACCTGAAGGCAGGTGTCCATGTCTCTAGCCCAAAGAATTCTCTCTGCTCTGATTTACGCATGTCAGAATGGGAATTTGGGCACCTTCAAGGGACACAAATTGTGTCCTTTTGAAATGTTCTCTGAATGCAGTTACTAAAAGAAATCCGAGTAGGTGAGGTCAGGGCTGTAGGGTGGATGGAGGGGGTAAGGCTTCCCAATAAAGCTCATGTAGCACAGGCCCTGGTTCCCTGGGGGGATGAGCAGGCACATTGCCACGATGGAAAAGGTGTCAGCGCAACTTTCCTGGCCTTTTTCTCCACGGTGCGGTTTCCCATGGTCCTAAAACTATTTCTAGGAAGCTCCCATGATGGTTCAGCGCCCTTCAAGGAGAGCTGTCAAGATGACTCCCTCAGGATTAAAGAAAAATCTGCCCCCATAACCTTCTGAGCTGCCCTCACCTCTCTGCCATGAAGTTAACTGGCGACACCAGATCTAGAAGTCACTCTTGATTAGTCCTTTCTTATTCGAAGGCACCCTAGTGAGACCAAGATAGGTGTATTATTGAGAACTGCTCTGCAGCCACGCATTGATCACAGAGATACGTGTAACCTGTGTTCTGTGGAACATGCCAGTGTGTGCATGAACTAGACTGGAGTTTTGATTTACCTTCATATATTACTCGTGAACATTTCTCCAATCACACATTCTAATACAATTTTCCACAGTTATGACTACAACAAATTAAATTTTCCTAATATCTCAACATTATTTAACAAATCTTTTACTACAAATATATAGTTATTTAATTTAAATTTTAAAGGTACAACTCAAGTATGTCCAGGTCTCTCTAATATCTTCTTTGCCCTGCAATGGAGGCTTACCAGGGTTGCCCACCTCTGGGACTCTCTCCCCTCTTGGTCCTGGCCTCGCCACCACTCTGCACTCATGGGCTGAGTGCACTCAATCTCCACGGTGAGATTGTCTAATGATTTTTTTTTCACTTCCTTGCTGTGATTTGGGTGGAAAATTTATAGAGAAAATCACTTTTCATTCAACAACTCATATAGTTTGTTTTCGACATGGATTGCAACCCCCACAATGTAACAGCGCCCTTCCCACTTCCTCCCTATTTCTCCCTTCATTTATCCCCCTTTCCTTCCCTGCTCACCTTCTCAGCTGGGCTCGTGGGCAGCTTTCCTGTGGCCAGTCGTTGTAAGGACACAGACCTCCATGGGGTGATTGTTCACCTGGTCTTTCAATTAGCTAGGGTGTGCTACAGGGTGATTTCAGTTCCAGGCTTGGAGGGTGTCTAAGGCCCAGAGTCTTGGGGCTCCACCTGTCTCTTGGAGACCATTAAAGCTGGACTTAGTATGATGTTGAGGGTTTTTCCAACTTTTTCCCTCTAGGCCCAGGTTCTCTTTTCGTAGCCCTGTCAAAGGTCAACTGGGGTAGCCTGGCACCGTCTACTTCTTCGGGTCTCAAGGTCACAAAGGCTAAGGTGCATGTGGTCTGTTAGTCTTTTCAATGAATTGTTTCCTTATTGCTTTGGTTTTCTTCACTCTTGGCTCTGGATACCTCTGGTTGGACCTGCTAGTGTTTATCATTTTGAAATTTGTTCCACTTTTTCTGCTACTCTCCAGAACTTTCTCTTGTGATCCCAACCAGAGTGATCAGGAGTAGTAACCAGGTACCACCTCGTTCTTGTGGTCTTAGGGCCAGGGCTTGCAGGGTCCACTAGTCCATCGGACTGATTGTTTCCATGCAACTTCAGTTTTCTGCATCTTCTTTGTTCCAGATAGAGGGAGACTAATAACCGCATCTTAGATAGCTGACCTCTAACTCTCTATTCACCAAAGTTGCTGTTCACCAAAATAGGATGTAGAACTTTCTTTGTGAACTGTTAATGCCTATTGACCCTGGTGTCCCCCTGGTGGCTCAGGCCCAGTGACTCGTCCCCTCAACATGTCTGGTTATGGCTAAGGACTTTGCATAGCTCTCCCCCCTGTATGCTTTACTGTATGCCTGCATACCTTTGTGGCACATATAAATACACATGTCAGACATATATCTATCCGTGGGTATAATCCCTTTGCCTTCCTGTCCCTGCCTATCTGTATATCCACTTGTAGATTATTGTTAGTACTGACATTGCATGAATAAGCACGGAGTAGTGTGAGGGGTCTTCAAAGAATTCATGGGAAAATAGGGAGGTTTACCGAGCAGATCATCAGTCTTGCACTCATCCATTCACCTTCTGTCTCAACTCATCCGTTGCCCCACACTGCCGTCGCTGACTCCAATTCTCCTGTGTTTCTTGTTTCCATGGCTCCCCCTTTCCTGACCCGCTGAACCTGGTCCTGGCTAAGTGCTGCCCTTTTGATCTGAAATATGTCGTCAGTTCCAGACCTGAAGGGTGACTAAGAGCCATAGTCTTGGGGTCCCACCTGTCTATCCAAACAATCGGCTTCCCATTGATCCTTGCATTCCCTGTTCCTGGAACATTCTGAAGCCCCTGATATTTGTTATGGTTGCCATGGTTGCCTTTAGCTCTGTGGGAACAGCATGGTGTTCTGTCAACTCCCACCATACCCCCCTGGTGGGCACGATCTTTGACCCTGCCACGGTGCCCTTCCTAGGCAGTGTGTCAGTCTGGGTAGAGTAGAGAAGCAAATCCATGGACACACATATGTGTATAAGAAAGAGATTTATATACAAGAGCAAATGAACATTGAGAAAACACCCCAGCCCAGTCCAGATCAAGTCCATAAGTCCAATATTAGCCCATGTTTCCGATATCAATCATAAACTCTTCAGACTCATGAAACACATGCAATGACGCTGAATGCAGAAGATCACAGGCCAGTGGGTAGAAAGTCTTTGGATCCACTGTCATTGGAAACATCTCAGCTCTGGCAGGGGTTTCTCTGTGGCTTCTCCGGCTTCCAAGGACTGGTTGCGTCCATGTGGCTTGTCTTCTGCAATGTCTCCCAGGGAGTAGCAGAAAAAGAGGTGTCTTCCATCTCCAAGAAGGAAGTACCAGATTTCCCAGAATTCAAGGCCATGCCCACACAGAAGTCTCATTGGCTATCTCCAGATTGACAGCCTAGACTCCACTCCTATACTCTTAATCCTTAAATTGACACCAGATTAGGTGACTACCACAGGCAGGCAAATCACATTTGACCCTGCAGTTGAAGTGGATGTTTCCAACGTGCTTGATCAATCTGGCAAACACTACCCAGGCCTCATAGAGAGTGGGTTTCCTGGAAGACACACTGTGGAAGCAGAGAGGTCTTGCTGTCTTCTCTAGGAAAGAAGGGGTGTGGGTATTTGTAAATCAGGGCACAGGCCTTCCTCGTCGCGGTCAGTGGGCCTGTGGGCGCCACGCGGAAGCAGCCCGGTGCCTGCCACCGGGAAGAATGCTGTGCAGTCCATTGAACCTTCGCCCCTCTCCCTTGCAAATGCAGGACTTGGCAGCTATTGAGTGCCTTACGGTGTTCACAGCCAGTTAGACGGTTAGACGACTAAGGGGCCGACAGCCCCAAGTGTCCACAGTAGAACCCCCTCTGGAGGCTGTTGAAGCTGGCCTTCCAGAAGCATGTCCCATGAGTGGGTTCATGCTGCCAGCCTGCCCGTTGGTGGTCGGACAGCTCACTGTGCTGCCTGAGCCAGAAGCAGCAGGCTCCCACAGGGATTGCAGACAAGACCGGGCCAAGGCCAAACTCAGAGGTCGGGTGCTTAGGGTACCATCCTTTTAAGGGTCTATGGCAACCAGCCACTGCGTTTTGCCGTGTGTGGAAGTGAGTGCGAGTAGGCCAGGTGCTGTGCTTGGCAGTGCCTTGCCTTCCCAGGCCTGAGATGGCACAGATCTGCAGCCATGCCCAAGGGAGCTTCATCTGGGTGTGGCCCTGTCGGAGCCCCGCCCCAACCCCCAGCTGGGCTCTTATCTCTTGTGTTCTGCTCACTGCCCTCCTGCAGCCCCTCCTGGCCCTGACTGAGCAGATCGCTCTTCGACAGTTCTCATGTTTCCCTACCAAATGGCAAACGGTTCCTCCTCCGCCAGTAACCCAGAGCACTAAGGGGTTGAGATTTGATGTTTGGGGCTTCCTGGCACACCCAGCCCCAAGCTGGCGCCCACCTTCCACGTCCTGGCAGTGGTGAGCAGCAAGCTCTGGGCAGTGGGCTCAATGCCCTCCAGTAGGGCATTCACATCCGCAGCCTTGGGGTCCTGGGCTGTGGGACCAGAGCAGTCGCACCACCTCTCCTGCAGCCGGCGGGGTCCGCCCGATCCGAGGCCTTCGTGAAAGCCTTCTTGAGGCGCAGCCTGCCCCGCATGAGCCAGCCAGCCCTGGAGGACCAGCTGCAGCGCAAGGCGGTCGTGCTGGAGTACTTCACGCGGCGGAAGCGCAGGGAGAAGAAAAAGAAATGCAAAGGCCTCTCTGCCCGGCAAAGGAGGGAGCTGCGGCTCTTCGACATCAAGCCAGAACAGCAGAGGTGAGCCAAGCCCACCCTGGCCCCCATGCGCCTGGCCCAGGGCTGGCTGGGCCTCACCTCCTCCCCACCCACCCACCCAACAGGGGACTTTGGAAACCAGGAACAGTGTGGGTTACAAGTTGGGTTGCCAACCACAAAGTTAGCAGTTCAAAGCCACCAGCCATTCCTTGGGAGAAAGATAAGGCTGTCTGCTCCTGCAAAAAGTTATTATTTGAAAGTCCCTAGGGAGCAGCCCTCCTCTGTCCTGTAGGCCCGCAGAGCCAGCTTCGCCTCACTGGCTTGGAGCTCCTGAAACTAAGGGTGCGTCTCCCTCGTCTGCCACAGGGGGGCAGCCTTCCTTTACCAATTTGAGCTGTGCTTGGGTTTGGCTTTCCCTAGCAAGACTTGGTGAGATGGGCACTTTAATTGTTTGGCATCGGTCCTAGCCTTAATAAGATCAGTGCTGTAAGTGAGACTGTTGCCTATGGCAACTGGCTGTTTGTCTGTCGCTTTTCGTAGACAGGAAAGAGGAACTGATACTTCCCAATATATACCTCCCTGGAGCTTTGAATAGCACTAAAGAGAAGCACCCACTGGGCCTGTTTTTCAAAAAAAGATGCTGCCCACGCGCTCCAGCAGTCTCTGAAAGGGCTATACCACGTCCCGTGGGCGGTGTGTTCTTCCCGGCTGACACACCGTTCCCGCTGGCCTCTATTCTGCTGTCTCAGGACTTTCCGTGGGCTTCCGCTCAGGAGCAGGGGCAGAGGCAGTCAGGGCGGCACATCCTCGGTGGCCCCTCAGGCAGTCGGCCGGCCTGGCCTGGGGGTCCGCCTAGGTGGAACCAACTGCTTCATGGAAGCGCCGCGGAGTGACCAGGGCACCTGAGAGTGACACAGGAAATCCTGTGGGGTCCCTGCCAGGCTCCATTCACCTTCCATGGCACCCCAGACAGCCGCAGCTTGTCCCATGAGGACTTACTAAATTCAGGTTCACCTAACAAAACTTCACTAACAGTGACCAATTGAAGTCTGCCTCGAGGAGAGAAGTCGGGGTGAACGCACGGAGGCACCTGGCCTTCATCACCCCACCAGCAGAAAGGCGCCGGGGAGGGCACTGAGAGTGGGCAGTGAGGTAGCCACCGTAGAACCAGGACTGGCGGGGGCTTCTTCAAGGTCCCTGTCTGGTTCTCGGTTGGCACTGAGCCAACGGCTGGGCTCTAGGGAGCACCCTTTGGCCTCCTCCTGCCTGACTTCTCACTGTCTCTAACTTTACCACAGGTACAGCCTTTTCCTCCCTCTCCATGACCTCTGGAAGCAGTACATCCGAGACCTGTGCAACGGTCTCAAGCCAGACACGTGAGTTGAATTGTTGGAGGTGGCACGTTGGGGCAGAGCCCATGTCGGATGTTCTCTGTTGTGAATGCCGTAAGAGGTGCCTGCCTAGCTTGAGATGCCTGTAGAGCTGTGTGCTTCTCTCAGGACTGCCCGGGGATAATGTGAGGGGCCGTTTGCCTTGCAGGCAGCCACAGATGATCCAGGCCAAGCTGTTGAAGGCAGATCTTCATGGTGCGATGATTTCAGGTACCTTGCTAAGACCATGTGGTCATCCAGCCGTCAGTCACCAGGGTCCCTGTGGTAGAGAACCAGGCACACAGACCCCACACCCTTCATCACTGCTTGAGAAACCCCCATTCCACTGAGGGTCACAGGGGGTGGAGAGGAGTTGGGCTACTGGGTCCCTCGGCACCTTCTCCACACAGGGACCCCTGCCAGTGTCCCAAAGGGCAGAGCAGCCATTCGCCTGGGTCTTGAGCAGCCCTGCCTGGGGCTCAGAAAGCAGCCTGGCAGTTGATTCCAGGCTGACGTCTGCAGGCAGACCCCTCCCCAGAGCTCCAGACCTGGGTGTGAGCTCCCAGGTGTCCCCTGATGCCGCCCCTCATCCTGACCTCCCATCTCAGGCAGTCAGCAGTGTGACACTGGTGGTGGTGCTGCTGCTGCCAGTGCTGGCAAGGTGGCTCCACGTCTCAGAGGCCCGTCACAACAGGAGGCACACCTGGCCCTGCACCCTCCTCACGGGCACGACTATGTCTGAGCCAGTGTTGCAACACCTGTGCCATCGTGTCTGGTTACGGGGCTTCCTCCGGACCACCAACACAGCATTCCTTCTCCTGAGACCACGGCCGGAGTCCAGGAGACCTAAGGAGCTTCTGACTTCCTTCCTTCAAGACAGTGTACCTGTTGGCTTGGACATTTTCACTCCTGACCCTCACTTCCAGGCCCTGTACCTGAATCTAAGCCCTTTCAGAGCTCCTCATGCACCCCAAGCCCCTGAGTGATGGGGAGGAGGGTTTCAGGACAGACAGCAGATCATGTTCCATCCTGGCTTCAAACCTCCCAAAGGCACCCATGCTACAGTGGCCTGCCTCCACCAAGCTCCCCAGGCCTCTGGGCATTCCTCGGCTCCCCTCTGGCCACCCTGACCGGCCTTGGGGCCTTGGCATGGTCATGGCCCCTCCCTGACCGGCCCCTTTCCTTTGCAGTCACAAAATCCAAGTGTCCCTCTTACGTGGGAGTGACAGGGATCCTGCTACAGGAAACAAAGCACGTCTTCAAGATTATCTCCAAAGACGACCGCCTGCGAGGTACAGAGCCACCTTCCAGGCGCTCCATCACCCTTGGCGTCATGTACGCAGCCGCTCCGTCCAACTGTGATGTCAGGCTCGAGGAGCCCACCTGCTGGCCCAGTCGTTCTCCCTGAGGCAGTTGTGGGCACAGGCATTGGGTGGGGGTGGGGGGGGGCAGGAAACGCAAGAGACCAAGGTTAAGACCCTCTACCTGCCAAAGGGGGTCCCTGGGTGGTGGCAGATGGTTAAGTGCTCAACTACGAGTGAAAATGTTGGCAATTCAAGCCCAGCCAGATGCACCTGGGGAGACAGGCTGGCTAGGTGCTGCCGGGGAGGAGTGCTCCTCGGCACACATGGGGCCTGAGTCAAAGGCAGCTAGCAAGCTGCCCTGCCCCGGAATGCAGCCACCCGGGTCAGAGGGTACCCGGAGTCCCAGTCCTAGCAGCCAGCCAGGGGGACTTCCACGCCCTGCCTCGCTTGCCTGCACACCAGACTCCAGCACCAGTTGCAGGAGGCTGTCACCTGTGAGCTTGGTTTTACTCAGTTTCCCCCTCTGTTTCTAGCATTTCCTGCCGCACTTGTGTTTAACCTCCAAAGGTGGGCTCCCGGTTCCCCACTGAGCATAAAGCCAAGAGTCCATCTGGAAATGGTCAGGAACAGATTTTCTGGGAGTTTGTGGTTGTGAGAGTTTGGTTTATTATATATAACCTCTGGCCCTAAAAATTAGGTGGTGGTATATTTAAAGGAACATAAATGGAATTGGCCATCTAGTGGAACGAACTCTGATCCTGGGGCTGCCGCCTTTCTGCTTTCCCCACTTGCTGGAAACTTGTTCCAGTCCTGATGCAGGCCTTGTATGACTAACTTTCTGCATGCAGTGAACCGACGGCCAGTGTTTTTCCTGCTTCTCCCCCAGTTATCCCCAAGCTCAACTCTGTGTTCACCGTGGAGATCGATGGCTTCGTGTCCTACATTTACGGGAGCAAGTTCCAGCTTCGGGCAAGTGAACGGTCTGCGAAGAAATTTAAAGCCAAGGGGACCATTGACCTCTGAACTCTTAAGATTTCCAACAGCCAGAAGTGGGTGACAGCTGGAACGTCCCGCTCTTTGGAGAGGACCACCCATTTGCAAAGAATCCTTATGTTTCTGACCTGTGCGAGGGGTGTTCACGGTCGTGTGTGTTCTTGAGCATGGCCTATAGAGAGGAAAAGAGAGAAAATACACAGGCTGTCTTCAACAGTGGTGTCACTAGATTTTTATTTTAATGTTGACTGCTTCCTGCTCCATCACTTGTGTTTACAATAAACACACACTCACACACACACACACACACACAGGTATAAGATGCTCCGACTGCAGGATCCCTGCAGAAGGGCAAGCAGGAGGACCCATGGCACCATACAGAGTTGCCCTTTCGAAACTCCTCCTGCGCCAGCCTCTGACTCTTTAAATGGCCGAGGAAGGGCGAACGGTCAGGGGACGGCTGACTAGGACTCAGAACTGGCACGGACCGGGCTAGTTGCACTTGTTCCCAGTGGCTCCACTCCGGGCAGTGGCACTGAGAGGACGGGGTGGCGAGGGAGCTCTCCCCAAGGCCTAGCCATCTGGACGCCCACGTCCTGGGCAGTGCAGCTCACATCACAGCCCCATTGGTGCTGCCGAAGGGCTTCATCTAGTCCCGTGTGCATGAGGCCCTTCCACACAGGCCGCCTGGGGGCAGGCCAGGCTGGGCTGGGTGAGAGCAGGAAGCGCTGCGGACTGTGGTGCGCTCACTCGGGAGTTGGGCCTTCCCAGGCCTGCTATCAGGAAGGCCACCTGGGGCATAGTGTGGCTCAGAAGGGCCTTAGCCCTGTCCCTTGCTGACTGACAAGGTGGGGACAGACGCTCTCCTGGTGACAATGGGACGCAGCTCCCGGGCCTTCTCCCTCCCACCCACAGGAGCAGCAGCGCCTCTCCCACTGAAGCCCCACGCGGGCACAGGAGCAGTGCATTCACTGGGACTGTGTCACAGGACAGCTGTGCCCTGCAAGGTCCCTGATGGCTGGTTTTGCAGAAGTAGACATCAGGCCCTTCTTTCACGGTGCCTCTGGGCAGACTTGAGCCTCTCACAGTTTGGTCGGCAGCCCATGGCCACTGAGGGGAAAGGACTGGCCCAGCCTCACACACTCCCTGAGGCTCCCGCTGGCTGCGTGTGGTGTCCACTGCTTGTCAGGGAATTTCTGGCAGCCTGGACACTGGAGGCCAGGCTCCACCCCGCACGGTGTGACCAAAGGCTGGTTATGTTGCATCCATTGTCCCCTGTGATGCAGAGCCCGCCCATGTGGGCTCCGCGGCCAGAAGGAGGCCTGCAGCCTCAGCATGCCTCGTCTGGGAGACCTGGCCATGGCCTGGCCTTCCTTGTTTGCCGTGGGAAGCAAGGTGGGCACCGCTCCCAAGTCTCCCCGCCTGCGGATGGCAGAGCTGGACGGAAGGCCGTGGGCCACCCAGAGCCTGTGCTTCAGGCTAAGCTCCCCCACCTCATGGACTGCCCTTGGTGTGGCCTGGCTCCCCCAGGGGCTCTCAGCATCTTCCGTGTGGGGTGGTCCCACCATCTGAGCGCCACCCAGGGAACGGCATAGGTGCTCTCACTTCCTCGGCCACACTGCGCCTGCCCGCCCCTCCTCAACGTCAGAGGCACCCAGTGTTGTGTAAATACACAGGCGCTTCCCAGAAAAGTTGTTGGTACCACTTGCCATGTGAAATCTGTTTTTCATTTGGCGCAGACTCAAGTTTCCATGTGAGTTGCTGCTAACGCTAATGCTCTCCCCCTCCCAAGGGGCCTTGGTGAGAAACTCACCTGACACGAAGCCCCTGCTGTGCCTGCTGGCAGGGTCTTGGGTCCTGTGCCCCAAGGGCTGTGCTGTCCCCCACAAGAGGGAAAGAAGGTGGGTCCATACCAGGCAGGGCACCAGCTTCCACTGACGCTGCGCCTGCAGCCACAGAGCCAGGCTGCACCCTGCAGCTAGCCAGGGCTGTGTGCTGTGCAGCCCAGTCTCTGCCTTCTCCGCGGTCAGAGAGCCCCTGGAGCACTTCATTGTTTGTGCCACCCAGGAGCTCCTCAGACCCGAGGGACTTCAACAGACTCGTGATGTCATCTGACATGACAGGCATTATACGTTGCATCTGCATTATGGGCAGTGATCCGATTGCTTTAGGTTACCTTAGATCAGATCAGATATCTTCCACAGAGATAGGGTTAGGATTCCAGCATATATTTTAGGAGGACACAGTGTAATCCTTACAGGGAATTGTCAGGGCAAGAGAAGCTCTAATCCCCAGGGAAGGATGTAGAATTCCACTGATCAAGGCCCAAAAGTTTTTCAGGACTCCACTGTCACCATCTACCAAGTCAGGACAGGGGACAAGTTTCTAAAATGGGTCCCTGGAGCTTCCGGGTCACAAGTATTAGGGTCCCTGAGCTGCAGCCCAGACCTCTGAGTTGGCCTTTAGGGATGGGGCCTAGAGCGGTCTACTCTGGGACCTTCACTGACAGGAGCGCAGGCCATGCTAGCTGAGGTCTCCCCGGCTCTGGCCTCCTGACTGGCTGCATGTGGGCATGCTCACGTCTGCGTTCTCCAGGTACAGAAAGACCACAGGATTGATCAACCCGGGTCTGAAGAGTAAACATGAACGTCCGCCAATGCCATAAATTATGATAAAAAGCTTTCTTTCTGGACAATGGCTTTGTTTTAATTTAGTTTGCATTTCTTCGCTATAGTGCCTAATTAAGACATCTGTTAAATGTCTATAATATTAATTTAATAGAGGGGGTTCTAATAGAGCTGTATTGGAATTGTCCATTTAATTAACCTCATGGGCCTTTAATGGATGTCTTAAATAGACATCATTAACAAGAGCGCGAGACAAATTAGAATTAGAGTCAATAACGTTCTTGGTAATTTTTCCTGAGCTGTGAAGGACGTGTGTGGCTAAGTAGACAAGCGCAAAGATGGCCTGCACAGAGGCAGTGTGGCAGCTGGAGTCCCTGAGGCATTCAACCTGGTCAGCTCAGACCAAGAAGACCCAAGCTCCAGCCATAGGGGCAGCACCCAGGCACCCAGACCAGCCCTTCCGGAGAGGTGGCCAGCCCCCCTTCCCTTTGATCAGCTCCTTGGTGAGGAGTGGGAAATGGGGGCCTTACACTCAGACTCTCACTAAATAAGTGCCCAGGTCACGTGAGGTGGAATGGGACAGCAGGCGGGGTGGGGGTGGGTGGGTGGGGGGATTGCTTAGGATGGGTGGAATGAAGAGGGTTCTCCACTGACCACCTCTTGCTCAGATGAACATCCTTCTAAAGTCTCCTCTCCCTCCACTACATCTGCCCTCATGAGCCTCTGGTGGGGTTGAGCACTCCCCAACTCCCTCTCGCCAGCTTTCCTCCTCACCTGCTTCCGTGTCCTTGGTTGGACCCTCTCCTCTTGAGGCGTCTGAAGGACAGCACGCCCCTGGGCCCGGTCCTCTACATTCCCTCCATGAGCTCTCTCCCTTAGCTTCAAATGCACTGCCTGGCACCGACCTGGGTGTCCCCCTAACCTCTGACCCCGAATGTGCTTCCTGTCTGCCCCCCTCAAGCAGAATGTCTCCAGGACAACCCCTTTGTCTTGGTCACAGCATCCCCTCCCCCACCCCACCCCCATCTGCCGTGCAGTAGGTGCTCAGAGAGTCTTAGAACAGGTAAAGCGGCCCACGTTGACTCCTTATGGGCATGCCAACTGATGTGCTGCACAGAGACCCTCTGAACCAGGGCCTCCTCCACTAGCCCCTCATACCCCCTCTCGCTTTCACACGCACGCAAAAGCTCACTGCCATCGAGGGACCCGATAGGACAGAGCACAACTACCTCTGCGGGGTTTGAGACTGACTGTGGGTTTACGACAGTGGTTCTCAACCTTCCTCATACCTCGACCCTTTAATACAGTTCATGTATTGGTGACCACCCCCCCAACCATAGAATTATTTTCGTTGCTACTTCATAACTATAATTTTGCTACTGTTATGAATCAGGTGACCCCTGTGAAAGGGTCGTTGGACCCCCAAGGGGTCACGACCCACAGGTTGAGGACCACTGCTTTACCAGACTAGAACCCTCATCTTTCTCCTTTAGAGCAGCTGGTGGTTTTGAACTGCTGGCCTTGTGGATAGCAGCCTAACATGTAACAACTACCCCGCCAGGGCTCCTCGTCCCTTGTCAACCTCCCAGTAAGGCCTGGTAGATCTACTCCCAACCCTCCTCACGACTGCCCCTGTCCCCACCCTCCAGCCAGCCACTGCCTTCTGGACCACAGCCACTCCGCCTCTGGCATTAGCCCCACGTAGGCCAGGTGACCTTGTGAAGCATGATGCCCTCATGATGCCCTCTGCTTATAGCCCACATACAACTTCCCAGGCCACGTAGAATTAAAGCTGCTTTCCTGGGGCTATCGAGGCCCCCCCAGACCTGGCCCTGCCTTGCCCCACACCCCCATAGTCTTGCCCTCATGGCTTCTCTGCCGCTCTCAAATGCGCCTCTATTCCTGCCTCAGTGCCTTTGCACTTGCTGTTCTGCTTGGAACGTCCTTCCCTCAGAACACTGCCACCGCTGCATCCAGCTCCTGCACCGCTCTGATGCTCCCTGTCAGCTCCGCCTCCCCCGTCCTAGATCCCAGCTCACTCACCCACCCACGGGCCCCTCATCTTGCCTTTTCTGTAGCATTTATCAATTCTCGAGACCTGGGCTCAATTCCTGGCCTACTACTACACGTCCACGGCTCACTGGGGGCTTCACAGTGACTGAGATGATGAACAGGTTTCAGTGGAGCATCCAGATTGAGAAAGGCTGCCAAGAAAGGCCTAGTATTTGATGTCCTGAACTCAGCCAGGTGAGCACCCCGTGGGGCCAATGGCTTCATCCTGCATGTATGGGAAGCTGGCAGACCAGCAGCGCTGCGGCCTCTGCTCTATCCCCAGCCTTTCAGTCGAGCAGAAGGCCCACGATGGCCAAGACGCTGTCTGTCTTGGGCTCTGTTACAGCCATGGTAGCCCCAGTGTCACGGAAAACCAAGCTCCCTCCCTGCCAACTCACAACGACCTACAGGACTGGGTAGGACTGCCCCGTAAGTTTCTGAGACTATTTACAGGAGTAGAAAGCCGGTCTTTCTCCAGAGGAGCAGCTGGTGGTTTGGGTTCGGAACTGCTAACCTTTCAGCTCACAGCCCAGTGCGTAACCAACTGCTAAGGTCTTCGGCTGACACTTGTTTTCTAACCAAAAGGAAAGCGTGAACCCAGTGCTCAGCTGTCATGATGCACAAGCGCTGGCTGCACCGGCCATGTCTCTGGCCAGTGGCTCTCCCTGCCTCACGGAGCACCTGTCCAGGACCCTGTGCTGAGGCTGACCGGCCACTCGGCGCTCCCACACTGGCAGGCAGCCTGCACTGTGCCCCCACCCCAACCCCTGCCTCTACACAGGCCTTGGGCCTGCGTGCACCCAAGGTGCACCTGTGACACGAGTACTGTGGGTGGCCAAGCCGGAGGAGCATTGCAGTACTGTGGGTGGCCAAGCCGGAGGAGCATTGCGATGGCATCTCAGCGCGCCTTAGAGGGCGGGTGGGGATGTGTGGACTGGGGACACAGTCATCTGCATCCAGTAAATGGTGCCCCTTTGCAAAGAGAGGGAGCGGGCGGTAGTGCGGATGGAGGCCCTCACAGTAGTGCCCCCCTACTGCCCCCCCAAAAAGCCCTCCAGGGTGAGGGCAGGCCTGTTCTTCATAAGATACAAGCCCCCCTTTCCCACCCACCCCCCTTCCCCAGCTTCTGGCTCCAGGCAGAAGTTAAAGACTGCAATAACTATTGAACGCCCTATTATCTGGCTGCCTAATTAGTGTAAGTGATAGTCACGGTCGCTCGCCGAGCTTATGTTTCTCCGCGGAGGTGCCGGCAGCCGCCTGGGCCCTTTAATGGCGGCAGCCAAGCTCCGGCTGCGCAGAGGGAAAGGTAAACCGGGCCATAAACATTATTTATGAAGACCTCTGGGTAACAGGCCCCTGAAGCAGCAGACCTCGGCTCCAGTCCCAAGTCAGAGGTAGAGGCCCTTGGCGCACGCATTCTTCCCTTTCAGGAAGCAGGTCACATGTCCTAGGCCTTCCTGAAGGAGCAACTATGAAGGAGTCCCCACACTGCCCTGGAGAAAATCCCCCAAGGTCTGCCCAGCCTCTGCCAGGCTCCCAGCCAGGGGGACAACCCAGGGGGACTTGCCCTACCTAGCAGGGCCTGGGCAGGAGGGCAGGAGTCGTCACCATCCTTGGCCCCCAGAGGAGGCTTGGTCCGTCGCAGGCAGAACTTTGCCCGGGATGAGCTCTGTGGGCTCTGCCCACCTGGGGACAGGCTGAATCTTACCCAGAGGCCTTCCTGGACCCCCTTAGCTTGCCTCCCCCTCCACCTCCACCTCCCCCTGCCATGGCCCTGACTGGCCTTGGGCCCCATGCTGCCCCCCAGCCCCAGCCCCTCCCAAGGTCACCGGAAGAACTGGAGGCGTGCCCAGTGCTGGCCAGACCTGGCTGTATGTTGGACAAGCCCAACTTTTTTAAATAGTGGGCTTCCCTCCCTTGGGGATTAGGCCCCTGGAAGTTGCATTTGGAAAATCTGGTCGAAAATTCTAGGTTCCGATCCCAGCGCAAACACAGCACGCAGGCTGCCCAGCCTAGGACAAAGGAGTTCCCGTCTGGGAGTTTAGCATCTTGAAGTAAAGAATGCCGCCAATCTCCCTGCTAAGTGTGGCCACATGGGCCCCTCCACCCCAACCCTGTACCGGGCTCCGCACGGTGTTCGTCTGTCTCCTGGCCTCAAGGTGAGAGTCGAAACACGAGGAAGTGTGCCAGGGTCCCGGACTCCCTGAATCCTAACTTGGCATAGAGCACCCAGCAGGTGGTCATCTCCCAGGACGGAGCAAGGTCAGGCCCCAGTCTTGCCTAGTGCCTCTATGCCTTGCCCTTGCCCTCCCCTCTCGGCCAGCTGCCCTCCCAGTGGGCCTTCCAGGGGGTTCCATGGACTGTGACGCCGCTGCCCTGTTAATGGACTCTGCTGGCATAGTGATTACTTATTAGGCTCCTAACCACAAGGTCCAGTTTGAAACCACCGGCCAACACTCCTCAGGTGAAAGACAGGGCTTTCTAGTCCTAAAAAGAGTTACAGTCTCAGAAACCCCCAGGGCTGTGCTACCTGCCCTATGGGGTCGCGGTGCGTCAGCATCAACTTGTTTTAACCCCTGGGGTTGGTTCACGGTGATCCGCAATTTCCACCGTGAAGTTCTCGCGTCAGGGCAACCTTCGTTTCTCCGTTGTCTCCGTTGATGTGAACATAGAAGTCCACTGCGTGCAGTTACTCAGAGGCACCTTGGAAGCGAGGCCCCACCTTCTTCTGGGACAGCCGTCGTGGAAACCCAAACCCCACGGAGCACACCCTGGGGTTGTCATGGATCAGAACAGAGTCCAGGGCGCTGGTTTCTAGACACGGAGGGAGTTTGGGCTGGACCTGCACCACACAGAGCATGGCAAGCGCTGCAGGGGAGCCCCAAGAAGTTGTGCCCTCTCTACAGGCTGCAGATTCCAGCACCAGAGCCTGAAGCAGCAGCGCCTGAACTAAGCGATCCTCCCATCCTCTTTTCAGAAAAACAAATTTCTCAGTGCCCCTCTGGCAGCTGAAAGCTTCGGTGCGCTCGCTAATAGCAGGATGAAGTGCAGCTGTCTGCTTTTGCACCCTCCTGGATCATCCTGCGCCCAGCCACTTTGGGACACTCCGCTGGACTGTTCGGTCCGCTCCCAAGATGGAATTAGGTCACGTCCATGTTCTGGTAGACACAGGCCCGGAGCTCACAGCACTAACTTGTGTTAATGACAAGGCATGACACACAGGCAACTGCTGCTGCTCCTAGGGCCCCCGAGAGCCCCCAGGACACTCGGGAATATCTGGGGGGCCACTTCCGCCACATCGATTTTGGGAGGAACCTAAGCCTGGTAGGAAATGTAGTCTACTGTTAAGCACAGAGTATCACCTAGACCAGCAGTTCTCAACTTGTGGGTCGCGACCCCTTTGGGAGTCAAACGACCTATTCACAAGGGTCCCTAAGGCCATCGGAAAACACATATTTGCAATGGTTTTAGGAACCAAGACCATCTCCAGGCAGGTCCGCCCACATGCAGATACACCCACATACGAGTACCCACAGTGAAGACTGTTACCCATGCTACACCATGCTTCAAGACAAAATTTCATTTATTTGCAATTAGAAATAAAGTATTTCACAATATATAGTTACATATTGTTTTGTGATGAATCACTATGCTTTCATTATGTTCAATTTGTAACAATGAAAATACATCCCGCATATCATATATTTGCATTATGATTCCTAACAGTAGCAAAATGACAGTTATGAGGTAGCAACGAAAATAATTTTATGGTTGGGAATCACCACACCATGAGGAACTGCATATTGCGGCATTAAGAAGGTTGAGAACTGCTGACCTAGACTAAGGACTGCCCTCCCAAAGCCACTCACCCGTACATGCACTCACACGTATCACCAGCACCCTGCAGCCAGCACCTCAATGCAATGGAAATGCTCTCACTTTCTCAGTTTCATGTGCCAGCACCCACTTCCTGTCCAGTCATCCTGCTCCCTGCCAGAAACATGTGACCAAATCCTGGCCAATGAGAGAAGTGTGGAAACCATTCCTTTGTTCGCCCACAGCCCTATCTCTCCTTGCTTCTGGAAGGCAAAGATTGGAGAGCCTGGCTCTCTGGGTGGGTCTGCACCCCAACTCAGGGTGGCCCATGGACAAATGGACAAAATGGCATGCAGTCATGTGCCCACCCCATGATCAGGGCGGATGAGAGCCATGGCGTTTCATTAACCGAGCTTCAGACCACCAGGCCTTTTCTGCCTCATCCAACTATTTGGCCAGCTCCGCAGAACCTGAGTACCATCTAGCCACAAACAAACCTCACTGACAGGCAGGTGGCAGCTGTGCAAATGGTATCTGTGAGAAATGCTGTGGAAACCCGGCCCTGTATTGGTTCCTCTTGGTAACTGGCAGATCAATATAAATCCCTGACCTGGGCCATACCCCAAGAGTCTCTCGAGAGGAAACTGGGGTGGGCTGCCCTATCCCATAGGAGTTTACCAGTGGGCCTTCACGGGATTTTAACTAAGGGAAGCTCAAGAAATCCAATCTCTACTCACATTAGCGAGAGAGAAAGACCTTTATTGCTCGATTTTGCAAACTTGGACGCGCAATCCTGGAGACAAGTTGGGCAAAAAATGGGGCGCCATCTCAGCTCCTCCAAAAGCATTTTATCCCCTAGTTCACAAGCCTTTCAGGAGAGTCAACTAAGAGTTGTGCCCCTCCCACCCTCCGTCCCACATTCCATACCCCACAATCTAGTGATTGTCTTATTGGTTATCAATTGGTGCCCTGGTTACATAGTAACAACCTGACTGCTCTGTTTGCTGAAGATGGACCTGCCGGGTTGCTGGCTGATTTCTAACAGTACCTAGGCCAGGATGGAACCTGGGTCTTGCACATAAAAGGGTGAGCTTTCTCCAAGTGTCTCCACTGCCCTGTGGGGTTGAGTGGAGCCAAGGAGTCATGAGCAGAAGCAAGGAGTTAGGTAGCAACTGCTGGAGTGAGCCCCTGGGGGCTCCAACCCTCTTGTCCAGGGGACAGGAATGCTGTGCTTGGTTGAGAGGGGAAAGTTGAGTGGGGTGGGGGTGAGGGGGGGCTTTGGCAACCCAATAGCTAGAAGGGAAGAAATATGACCCAGGGGGAGGAAAATGTCTTAGCCTCTGGCCACCACCCCCACCCCCCACCCCCGCCCTAGGCTCAGACAAGGACTTTGATGCAGGTAATGTCCTGGGGAGGTGAAGACAAACATTGGTAAAGGACAGCGTGTGAGACATAAAAGGTAAGGTCGCCAAAAGTGGAGTATTGCCAAGCAAGTTCCTGCTATAGGCAGCTGATGCTTAATCCTTTGGGGAATTCTGGGAGAGCATCTGAAACACCCATCAGAGTTATCCCACCAGAGGGGCAAGGGAGCTGGGGTATTTATACTCCAGCTTCCCCAGGTGTTTATTCCCTGATGCAGTCCATGCAGATGGAAGAAGGCGCTTTCTGAGGCTTTAGAAGAAGCTCTCAGGTAAATTGGTGCAGCCACTGGAGAACTTCCGCTGCAGGGCTCGGGCACCAACCCTGATGGAGCCACTACTGTGTTCTGTAGAGATGACTACTTTGAACCTTAACAGCTGAGACTGCTGTTAACATCCCGAGTCACAGGCAACCCTTAGGAACTTGCCCTTAGCTTGCAAGATAGAAAAGCTGGGATTCGAACCCAGGTTATCGGATTCTGAAGCCATTGTTTCCCCCCCACAAAACACAAAAATTCACTGTCATTGAGTGGATGGTGTAGTGATTATATGCTGGGCTGTGATCCGTAAGGTTCAAAGTTCAAAACCACGAGCCTCTCCAGGAGATAGACGGGGCTTTCTACTGCTGTCAACAGGTACAATCTAGGAAATCACAGGACGAGTTCTCCTTGGTCCTTCAAGGTCTTGATGAGATGATCCCCCCCACCCCCCGCAAGCTTCAGCAAACTCAGCAGAGCTCTCTGGACCCAACACCCCCCTGTCTGTTTGTCAAAGTGTAGTGGCCTGCTTGTTGCTGTGATGCCACTGGCATGTCAGATAACAGCAGGGTCACAGCCATGATGATCAGGTTTCAAGAGTGCTGCCAGAGTAAGAAGGACTAGGAAGAAAGACCTGGCAATCTAGTTTTTTTAATTAGCCAATAACAGCTGTGTGGATCCCAACAGAAGAGTGCCCAATACAGTGCTGAAAGATGATTCTCTTGGAAGGCAGAATGCACAGTGACCTCCACCGTGGAGAGGGGCCAGGAACAGGAAACGTTTTGTTCTGTTGTACCTGGGCTTGTCCAGAGGCCGAGTAGCATCCTAGGCTGCAGCTAAGCTCTGCCAATGTCTCTGAAGAGGAAGACCCTCAAAGCAGCCTACCCTTGCCAGGGGCGTCCTTGGGGCTTCTTGTTCTGGTGCCCCTTCTCTGACAGCAGCTTTTTTCTGTCTTTTCTCAAGAATGTTTTTCTGCAGATGTTAATGAATGACCCTCCCATTTCCCGGGCAATGCTGCCTCTTTCTGAAGTGGCTGAAGATCTCTGCTCTTGATTGCAATTTTCTAAGAGCTGATTTTGGCCTCTTGGCTCTCATTTCTGAAGTAATCATGGGGTGAGGGTGGAGGAAAGGGAGAAGAAGAAAGGGGGTTAGACTCAGCTCTTCTATAGAAATTGCCTTTTCAGACAGCAACTGTTCAGGTGCTGGCTTTAGGCTAGTGGAAGAATTGCTTCGAGCCGGGATCCCCACAGCCTTGAAAGCTCTATGCTCACAGCCACTGGTCTGCAGCCACTGTGGCCAGGCTTATCCCAGCGTGACTCAGCATTTGCTGCATACAGTTTTGCCACTCTTTCTGGGCCATTTGATGTTATCAGAAGAACAAAGGCTATTTCTACAAGTCTCATCTTTAATCCTTAAAGTCCGTGGGAAATGATGACTTCAGCTGGAAAAGTTGTATGGCATTCGTGAAGTCTTGCATCTGAAGCGAGGAGCCCTGGTGAGGTAGTGATTACACGCTCTGCTGCTAAGCACAAGGTCAGCAGCTGGAAACCACCAGCCATTCTGTGGGGGAAAGATGGGGTTTTCTATTCCTGTAAAGAGTTACAGTCTCAGAAACCCACAGGAGCAGCTCCGCGCTGTCCTATAGGATCACCGTGACTTGGCATCACTCAATGGCAGTGAGTGCATGAGTGAATCTAACGTGAGACCTAGCTTTCAACAAAGACATCACTGTAAAAATGAAAAATAAAAGACCCAACTGGCAGCCCCCCCAAAAGTGTTATCAGACATGACAATGAAGGACTTTTATTTATCAAAGCATTTCCTTAATAAAGACAAAAGTAAAGCCACAGAAAGATACCACCAAATGAACTCATCTTTATAACATTTTTTTAATTCTTACCAATTGGTAAGAAAAAAAGCAGACAACCCGATAGGAAGATAGATAGGCAACAGCTTTAAATGGCCAATTATCATAGGACAAGGCACTGGGTGTATTTCTCATCAAGGAAATGCTATTAAATCCCCAACACACTGAGCCTGAAGCCATGAGAACCACTAACATGCAAAGGAAAGACAAAGCCAAGGACTAACAAGAAGGTGGAGCAACTGGAACCGTCCTATGAAAGGCGCCACCTTTTTTTCACCCGGTTTTTCTCTGGGCTTCGGTGCTTGATTTTGCAAAATCGGACAATAAAGGCATCTCTCTCTCTCACTACAGTGAGTAGTGATTAGATTTCTTGTGAGTTTGTTGGTCATTTGAAATCCTGTGAAATCCCCTGGTAAACTCCTGGGGGATAAAGCAGCCCGCCCCAGTTCTCTCTCTCGAGACCCTTCGGGACATTTCCTCGAGAGACCGGGTATAGATTTAGAAGGACTTTACATTGTTTTTTGATTGTGGTGCTGTACCTCTCTGAGAGCAGGCTGCTTAGGACCAGTTACATTTAGATGACCTGAACAAGGCTGAGGAGACCCCTCCCTTGGGTGGCACCAACAGTTAAGTACTCTACTATTAACAAAGAGGTTAGTGGTTCTAATCCACCCAGGTCAGGGGTTTATACTGATGCCAGTTACCAAGAGGAACCAATATGGTGCCTGGGGATTGGACAATGGTTCTCACAGGTGGTAGCATTTTAGAAGGTCCATGTCGCACCTGAGCAGAGGCGCTACTGCGGGTCAGAGCCTGGGGGTGACTTCACTCCCTGCAGACCAGGCACCTGTGGAGGCGCCCTGCTGGGTCCTCCCCTGGAAACCCGCAGCAGCGCTGGCTGGCTTGACAGGAGGGCCAAGTGGCTGTCCCTGGGTCGCCAACCCTGCGTGGCCGGAAGCTGGCAGAGCTATAAATCTCAGCCCTCTCCTTCCCTCGTCATGTGGCTGGAGCTTTATGGGAAAGCAATAAATAAATTTTAAAACCCCAAAATAAATTACTCGGGAATTTGTTTTTAATTAAGCAATAAGGCTCGATGGGGCCTGGCCGCAGCCTCATAAAGCCGCTCCTGGGGTGCGGGAGGCATTTGGTTCAGATGAGTGCCTCAAATCAGCCTGCTTTGTGATTAGATGGCGGCTCCCTGGAGGTCACACTCCGCGAGCTGCCCAGAGCTGTCTCCCGCCCTTCCTTACGCCCGGTGCCAGCCAGGAGAGGCCGGTCCAGGACATCCAGCCCTGCCACCAGCCTTCCAGGGCAGACTCTTGGTAACCACGGCAGGGAGCGGGCGGCTCGCCAGGTGGGCGGAGGCTGTTCGCTTTAGAAAGTAATGTGTCCCCGCACACAGGAAATGGGGGGTTTCCGCACAGAAGCCACGAGGACTCACGGAGGAAACCTCCCTTGAGCACTAGGCGTCTCCATCCAGGGGCAACAAACCGTCCTCGCTGCCAGGGCAACGCCATCCCTCTCCCTGGTCTTGGAGAGACCAGGAGGCTGACCGACCTCATTAATGTCTGAGAGTACCCCCGCGGGGTGTACGGGGAGGGGGACCGAGGTCCTAGGCGGGTGGCCTCTCCCTGGCCATGCTGTGTCTGAATCAGAGGCTAAGGGAAAAGGCAGGCAAAGCTGGTCCACAGCACGGAAAGCTGACATGCAGGAATGCCAGGAAGAGACCCTGAGAGGGCGTGAGGACCGAGAGGCACAGGGTATGTGTGGGTGTGGGTGTCGGGGGTGGGGTGGGGGGTGGGGGGTGGACTTTGGAAAGCCGCCGCCACTGTCTTCCCAGACCAAGGGAAGGTCTTTCAAACGTTTGAAGAGCTAGCTTTAAGAACGTATTTTCTCTTTGGACATTTCCTCGAGAGACGGGGTATAGATTTAGAAGGACTTTACATTGTTTTTTGATTGTGGTGCTGTACCTCTCTGAGAGCAGGCTGCTTAGGACCAGTTACATTTGGATGACCTGAACAAGGCTGAGGAGACCCCTCCCTTGGGTGGCACCAACAGTTAAGTACGCTTCTATTAACAAAGAGGTTAGTGGTTCTAATCCACCCAGCGGTATCTCAAAAGGAAGCCCGGCAGTCTACCTCCAAATAGTCACAGCCACAGAAAAGCGTACACGGAGCACAGTTCTACGCTGACACATACACAGGGTGACACATACACGAGTCGGAATGGCCGTAAGGAAGGGAGGCCTGATGGTGTAGCGGTTATGCATGGCCGACAGTTCAAAAACCCACCAATAGCTCTGCCGCAGAAAGGCTGGGCTTGCCACTCCCACTGACAGTTCCGGTTTCAGAAACCCACGGTGGGTCACTATGAGCCAGCATTGACTCAGTGGCAGTGAGTTTGAGAGCTTTATTGATCACCAGGCTGAAGACAAGATTGGAAAAGCCTGCAGGGAAGGTGGAAAAGGGGTGGACCTAGGAGTCTCCAGGAAGAGGATTCGAATGGCCTTCCGAACAACGACAGGATGTGGGCGGCAATGTGGGAACTAGCCAGAGAAAAGTCAGGGTGAACTTCTTACACCCGAGTAAGAAAGCGAGTGTCAGCATACACTGATGGCTGGCCACTTGGGGTATCCTTTAGCTGAACTTCATTTTCCCATACATAAAATGAGATTAATGGTGAGATGAATCGTGGACTTAGCTGCGTTGGGACATTGTAAAGCTCAGGTGAACTATATACAAAAGCACGTCACACAGCAAAGACCCAGTAAGTGGTCACTTGCCTCAATATCTTTTTCTACTGATCCCTTTGTTTTGGGTTGGTTTTTTTTCCCCTAGCATGATACATGATACAGTGAATTTCTCACCTAAACTCCATCCTTTTCACAGACAGTAGTGCCAAGGAGAGGAAATTCCTAAATGTAGGGGTGCTTCCGGGAAGCCCCACATAACTCTTGTAACTTCTGAGGTCACACAAGTGTGACCTCTGACCTTTAAGCCAGAATCTGGGTCCCTTTAGACCATTGGGATCCTATAGACCACTGCTTCCCAAAGTAGGCAATACCACCCATTGTGGGGAACTGGGACCAGCCAAGGGGGCTGCAAGAGCAGATAACTACACTTTATCCTGGCTTATGGGCTATATAGTACAAATGTTTTCATTGCTGGGAGGGGAGGGGTGATTTGGGGTTTTTTGGTTTTCTGAAGAGGGGAGAGTAGGCCAGATAAATTTTGGAGCCTCTGCTAGAGATGAAAGCCTGCACAGTGATCATGCACAAACACCATTTTTAAAGGGACCCAAATTCTGATTTCCAGGTCTGAATAATACCTGTGTGACCTCAGAGGCCACAGAGCTACGTGGGGCTCCCCTGAGGCACCCCTGGATTTAGGAATGTCCTTTCCTGGTACCTAGCTCTGTGAATTTAGGTGGGAACCTCACTGTATCACATCATGCTAGAAAAAGAATCCAAACAAGGCCATAGAAAAAAGATATTCAGACAAGTGTTAAGAATGTAGGCATAGGGGTGGGGGTAGGTATAATAACATCAATATTTTAAAATTTTCAAATAATTGGAAAAACTTGCCATCAATTTCATATGGAAAGGGAAGAAGCCCAGAATTAGCAGAGAACACCTCAAGAAGAAGAATAAAGTCGAAGGGCTCGCCTTACTTGAATTTATCACCTACTACACAGCCACAGAGGTCAGAACAGCATGGTACTGGAATAATGACAGATACTCCGACCAACGGAAATGAACAGAAAACCCAGAAATAAAACCATCAGAATATAGACAACTGAGCTTCGACAAGGGCCCCAAAAGGTTCTTAAGTTGGTCCCAATTCCTTCGCTGATGGTCCTGATAGTTTGGGGTTTTTCTTCTAGATTTGTGATCTACCTTCAGTTTGTTCTTGTGCATGGGGTGAGGTTAGGGTTTTGCTTCATTTTTCTAGCGGTAGATATTCATTGTTTCCAGCACCACTTGTTAAAGAGAGCCCTTGTTGAAGCTCAGTTGTCTATATGCTGATGATTTTATTTCTGGGTTTTCTGTTCTTTTCCATTGGTCTGAGTATGTGTCATTATTCCAGTATCACGCTGTTCTGACAACTGTGGTGCAGGGAATATGTAAGCTAACTGTAATAGGGAAGAGTACAGATGAAGGTACACACAGATGAAGCTGAAATCGACAAGTGGGATATACGAAGGATAAAATACCTGTGTGCACTGAAAGACTTCACCAAGAGAGTAACAAGAGAACCCACAGACTGGGAGAGGATTTTTAGCAATGACACAACAGACAAAGGGCTTATTACTAAAGTCTACAATATCTTCCTAGCCTGAAAAAAAAAGAATAAAACTGACCCCTCCCTAGAAGTCTGTGCTACCAACGACAACACTAAACCTACAGGTTGGGAAGAGAGGCCGGCCTGCACACCCACACAGAAGCAAACCAAGGAGGAAATGAGAGAGCAAGGGACCAGACCCCATATCAGCACACCAAGCCCTGAGGATGATGTCCTGGGAGGGAGCTGCTGAGGCACAGAAAGGACGGTGGGAAAATAGTCATAAAGGTCAGCAGAGAGACCTGGAATTATATATGCTTTTTCTTTTCTTATTTCTATTTTCTCCTTTTTCTTCAATCTTTCGTTTTCTTTTTGTTTTGTCTGTTATTGTTGTTTTGCTTACTGTATATAGGGTGGCATGGGAAGCAAGCCTGAGGAGAAAGCAATGGTTCCAGAGGGACCTGGGAGGAAGCGGGGGAAGGGAGCAGTGAGCAAACAGCGCCATGGACCGGGGAAGAAGCAGGGAATTAAAAGCAGCAATGAGGAGGACATCAGAGCTCCTTGGCGGTTGGAACAATAGCAATCCAGGTGAGAGGAATTACTGAGACAGAAGAAGGGCATGATGGTGGGGCAGGAGGAAGGTAAAAGGAAACAGAGGAAAGATCTAGGAAGCAAAGATATGGATAGAGGTATAAAAGTGTGTACATATGCAACTATATTAATTTATATAAATCAAGATATTGGCCTATGTACATATATTTAGATGGCAATACACTGAAGAAGTGGATAGACTTTGGGCTTCTGCTCAAGCCCTTGCTCAATGCAAGAACACTTTGTTCTAACAAACTGGCATCCTGTGATACTCACCCTCCTAGCACGATTGCTGAATATAAAATGGGTGCACAAGCAAATGTGAGGGTGCACAAGAAAGCTGATGGTGCCCGGCTATCAAAAATGTAGCATCTAGGGTCTTTGAAGTTCAACAAATGGCCATCTAGCAAAGAAGCAACAAAGCCCACATGGAAGAAGCTCACCAGCCTGTGGGATCATGAGGTGTCGAGGGGATCAGGTAACAGGCATCAGAAGACCCAAAACAAAAAACATATTGTTGAGAATGAGGGGGGTTGGAGCAGAGACCCAAAACCCGTCTATATAATAGGACATCCCCTCACAGAAGAGTAACATGGAAGGGTTGAGTCAAGCAGGGTGCAGTATAGCACTGATGAAACACACAATATTTCTCTGGTTCCTTGAGGCTTCCTCACCCACCCCATCCACACCCACCCCCATCCCACACACACACTAGCATGTCCCCAGTCCTGCCTTTCAGTTCTAACTAGAGCAGAGCATGTACACTGGTGCAGATAAGAGTTCATGACACACAGAATCTAGGTCAGATAAACCCACCAGGAACAGAAATGGGAGTAGCAATAGCAGGAGAGTAGGAGGAGAGTGGGGGGAGGAGGAGAAAAAGGGGAATCTACCACAATGATTGATGCATAATCCCACCCCACCTCCAAGGGGATGAACAACAGAAATGTGGGTGAAGGGAGACAGCGGTCAGTGTAAAATAAGAAAATAATAATAATATATCATTTATCAAAGGGTCACGAAAGTGAGAGGGTGACAGGGAGGGGAAAAAGGAGCTGATATCAAAGGGCTCAAATAGAAAGTACATGTTTAGAAAATGATGATGGCAACATATGTACAAATATGCTTGATACAATTGATGACTTATCTTTTTAAAAGAGAGAGGGGGAAACATTAAAAATAACAATAAAGCAGAGTCAGGCCAGCCCCTATCCCAGTTACATCGACCCCCCTCTCCCCAGAAGAATGCACTACAGAGGACAGCACTGAAGATACAGCCTGGGGAGCGTGGCAGGTCTGCCCAGTCCACACGGAGCAAACTAAGAGGGAAAGAGAGAGGGTGTGGACAGCATCCTGGCCACCAAGCTTCGAGGACAACATTCCTGCTCAGAGCAATCAATGCACAGAGTGGACTGTAGAGTCGGCCCTACCACAAGACACGATGTCCCCTTACTGACCCACAGCACTACAGGGGGCGGCACCAGAGACAGTGCAAGAATGGTGCCCATACTGATCCTCCTACACTAGGGCATAACTAGGGAGCAAAGCAACAAAGTCCCCAAGGAATTCTGAAAATAGACTTCAGACTTGGCGGGGCTTGGCACTGCATCAGACCCAATTGGAAAACATTCATAAGGGTCAGCATACAGACCTAGTACTATTCATAGGCTTTTTCCCCCATGTCTATCTATATAAGGCAGGTAAGATAAACAATCCTGAGGAGAAAGCAACAGACCAAAGGTTCCAGGGGTGGTGTGGGGGGACAGGGAAGAGGAGGAGGTGGGGGAAAAGGAGGGGAAGCCAACAAACCCAGAGACAAGGGAAAAACAAGAGATCTAAAATTGATGGTGAGGAGGGCATAGGATGCTTGGTGGGGTTCCATCAATTGCAATGTAGCCGAGAGGGATTACGAGGAGCTGAATGAAAGTCGAACCTGATCGTGGGAAAGGGGGAAAGTAAAAGGAAGTAGAGGAAAGAACTAGGACACAAAAGACATTAGGCATGTATATATGTAAATTCATTAATATACACCAATAGGGATATAGGTTTATGTACATATATTTACAGGTTAAGTATTAAGGTAGCAGATGGACTTTGGGCCTCTATGCAAGTCCTCCCTCAAGGCAAGAGTACTTTGTTCTA
>NW_022106189.1:5369676-5371065 GCF_000313985.2 Echinops telfairi | reverse complement strand
GCCATCTAGCAGGGAAGAAACAAATCCCACATGGAAGAAGCACGCCAACCCGTGTGATCACAAGGTGTCCATGGGATCAAGTATCAGGCATCAGAAGACCCAAAGCAAACAACCATTTTGATATGAACGAGGGAGGTTGAAATGGAGACCCAAGCCGATCTGTAGACAATTGAACATCCTCTCACAGAAGGGTTCACATGGAAGGACCAGCCAGCCAGGGTGGAGTATAGAAGAGATGAAACACACAACATTCCTCTAGTCCTTTAATGCTTCCTCCCCACCACTATCATGACCCCCGCTCTATCTTACAAATCTGGCTAGACCAGAGCATGTACACTGGTACAGATAGAGCTCTCGACACACAGAATCCAGGACAGATGAACCCTCAGGACCAATAATGAGAGTAGCGATGTGATGAGGGTGGGAGGAAAGTGGGGTGAGAAGGGGGAGAAAGAGGGAACCTACCACAATGATGGATGTACATCACCTCCCACCCCAGGGGGATGAACAACAGAAATGTGGGTGAAGGGAGACAGCGGACAGTATAAAATATGAAAATAAAAATAATTTATAGATTATCAAGGTTTCATGAGTGTTGGAGGGTGGGAGAGGAGCTGATACCAGGGTTCAAGTAGAACAAAAATGTTTTGGAAATGATGATGCCAACATATGTACAAATGTGCTCGATACAATGGATGTGTGGAATGTTCTAAGAGCTGTAAGAGCCCCCAATAAAATGATTCATTAAAGTTTAAAATATATATAATGTAAGATGTATTTAAAAGTATCCTTAATTCTGGTTAAATGAATTAATTATATATAATTATAAAGTACATAGCAATATAATACATAATTAATTAACTATATAATTAATATGTATCGGTATTACACTTTTCCTTTCTGATTCTGTCTCTGTAGAGACTGGAAGGCCTGGAGTAGAGAGAGTTGGTCTCATTGTCATGGTGCACGCTGTTAGTAGCTGTTCAGTACTTTTTTGGTTGACTTGCGTTGTGTCTGCCTGCCTTCGGGGTACAGGCAAGAGTTAGCAGATGGCCACAAGGAATGGTGTGGATGTTGTGATGTCGAAAGAGTTGATATCTGTCTGAAGCATTAACCACACTTGTTACCTTCATACCAGTAAAACCAGTTGCTAAATCAACATAATATATAATTAATTGATTGCACATAATTAATTAATTATACTATCTATTTATAAATATAATATAATCCATAATATGAGAGGTACCTGAGTTAGTTAATTGTGCCAGCCTGGCCGATAATCACATGTGGGTCTGGTTGAAAGGCGGAGGGATAAATGGGTGGTGAAGCCTCGCCTTTCTAGTTCTCGGGTCTCTTGTTTTGTGATGGTTGCATCGGGTGCAGCTGCCT
>NW_022106189.1:5354792-5368628 GCF_000313985.2 Echinops telfairi | reverse complement strand
GCCAGATTTGTAAGATAGAATTGAGATCATGATAGTGGGGGGTGGGGAGCATTTAGGAACTAGAGGAAAGTTGTATGTTTCATTGTTGCTACATAGCACCCTGACTGGCTCATCTCCTTCCCACAACCCTTCTATAAGGGGGTGTCCAGTTGCCTACAGATGGGTCTTGGGTCCCCAATCTGCTCTCACCCTCATTCACAATGATATGAATTTTTGTTCTTTGATGCCTGATAACTGATCCCTTTGACACCTCACGATCACACAGGCTGATATGTTCTTCCATGTGGGCTTTGTTGCTTCTGAGCTAGATGGCTGCTTATTTATCTTCAAGCCTTTAAGACAAAGACTATATCTTTTGCTAGCCAGGCACCATCAGCTTTCTTCACCACTTTTGCTTATGCATCCATTTGTCTTCAGCGATCGTACTGGGAAGGTGAGCACACAATGGTATGATTTTTTGTTCTTTGATGTCTAATACCTGATCCCTTCGACACCTCATAATCACACAGGCTGGTGTGTTTCTTCCATGTGGGCTTTGTTGCTTCTGAGCTAGATGGCCACTTGTTTAAGCTTTCTATTTTTAGAGGGTCTCAAAAGATAGCATAACAGTGTGTAACAAAAAAGCCCTGATTTGTGGCAGATGAGGAACTGGTTTTGGCACCACAACAATGCACCTGTTCAAGCAGCCTTCTCAGTGTGTCCGTTTTTGGCAGAAAACAGCAGGCCTCTCCTGTCCTACCCACCTAACTCACCTGACCTCACTCTGTGCAACTTCTTTTTGTTTCTGCAAATGAAGAAGGACATGAAGGGACAGTGATTGATGGGTTGATGACGTAGAAGAGGTGAAGGAAAAAAATGAGGGAGGTGCTTTCAGTCATCCAACAGATGAGTGTGAAAAATGCTTCTAAGAATGAAATCACAGATTTGGCAGATGTATTAAATGTAATGGAGAGACTTTTAAGGTGATAAGGTTGTTAGATAAAAGAAATTAAACAACTTTAAAAAAAAATTCCACTTTGGGGGGTACCCCCATGTATATTTTGTAGTATGTAATATATAGGCATTACATTATATGATAAGTAATAATATATTATATATGATTTTCATATATAAATGATTATATGTATTATGATTATATGATAATATATTTATAAATAAATATAAATGATATATAATTGTTTATATGTATGTAATATAACCATCACACTAGTTATCAGTTAGAGAAAATTGACTGAATTAATGACAAGACAGATGCTTCATTAAAAAATGATTTGAATTGGATGGGATAAGAAAAGTCATAAAATTACTACATATATTTGCAAAGTTGACCCTTACAATACCCCTGGGGGAGAGACTGTCTTAGCCTGCACTCACACACCTGCCTGGACAGCCAAGCCACCCCAAGGCTGCAGGGCTCTGTTCTTGCCCCTGCAGCGGAAGAATCTCTGTTAAATAGAAGATAAGCAAACATTTTCATAGTTTTATTTCGTTTCTAATAATCAAGTCACCTTTTCCCTTCTATTTTTCTCTTGTTTCCTAACTGTGGTCTCCCTCTGGCAGGTTTGTCCTCAGATGATGCAGCGGATGGAGACAGACGTGTGCTAAGGGTCAATTTTATCATCCATAATAGGCACAGGCAGGCACTTCCAGATGCAACCCTACTCTTCGTAAATATGTGAAGAAAACCCCTTCTGAGTGTGATGAGTCCCTGATGGTATCTGCAGCTGGCACCCTCAGCTGTGAACTCAAAGCCTGGCAGTGCGAAGTTCGCTTGGAGGTGCCCAGGGAGAACGGCCTGGCAATCAACTTCCTAAAAAGGGCTAATGAAAATTCCACGAGGCACAATTCTACTCTGACACACAGTAGGTTGCCAAGAGTCAGCAGCTCCTCACAGTGTGTGTCGGGAGGAATGAGACCAGCTCTCTGTCCTGAGGCTTACTAGTCTCTATGGAGGGGGCATTAGAGAGGAAAAGTGTGATCCCAACGGACAGGCAATACCAGGGATTGGCCAAAATGCTGCAGAGCGGGGAAGCAGCGTGGAAAGTAAACTTTTCCCAATCTGCACATCAGAGTTCCTTCGAACAGGAGGGACATTCCATGTGGGGCTGACAGCTGAACTGGCCAGGGAAACAGGGAAGCGTATTCCAGGAGAGGGAACAGCAAAGATTTGGAGACCTGAGAGAGAGTCCATGTCTGGCTGGGAAGCTGCATGCTCCCCATCACTGGGAGGGCTCACCAACTCAGATGTTGCGCAGGCTGTGGTCCGTCTTCGTCAAGTCCGCCCGACTCCTGGCGACCTCGGAAGAGCTCTGCTCCACGCGCTGTCAGTGGCTGGTTTTCCAGAAGAAAGTCTGCTGGGCTTTCTTTCAATGTACCTCTGGGTATCGGATCAAGCCTTCAACCTGTTGGTTAGCAGCCACGCATGGCAACCATCTGACCCACCAGGACTCTTCACGTCAGGGAACCACTCCAAAAGTCTCTGAGGGCTGAGGTTGGAGCAACCTTCTGTGGAAATCACAGCTTTCCCTGTTCCCCCAAACCCAAGCCCAAACCAAGGAAGGTATGGAAGGAGAGTCCCTACAGCTGGGCAAACTGAGCTTGACAGCCCCCCATGTGCCCCTTCCTCTGTGGCACCCACCCACACACCCACCTGTAGCCTTAGGAAAAGGCCCTGGTCACCAGCCTGAGCATGGTGCCAGGCTCCTCCCCTGATGGACACATCAGAGCGGAGCCAAGACTCGGACGCTGAGAGAAAGGCTGCAGAGCTGGGCAGGGACAAGAGAGAAGTCAACACGGGCAGAATTCATCTGTTTATTTTTGCCATGGAGACATTAATTGGTGTTGTTTTGTCCGTTGTTTGTTTTACAGCAAACATTTAAAAGTGTGTAGAAAAGGAAGGAGAGACTATTACTACAAGTTAACCAGCTTTCGTGTGCTTTCTTAGAGGTGGATTCTGAAGTCAGCTTTGAGGGTAGACAGCGTGTTCGTTTTGGAAACACATACACACAACACAAACACCAACCCCCACCAGAGCTTAACTTGTCTGCAGAAGAAACAGTAGCCCCGTGTGGGATCCAGCCCACATCCAGATGAGTCCTAAGGGTCAGTTGGGTAACTGAAGGGAAGAAATTAAGAGACAACGTTTTAGGGCACTATCTCCATGGTATCAGAACCAGGTCCAAGCGAGACAGAACGTATTCTTACATCAACTTATATAGTCTCGGGCATGCAAGCCCCCCTAATGATAGGTAACCACATCCGTAACAAAGTGCGCAGTACCTTTACCCTAGAGGTCCCTGAGTTCATTGGAGGAGTAACCTAACACCAGTGCTGGGGCAGGAAACAGTGAGTGACTGTCCCCCCCCCCACCCCCCACCCTCCACACCCAGCAGGGAGAGCAATGGCAACATGTCTGCTCCTATAGCTAAAGCTGCTGGCTAGATAGCAATCAGCCATGTGCTCCTAAGAGGTAACTTTAAGGCAGCACTATTATGGGAGGATATTATGGGGATTAGTCTTGGTTCTGAGAATGTGATTGGGACTCTTCTCGAACTCACAAGTGTGAAGGCCTCCCTCCACCCAGAACTCCCAAGCTTCTTAAATGAGAATAGAGAATTTGCATATACTCTCTTCCCTTTCTTTAGTTTCACACGGTCCTGATTCCCAATGGCAGCCTTTGGAGCTTGCGTCTCTGGAGGATGAAGGGGGTTGACCAGGACTCTGTATGAGAACTGTGGTTGGAAAGATCCAGCGCCTATCAGCAACAAGTCTTGAGTGCTATCCTGAGAGAGAAGCCCTATCAAATTAAATGCCCCGGGGCTGGGGGATGGTGGTGCAGGGGGTGCAGCAGTGAAGGCACTGGGCAACTGGCCGAAAACCTGGAGGCTGGAGCCCACCTGGAGGAGCGCAGCAGAAAGGCCTGGTGATCAACTGAAAAATTCAAGCACAGCAACTCCTTGGAATACAGTTCCGTTCTGACAGTTTTGGGGTGGCCGTGAGTGGGAATCAACTGAAAGGTCACCAGTTTCAACCCCCAGCTGCCACTCAGGTGAAGGCTATCGCAGCAGAATTGCTGCCCTGCACAGTTCCTTCTCTGATGCCCAGGCTTGGGGCAGGCTGGCGCGGGGCAGTGTCTCCCCCTCCGGAGCAGCTGCTGCCTCAGACGCCCTGCTGGGGCTGGGCTGGGGACTGCAGGATCAAGCCCTGGGTGTGCTCAAAGGTACAAGTGGGCAATACCCACGTGGTTGGCAGTGTCACTCTGGAGGGCAGTTCAGTTGGAATGGCTGAAAGGCACCTGGTCCTGGGGATGACTTGACTTCAGTAGGGCTGGCTCCGTGGGTCAAGGTTAGACTCCACACACTCTGTGGCCTCTTCAGAAGCTGGTTTCCCAGAGAAGCTCACCAGGCCTTGCTTCCTGCAGCCCCTCTAGATGGACGCCAGCTTCCAGCCTTCTGGTTAGCTCTGAGTTGGCCTCACTGACTACAGAGCCAGGGGCTTTCCAGGAGGAATAGAAACCAGGTCGCTCTCTGGGGTCTAGCAAATGCCTTTTTGCTGCCATCAAAAGGAATCAAAGCAAGGGACAGTTCTGGGTGGGGAGCAACCCCTACATTTTCTAGACCCCACTGTAGTCACCATCCGTTTCCTAAACCTCTGGGGGCGGTGAGAAGTAGAGCAATTGGTAGCCAGGATTGTTGGGCTCTCACTTCTGGCCCCCTCTTGATGCCTTGGCCAGGAAGCATGCTAATGGTGAGTTGATGGGGGCCGTGAAACAAAGTCCTCCTTTCTACAGCTGTCCTCAAATCGCTGATAACCTCATCTCTTTCTTTCTATTCCAGAGTTCTGCCTCACAGCTGGACAAGGTGAATGAAGGTGAGGAGGTGAGCCAGGCTTATCTCTTGAATCTTGCTTCTCTCAACTCTTGCTGCCTCTTTAGAAAGACTGTTGGCATGAGAGCTTGACCTTGCCTTTGTAAGGCCATTTCTGTATTTGTAGTGTGTGTGTGTGTGTGTGTGTGTGTGTGTTTGGTTTGCTAGAGGAAACTTCTTGGCTTGTATTTTTCATCTGCCTTGGATTTTGCTGGATTATTGTTCTTTACTGAAGGTGAAGGTTGAAGGGAAGGAGACCTGGAGGTCCAGCGTCCTCCCTGGGCCTGGCCTTTTACTTGGGAAAATCCCTCCTGGGGCTTTTGGAAAAGGGAGGGGCAGCTCAGCTCCCTGGCTTCTTCATCAGGAAATTAGCAGATGAATCCCTAGGGAATGGTGAAAGGGAACATTAAGCGTGTCAAGAGAGAGTCTTGATAGTTGTGCTTGTTGCGGCTGATTTTTGTTTTGTCTCCTCTGGTCACAGTGGCGAACTGGAGGCATCCCAGCATGCACTTCAACACTTCCACAGCCACCAGACTGGGCCACCCCGCCAGGCCACCCACTGCTTTTTAAAACCGAGCACTTGGCGCTTTTGAAAGGAGAGCGCACACACACACACACACACACACACACACACACACACAATCAGTCCCAATTTTCTGCTAGTCACTTAGCAACAAAGGTGGAGAATGCTATATATGCTGTGAGTGTTTCAATCGCAAATTATAAAATTATATATTTGACTGATCCTGGTGTTTATTTTTCAGTTTATGTCACCTGGATGGTGTACGGTTCTATGTGAGTGGGCAGAGGCGGAGGACACCCACCACTGTCATCCAGCTATAGATGCATTTCCACTGGCCCCCACGGTCCCTCCAGGTCCCACCCAGCCCCTAGGGGCCGCTCATCAGTCAGCCCCCCCCCCAGTTTCACTTTCCCAGAATGTCACACAAATGGAATCAAACAATAGGTAATCTTTCAACTCCTGCTTCTTTCTTGCAGCAGAATGGTGCCCCCGGCTTGTTCTTCTCAGTGCCCAGCTCCTGTACGTATAGGGTATGGATGTGTTTGGTTTCTGGGGTGGGAAATGCCTCGGTTCTTGGCTTCGCCCGAGAAAGATTTCACAACAAAGCCTGGTTTGTGATCCAAGTGGGTTTTTATAAAGGACAGGAGAACTTTCCGGTTTTACAGTCTCAAAGGAGTAAACACTATTTCAGGGAAGTGTGCCAAACCGTGCGGAAATGGCGCCGGGATCACAGCTGAACGCGGGCAACCTTGTGGGACTGCGCGCCCGCGCTTGGGGAACCAAGGCCAGAGAGCGAGCGCCCAGCCTGAGCACAGAAGCGGGGTAAAAAGGGAAAAGAGACCGCTTCCTGCAGCCAGGGTACCGTAAACTTCTGGCTGGGGAGACATGGTGAAAGGTATTGGTTGACCCCATTGGCTGAATTAAGCCCACTTGGGCCTAGTTTGGGCCACCTGGCTTAGGGTCTTGAATTGGAGCATGTCCAATTAAGGTCTTTATGGTGTTTAATGCTCGCCCGATTCTCTTCCAACCTCCTCTCAGGTTCTTGTGCAAACATGGGAGGGACAACCCCCTCTGTCTCTACTCTGCTACCTAACAGATGTATCATAGCTTTTTCATCCACACACCACACACTTTGGGATCATTTCCCATATTGTGTTTCTATGAATAAAAATTTTATAAACAATTGCTAGTAGGTTTTATGTGAACAAAAGGGTGGGGTTTTGTTTTTTAATTCTCTTTGGAAGCAACCTAGGAGCAGCATTGCTGGATCATACGGTGAGGATTGGAGGCTTGGGAGCCCTGTGAAAATTCACTGCCATCAAGTCGTTTTCGATCTACAGGAACCCTACAGGACAGGCAGAACTAACTGCCTTTGTAGTTTTCCGAGGCCGTAACTCTTTAGGGGAATAGAAAGCCAAGTCTGTCTCCCTCGGAAAGGAGGGTGGATTTGAACTGCTGACATTGTGGTTAGCAGCCTAACTCAAAACCACTATGCTACCAGGGATCCTGCACAAAGGAGGAGAACTCAAATCCACATCTGCCCAAGGGTAAATCCTACAAGGCAGAGGTCAAACATGCCTTCAACCGTCATCCTCCACCCACTGTCCCTCCCTCCCACAGCGCTCTCCCTCTCAGCTGAGTTCAATAATCCACTGTCAGTGCCCCCCCCCCAACTCAAAAGCAACACTCAGGATTGCGGGGGTGTATTTAGGGTAGCATATTGTTGGCAAAGACTACTGAAAGTAATGGACTACCAGAAAAACAAACAAATGTCTTGGAGAAAGTACAGCCAAATGTTCCTTAGAAGTTAGGATGGCTTCATCTCACCTACTTTGGACATGTTATCAGGAGAGACCAGTCCCTGGAAAAGGGAATGTGCTTGGTAAAGTGGAGCCAGCAAAAAAGGGGAAGATCCTCAACAGGGTGGATTGACACAGTGCCCACAACCATGGGCTCCACTTAGCCAAGTCTGTGACAATGGCACAGGACCGGGCAGTGTTCTGTCCTGTTGAATATCGGGTCTCTGTGCATCGGGACCCACTCAGTGGCCCCTGACAACAAGAACACGAGGGAAGCTAACAGGCTACCACAGGTCAGGGTGAGAAAACTCTAAGGGTACAGCCCTTTTGTTGGGAGCAGCACCTCTTCTCGGCATTCCAGCAGGCATGTCTCTCACTGGTCCTCGGTCACCTCTGCCCTGCCAAATGTTAGAAAGCTGGAATTGTCCAAAGGGCACCAGCCCACTCTGCAACCTAACCTGCCTGAAGGCACTCAGCTTTCCTTGTCCTGTGTGCTAGGAAACCCACTGCTCTGTCTCACGGTCTCAGCAAGGCTCCTCTGCTCTACCTCATGGTCTCAGCACTGCAGGGATCGCACACACTTTAAGCAGGGATGTCGCACATCCTACACTGATGGTTCTTCTTTCTTGACGGTCATAAGAGTTCTCTGAAGGGGAGGGTGGTGGGAGGAGGGGAAGGGGGAATCTATCACAATGATCAATGCATAACCACCCACTCCTGGGAGGTGGGGGAGGGATGAACAACAGAAGGGTGGGAGGAGGGGGAGGGAAAAAAGAGGAGCTGATACCCAAAGCTCAAATAGAAAGTAAATGTTTAGAAAATGATGGCAACATATGTACAAAAATGCTTGATACAATTACTATATGGAGAGTTATAAGAGGTGTAAGAGCCCCCCAATAAAATGATTTTAAAAATAAAAGATTTCTCTGGGTTTTTTTCCTTCTGAGATGGCTTACTCGTACACCCAGTGGAATGGCAAAATCAGCCAGCCCCGGGTTAGGAGCCTCTACCACCTGATTTGTAGTGAGTGGGTGGAAGTTACAAAAACCATGGCTGGAAGAGCCATACCCAGGGATTTCACTTCACCAAGAAGTGTTTGACTTTGTAGGAAATAGCCCCACTATTCCCCAAGTGGATGCACCATGTATCGGGTCACTATAAGGAGAAATCATCTGAGAGAGTTTGAGTGGCAACGCAGAGCAGTCGCAGTTGCTACCCATCCGTGAGCAGATAGGCCCGCGGTCGGTTGTCATTTTTTTGTTTTGCCATGTCCATGCCCCTCCCGGGGTATTGTGTCTGTTGGCATAGTTTGCTCATTTACAGTGCGTTGTCCGTTGTCTGTTTTGTAGACTCTTAAGAGTGCACATCCTAGGTTCAAGTCCTTTATCAGAAGGGGGGTTTTGCGAATGTGTACAGCCTACGCCCCCGTCTGGGGCTTATTTTCGCTTTAGCATTGTTGTTCATGCAGCAGGCTTGATTTTGCTAATGTCCAATTTATCTTGTTGTTGTTGTTGTTGTTCATTTATGAACCATGCTTTCTGTTCCCTAAGAATTCTTTGGCTGAGTCATAAAGAGTTCTCCAATTTTTTCCCCCTAAAAGTTCTATAATGTGATGGTTTACATTTAATCAATGACTCACACTGAGTTCATGTTCTGTCTCAGGTGCGAGGCTTGGGTCAAATTGCATTTCCACATATGCTCATCAGCCACGGGTTGAAATCACAGTCTCCTTCCACCGACTTACCTTTCTTGGTGGTGTCAGCTCACCATGGAGTCAGCCCTGACCCAGGGCAACTCCGTGGGCAACAGAACAGCAGACTGTGATCCAGAAGGCTTTCATTTGAAGAAGTAGCTCACCAGACATTTCTTCCTAATCCCTTGTACTCTAGAGGCTCCGCCGGAACCATTCAGCACTGTAGCAACACACAAGGCTCTTCTATCACTGACAGATAGAGGGAAATTATATCTTGGTTAAAAAGAAATGCTATGCCTGGTTTCTCTCGCTCAGCATTAGGTCTGTGAGACTCCTCAGCGTTCTGTGAAGCGACATTTGCTTCGTTGCAATTGTCTGACTACACCACCATTTAGTCCCTCGTTAAAAGACCGTAGATGGACATTTGGATACAGCTCTGTGTGGAGCTGTTATGAATAAAGTTTTGATGAATAATCCTACATATCTTTTCAATGAAAAGGTTCCCTCGTTCACTTAAAGACTACAGTTTCTGGGCTACAAGATATGTTGACTTTGTTGCCTACTGGTTCTCCAACATCGATGTACTCGCGTCCTCTTCCTTCTAGCAAAATGGAAGAACGCAGCTACTCGGTATCTTTGCCAACACTTGCTATCATCAATATTTGTAGAAATTCTACTGGCGCCAAGTTTAGATTTTTAAAATCCAGCTTACTGGCTGAGGGAATAGGGTCTGAGGGAACTACTGGTAGCCAGTATGTGTGTGTGGCCCCAATGCACACACTACTTAGAAGTCAGGCTCCTAGTCCATTTCTCTGAGCACTGCGTGGAGCTCCTGAGGCTAGGGCTCCTCGACCCTGCAGGAGTCCCCAACTCTCTATCCCGCATCTAGCCAATTGTAGCATCCAGTCCTCCAATTGTTGTTCATACAAGGCCTCAGGTTGTCTTAAAACCAGTTTCCACGGAGTCAGTGCCAAGTCAAGTCAGAGTAGAGCTGTCTCCAGAGTATTCAGCGACGGGTGGTGTGGGGCCTAGATTACTGGCCTTTCCACTGAGATGCCTCCAACCTTTCCATTAGCAGCCAAACAAGTAAGCCATTTGCACCACCCAGGAACTCCCACGCTGTGTTTTTGCTATTATTCAGATTGAGTCATGCACATGTACAAATTTCAAAAGACAGAAAGGGATGACAAGATGGCTTTAGAAAATTTGTGGGAAAACAGTTTTCTTTTCATTCCATCTTTCCACAAGCTTTTTGAAGCCCCCTCATATGAGTTACTTGTTACATCACAAATTCCCTCCGCACGTAGGGACTTAACAGAATAAGCATCTATGGTGACACTTCGTTTCTGTGAGCCGGACTTGGAGAGCAGTGTAGCAGGGTGTTGCTCGTTCAAGTTCTCTCAAAAGGGTCAATTAAGATACCAGCCAGGGTTGTAGTCCCCACAAGGCTTGTCTGGGACAGGGGGGGGGGGGAATCTTCCCTAAAGGGCCAGGCAAGTGGCTGGCAAGTAGGTGCTGCCTGTTAGCCAGAAGCCTCAGTTCCCCCGCAGGGCACCTCTCCTGGGGGTGACTTGAGTGTCCTCGTGACTCAGAGTGAGTGGCGGCAATGTCCTTTATGACCTAGCTTTGAAAGTCGCAAATGTCACTTCCACACTTTCCTGTTGGGCACACAGACTCCCCCCACTCGGTGTGGGAGGGACCACACAGGGCATGGTCTACCACTCAGGTACATAGAAGGTAAACCTTCCCACAGGTTCAAGCCACCCGTTTTCCTTCCCAGAGGCAATCAATCACTCCCAAAATCAAACTCACTGCCCCCAGTAGATGCTGACTCAGCAACCCTATATGATAGGATAGAGCTGCCCCTGTGACTTTCTGAGACTATAACTCTTTATAGGAGTAGAAAGCCCTGTCATTCTCCATCTGAGGACTGGTGGTTTCAAACTGCTGATCTTGCAGTTAGCAGCCCAATGAGTAACCACTACGCTACCAGAGCTCCAATCAATCATTATGACCAGCTTATTGTGACTTCTGCCAGAAATATTTTACACACACATACAATGTAACCCTTACACACCTGTGTTTATCCTTACTCTCTTCACTTGTTATATTTTGGAAATCCTGGTGATATTGTGGTTATGAGTTTGGCTTCAATCCGAAATGTCAGCAGTTCGAAACCACCAGCCCTCCAAGAAAGAAAGATGAGGCTTTCCACTCCCTTAAACAGTTACAGTCTCGAAAACTCACCGGGGGCAGTTCTACCCCGTCCTACAAGGGTTGCTAACAGTCAACATTGACTCGACGGTAGTGAGTTTTTTTGTTTTGTTTTATTTTTCAAAAAGTTCATGGGAAAATGGAATTAAGTAATAATGGAATTTTCCCAAGAACTTCTGAAGGACCCTCATAAGTACCTACCTTGTTCACTTTGTTGGGGAAAGGTTTTCCACTGTGTGAATTGCCAGTTTGTTTGCCTGGTGTCCTATGGATGGTTCTGTAGGCTGTCCCTATCTGAAGTGGTGCTGCGATGAACTAACATTATTTAGTGGCTGGGATCTGGGAGAGAACACAAGCTTAGCACTCAGCTGCTGATGACCGAAAAGTTGCTGGTTTGAACCCACCAGCCTCTTCACAGGACAGATGAGGCAGCCCGCCAAAATGTACAGCTGCGCAATTCTGAGAGGGTCGTTCCACGCTGTGTGACAGGGTTGCTGGGAGTCAGAATCAACCCAGTGACAATGGGTGATGGGTTATTACCTGTCCTGGGTTACAGTCATGCATCACTGTGAGGCTGTGCCCCACCCTTCCCCATGCATGCATGCATTCACCAGCCCAGGAGGCTTCAAAGAGAGTTCTCCAAGCTCCAGCACCTACTAGACATTGGGACCTCCAGACTGCACATCCAGGCAGGGGGGCCTTTGTTCCTGGCTGTCCTACAATCAATGAATTGAAGCCTGAAGCCCGTTCTCCAAGTGTGGGCCCTGTGTAGCCCCTACTTGCCTGGCTATTTTAAGAAGACCGAGCACTACGGTAATTGCTCAGGCTGTCAAGAAACCAGATACAAACGGGCAGACTTAGCGCCGTGTCTCAGTTTCCTTAACTCCCCCCCCCCCACACACACACACAGAGGGTCTCTGCTGTTCTGTGAAGAGTCCTTGCGCCTCGCCTCATGGATGAAGAGTGCACATGGGTCTCTTCCTCATTCTCCTGAGAGTTCCTTGTGGGCATAGCCGGTGTCTTCTTCATCTCTGCCCTCTGCACAAGGAGATGCCAGTAATGTTAGTCGAAGAACAAATGACCTAGATGGAACGTGGGCAGAGGTGTACTTCCTTAACTGCTGTGGGTGCCAACTGGGTCAACTCCGCCCCCACCGCCTAACTCACCGTGACCCCACCCACAACAGGGTCAACCATTGGGAGCTCAGAACCTCGTTGCCTGGCCCGCCTTCCTACCCCAACTTCTAGAAGCACCTCTGCAGTCTGCTGAGCATCAGGGCAGCACTTGAGCCTCCACTGGCTGGGGTGGGTGGGGGGTGGGGGCGCAGCTGGGAATGGAACCGAGGTCCCCCACGTGGGAGGCGAGAATTCTACCACAGAACCACCCTGCCCCATCAGAGAAAGGAGGCATGTCTAGTACCCTCAGAAGGTCTTGGGTGAAAGCCTCGTTCACTCCATCTGTCTCAGGCTGTGATTTCTGTTTTCTCCCTGTCCCTCCCCTCCTGTTGGCCTGGCCGGAGCCTCATGAGGGTGGGAATACAGGATGGAGAACAGGCACAGCCGTGCCCACAAACACGAAGAGGCACAGATGCACACCCAGCGAGGAATGAATACTGATGGGGGGAGGGGGGGGGGGCTGCAGTAGTCCAGCCTTCCAGAGTGTCTTTCGAAATCAAAGCTTTCCAAACATAGCAGGTTCTCCCGCCCCCAAACTCATCTCTCTAAGGACTCACAGAGAAATCTTCCCAGAACGTGTCCCATTGCCCTTTTGCTCAGGGTCTCAAGGTCATTTTTAATAAAGGGCCAGCCGAGAGAAATCGTTTGGGGAGCTGGACGGATTTGGGATCAAGTTCATCAACAGAAGGACCTCGGTTCCTCCCTCCCTTCTTCCTTCACCCAACTTTTTGTTTGGAACATTTTCTAAACTACAGAAGGGTTTCGAGAAAAACCCAGTGTCATTGCCATGACTTAATTTTCAGCCCAACAGTAAAGAGGTTGCTGAGCGCACAATAACCTCAGGGAGGGACCCACACCAGTAGACTCATGCCAAGTCCAATCAAAGGGGCAGCGGCTCTGAGAGCTAGAAGGGGGAGTGGAGGGGTGGAATCCAGGGAGTGGGATAGTGATGGTGTGCTGAGGGTGCTGCCGCCAGGAGATGAACCTGAACGTGTGTGAACTGCTGGGTGTGATGCTGGTGATCTATAGACGTTCACCCAGTGCCCATTGGAAAGCTGAGGAACAGCACAAGCAACAGCCTCCTACCAAGAGGGAACAAACAAGAGCCCACAGCCAGCTTTGTACTTCCCATGAGCTCAGAGGTTTTGACATCTTTAAATGGTTGAAAAAAATCAAAAGTCACTTTATAATACATGAGAAGTGCATGCAATTCCCATGCCAGTGCCTGTAAGAAAGCCAGCCTGTTTGCTTAAGCCTTCTCCTTGCTTTCTTGCTATAGCGGCCCGGTTGGAGAGGAGTCGCCCAGCCCCAGCTCACAGAACCTAAAAGATTTACTACTGGTTCTTTACAGACAAGGATGCTGGCTCCTGGCTTACATTCTCCAGCTCTGGTGTTTGGTCTCTCCTAGCTCCCTCCTCTCTGTCTCCTTCCTCCCTCTCTCCCTCCTCCCCACTCTCTCCTCCTCCCCCTTTCTCTTTCCCTCCTCCTCCTCTAACTCCCCTTTCCCTCTCCCTCCTCCTCTCCTCCTCTTCTCCTTCCCTCCTCTTCTCTTTCCCACCTCTTTCTC
>NW_022106189.1:5351572-5354612 GCF_000313985.2 Echinops telfairi | reverse complement strand
CCCTCCTCTCTCCTTTCTCTCTCTCTCCTCTCTCACTGTCAGTGAACAATGAACATCTGGACATTAAACAGAAAGTGGGATATAGTTGTTTGGTTAGTGCAAAGCAGAGAAGATAAAAGTAAAGGGTTTAGCACAACGATAATCTACTGATCTCTTTCCTAGAGTCTCTTAGCTTGAAAATCCTGGCACCTTGGTGCTTTCCTTAGACCGGTTCCTGCAGTCTGAACGTCAGCTTTTCCTCAGAAAAGACTTTTTCCCCAAGAAGCAGAAAACGCCGCCCCGGAGACTTCATTTTTTCCACAGCCTGTGGTTTGGCTGACTCAACTTCTGTCTTCCCTGAGTCACGAGTTTGCCCTCTGTTGTTTGGAGGAGTCTGGCCAGGTCTGCCCCGCCCACGGCTGGCCCCTGCTCAGCTGGCTAGCCGGGTGGACAGCTGAGGGCCAGAGGCTGTGCCGCCTCCCGGACTTCCCAGAGATCCACAGATGAGGACAATGAGGACCAGTGGGCCCAGGACCACCCGAGAGACAGGGCAGGTGGGATTCCCTCTGCGTGCCTCCTCCTCTGACCTTCCTCACTTTCCTGGCCACCTGCTCTATGCCAGGCATGTGCTAAAGATGGGGCTGCTAGCTATAAGGTCAGCAGTTCAAAACCACCAGCCGCTCCTCGGGAGAAAGATGAGGCTTTCTACTCCTACAAAGAGCTACTGTCTCAGAACCTACAGGGGTGGTTCCACCCTGTCCCGCTGGGCAGCGGGGGTTAGGGGTCCCTATGAGTCTGAATTGATGCAATTGCAGTGAGCTTGGTTTGTTGTTGTTGGTTGGTTGGTTGGTTGGTTTTTGAGCCACAAGACAGCTTAGCCTCACAAGCTGTACCAGGTCCTTCCAAAGCTCCCAGCAACCCACCCCAGGCAGGGCCCACCCTCACTGGGATACCCTGACCTGCAGGAGGTGGGGGTCGGGTGCTGACACCATCATAGAACCCAGCCTTGAAGGCTCAGCTCAATGTCCCCCACCACTCAGTAGAGTTCAGCCATGTGGATGCTTGCGATGGTGTTTGTCAGTGTTCCAAGTTTGAACTGGTGACAGACAACACAGCCTTTGGCGTCTCAGAGCTTTGCCGTCTCCTTGAGAGCTGGTGACACCACCAGGAGGCCCACGTTCAAGGGTTCACGCAACAGGAGTGCAGAGCAGGCAAGACCACCAAGTGGGAGTCAGAGGGAGAAGCAGGGCTGTGGTTGATATGGAGGGGGGGCATGGGGAGCACCAGGGTCTGTGGTGGACACATGGGGGTCATGGGAAATGTCCCAATACTAAATGCTGACAGTGCTTTTGTTTCGTTTAAATACTTCATGAGACAGAACAGCATTGTCTATGGGGCCCAAGTTCAGCTCACAGGCAGCCCAGCTGTGACTTCTGTGGGATGGTTAATCGATACTGTCCTTGCTGCTTGAGCTGCTGGGTGGTGTACATGGTGAATACACTCATCTAATCAAAAGGTTACTGGTTCAAGGCCACCAGAAGCACCTCAGAAGAAAGGGCTAGTGATCTGCCTCAAAAAAATAAAAAAATTTTAAAAATCAGCCACAGAAACCCTATTGTTCTACTCAGATGCACTAAGGTCACCATGAGGTGGAATTGGCTCTCTGGTCACTGGACTACACTGGCAGGTCCTCACTGAAGAGTGTTGTCAGTGAAGGTGAGCATGTGGGGGTTCTGGCCTCCAAGGGCACAGGCTTGGCCCTCTCACTCAGTCCCCTGCCCCCTGCCCCCCCCCCCATGATCTCACCCTCCTTCTTCCTCTTGTCTGTCCTGGCTCTCTCCTCCATCACTCCCTTGTCCTTTATCCCTCAGCCCACGCCCGGGCCTGGTTCACCCACTGGGGGTGGGAGAGGCACACAACCAGCACAGGACCCCAGCTCCCAGCCTCAGTACCCCCCACCACTCAGCCTTCTAACCCAGGCCCAGCTCTTCCTCCTGCCCCGGGTCCTGGCCTGGGGCACTACGGTGGCCTCCACCAGCCCCTCTTCAGAGCACACAGGTTCCACCCTAAATAGGGCAGCGGGATCAAGAAACTCCATCCTAATCCATTCGCTCCACTGATACAGTCATGCCTGCGCTCCTGCAAGTAAGTGCAGGACTGGCTTCTCAGCACTCAGACAAAGGGTGAATGTGATGACTCCTTCTGGCCCGGGGGGAGGCCCCAGGCTGGGCTCATAGGCTGGGTAGACGGGACAAGCCATGAACACATAAACAAGAGACCGATCAATGACTTCAGGTTGGGAAATTGCTTTTAAAAGATAATAAAATGAGGTGCTATCATAGAAGGCAGTGGGAGGTGAGGCAGGAAGCATCCTGAGGAGGTGGTCTACATGCCAGGTCTGGAGGCAGGTGCAGGACAATGGTCCGGGGCAGGAGCAACCCTGGGGGTTGAGGTTCAGGAAGCAGCCTGAGAAGACAAGGTGTTGGGAGGAGGTTAGGGGGAAGCGGAGCCAGGTCTGGGAAGAGATCAGAAACTCTCACTGACGTTGAGTCAATTCTGACTCAGTGACCTTGTGGGACAGGGTAGAACTGCCTCTGTGTTTCCAACATTGTAACTTTTCTATGGGCGTAGAACCCCCCAGTCCAGGATTTACTGGAACAGGCCTGGTAGGGGGGAGCCAAGGGAATGGGGGGTGGGTGGGTGGCAGACCTGCTAAGAGTTGAAGCTGAATTAGCCAGTCCCAGAGGTTCACTAAGCTCTTGTCTCCCTCCCTGCGTGTTTGACATGATCCACCATAGAACGTTAAAAACAGAAAAACAAGTCAAATGATGCTTCTGTAGTGCTTCGGTGCTGTCCAGTTGATTCCTACTCATAGCAGCCCGATGTACAACAGAAGGAAACACTGCCTGGTCTGGCATGAGCTTCACACTCATTGCAAAGTTTGAGCCCATTGTGGCAGCCATCCATCTCATTGAGGGTCCATCCATCTCACTGAGGGTCCATCCATCTCATTGAGGGTCCGTCCATCTCATTGTGGGTCCATCCATCTCATTGAGGGTCC
>NW_022106189.1:5345203-5351018 GCF_000313985.2 Echinops telfairi | reverse complement strand
TCCATCTCATTGTGGGTCCATCCATCTCACTGTGGGTCCATCCATCTCATTGAGGGTCCATCCATCTCATTGAGGGTCCATCCATCTCATTGAAGGTCTTCCTCTTTTTCACTGACTTTGACCAAGCATGATGTCCTTTTCCAGAAACTGGTCTCTCTTGAGAACATAGCCACCAAAGCAGGTGAGACAAAGTCTCATCATCCTCGAGTCTAAGGAGCATTATAGCTGTACTTCTTCCAAGACAGATTTGTTCCCTCTTGGTTCCTTCAATAATCATCATCAACACCATAATTTAGTGACATCAATTCTTCTTTGGTCTTCCTTATTCATTGTCCCACTTTCAGATGCATATTAGGTCATTGAAAATAATATGGCTTAAGTAAGGTGTACCTTCGTCCTCAAAGTAACATCTCTGCTATTTAACACCTTAATGAAGTCTTTTGCAGCAGTTTGAGGAGCCCTGGTAATACAGTTGGTTAAATATTGAGCTGCTAACCTCAAGGTCAGTGGTTTTAACCCACCAGCAGCTCCTCCGGAGAAACTTGAGGCTGCCTGCTTCCCTGTATAGATTTACGGTCTTAGAAACCCTAAGTAGTTGTTCTACCCTGGCCAATAGATTACTCTGAATTAGAGTTGACTTGACGGCAGTGGGTTTGGGGTTGTAGATTTGCCCAGTGCTATTGCTGTTTGATTTCTTGGCTGCTGCTCCCATGGGCCTTGATTCTGAATCCACGTAAAATAAGATCCTCAATGGCTTCAATCTTTCCTTTCTTTATCATGATGGTGCTTATTGTCCAGTTGTGATCATTTGTGTTTTGAGGTACATTGGGGTGCAATTCATATCAAAGATTGCATGTGCTTTAAGTCCTCTTCACTTTCAGCAAGCAACGTTGTGTCATCTGCATTTGGTCCAGCTTCTTGGGCCATTTGCCCAGCATATTCGCTCTACTTTATGGCAAGATCCATCTGACATCGACCATGACATTGCTTACTCCACTTCCTTTTCTGAATCTGGCTTGAATTTCTGACAGTTCTCTGCCAATGTACTGCTGCATCAACTTTTAAGTATCTTCAGGAAATTTTACTTGCAAAATCTTACTTCCTGTGTTAGACTGGGTTGCCTAGAGAAACAAATCCAGTGACATAAATGTATAAGAAAGGGCTTTATATCAAAGAATTGTATATTAAGAAATCATCCCAGTTCAGTCCAGATCAAGTCCACAAATCTGATATTAGTCCATAAGTCCCATACTGGTCCATAAATCCCTCTTCAGACTCACACAGCACATGCAATGGTGCAATTTAATTTTTTTTGCCCAGATTCCTTCAGTACTGCATCTCAAGTCCTGAAGTTTTCCCTCAGTTCTTTCAGTAGAAGTGCTGGTTGTGTTCTCCGCTTTGGTTTTCTATTTCCAAATCTTTGCACATTTCATCATAATATTTTACTTTCTCTTCTCAAAGCAACCTTTGAACTCTTTTGCTCGACTCTTTTACTTCATCAGTTCTTCCTTTGGTTTTAGCTACTTTATGTTCAACAACAAGTTTCAGAGTCTCTTCTGACACCTCTTTCTCCCTTTTTGTCTTTTTAATGCCTGTTTGGTTTCTTCATGTATGATGTCCTTGATATCATATATGATTTGCCTGGTGTTCCATTATTAGTGTGTCAAATTAGTGTGTCCAATCTGTTTTTGAGATAGTTTCTAAAGTCAATGGGATATATTTAATATAGCATTTTGGATCTCATGGACTTGTTTTAATTTTTTTCATCATTAACTTGAACTTGCATATGAGCTGTGGTGGGTCTGCTCTGCAGTCAGCCCCAGACCTGCCTTGTTCTGACACCTGATATTAGCTGCTCTATCATCTCTATCCACAGATGTACTTGATCTGATTCTAATGTATAACAGCTGGTAAGAGTCATATGTATAGCTTCTATTTATGTTGTTGAAAACAAGTATTTGCAATGAACATGCCACTGGTCTTGCAAATTTGGATCAGGGCATCTCTTTTCCATCTACTGATCTTTCTCCTTTGTTTCCAACTTTCATATTCCTATCAATATGTCTTGATCACATATTTGATCAATTTCAGATTGCAGACGTTAATATAAATCTTCAAATCATCCTTGGTGTGAGTGGTTGGTATATAAATTTGATTAATGATCAGATTAACTGGCTATTATTCTGTTGTTGCTCTTGGTCGGTGCCATTGAGTCAGTTCCAACTTATAGTATTCTCCTGTTTGAGCCCATTATTGCAGACACTATGTCAACCCAGCTTATAAAAAGAGGGTCTTCCTCTTTTTCACTGCTCCGCTTTACTAAACATGCTGTCTTTCCTCGGGGACTGGTGTCTGCTGACAACATGTCCAAAGTAAAAGAGATGAAGTCTCACCATCCTTGCCTCTAAGGAGCCCTCTGAGCATATTTCTTCCAAGAGAGATTTGTTTCTTCTTTTAGCCGTACTTCCAATGGTACTTCCAATTTCTTCACCAACACCGTAGTTCAAATGCATCCATCTTTCTTCAGTCCTCCTTATTCAATGTCCAACTTTCACATGCATATGAGGCAGTTGAATATATCATGGCTTAGGTCAGGCATACCTTAGTCCTCAAAGTAACAGGTTCACCTTAGTTTTCAAAGGTTATCCTTCTAGGCATATGAATATTATCCTCTAGTTGTATTTCAGGATAGATCATGAAATTTTCCTTCTGATGACCCATAAACTTCCATCTGTCATTCCCAACTAATACATCATCTGATTGTTTGATTCGAAATGGTCAATACCAGTCTATTTCAGTTCAATAATGCCTACGATATGGATCTTCAAGCATTACATTTTGTTTTTCTAGTTCATACTCCCTAAGTCCTTGTTCTGATTGTTAATATTTGCAACTGAGTCATCTCACTTTGGGTCATACTCTATCTGCAAATGAAAGTCCCATAAACTTTATTCCATCATCGACCATAAGGGTCATTAAGGTCCACTCTGCAGTCTTCCAGTCTGCTGGCTCAGACTCTCCATAATGCACGCATTGGCCAGTTTCTTCAGAAGCAGATCATCAAGTCCTTCTTCCCAGGCCCTTAGTCTGGAAGCTCCTATGACACCTGCCCACTATGGGCCTGCTGGGATTTGGAATGCTGGTGGTGTAGTTCCCAGCATCACAGCAATGTACAAGCCACCACAGTAGGTGGCTTAATATTACTAATAGGATTAATATTAATAATTTCACTGGTGCTGAGGGGTGTTTTAGGACACAACAGATACCCCAAGTGTCAAACATAATTTAAGGAGCACATTTATTAAACCCTAAACAGATCATCCAGATGATGAAGACCATTTGCAAGAGGTCATAATGTTGTCCACAGGCTTGCAGAGAATAGATGGTTTAAACAGAACACGGCTTAAACAAGACTGTCACGGAAGCATGACTGGCAGCAGATCAATACATCACAGTTGCAAGTGAGACTACAGCAATGGGCCTGGGACCATGATTGGGCATATATTGTGATAGACTTACAAGATTAGTCCAGGGCCCTCCAACCAATGCAGGCGTGGACTATGCGACCACTACCCCAGTGGCCAGCAAGGACTCCCCCAGGCAAGCCCTTAAGGCAAGCCTCCCTCCCGGACTGGTTAGAGGAGTGTTGGTAATCCTGGTAATCCGCTTTCTGACGCACTCCAAGACTGTTCACAACCTTGGTCAAAGGTCAGAAGGAAGTCAATGGAGGTTTATTCCATTCTGCGTGAGGACTCGGCAAATGTATTTTTAGGCTTTCAAAGTTATTCGTAGTCTTCTGTAAACCTGTGCTCAGAATTTAAGCTCCAACACGGGGAAAATGACTAGGGGGGGGGGGGTCAGCTAGCAGCAGGGAGGCTGGTGTAAGGCATGGCAAGGCACAATAACCCCACCGCCTCCATTTGCCCCCAGCCCGCTGCCCGCTCCGCAGTACCCAGCAGGCCGGGGTCATGGACAGTCTTGGTCAGCCACGGACAGTGTGGAGTGCAGTAACTGAAGGAGAGCTGAAAACTGGGGCGAGTAGACAAAGTTGGGAACCAGTGCCAAGTGACCCATAAAGAGCCACAGCTCCGAAGGTCCGCAGCGGTCACCACCCATCACCCCTCCGCCCCGAGTTTCGCGCCAGCTTCCTGCTTTGAGGCCATGCGCCAGGCCCCGCCCCTTTAGCGCTCCAGGCCTCTGATTGGGTGGCCTTCGCTGGGGCGTGACCGGCGAAAGTTGGACTTCGGTGGCGTGGGCGGAGCTCGGGCTGGTGGTGCTGGCCAGCGCTCAGTGCCGGCGCTGCGTGCCGGCGGAGGGTCCTCGGGCGGAGGAGGTAAGGGCCTGGCAGACCCGGCTGGGGCGCGAGGAGCCGGTAGGTCCCCTGCTCAGAGTTCCCGAGTCCCAGGTCGCCCCGTCGTGGGGGCTCCCGGGCTTGGGCGAGGCGCAGCCCGGAGCCGAGGCGAGGACTCGGGGCGCGATGGGGCTGCGGAGGCTCCAGTGGGGCTCGGTGCCGAAGCGGGGTCGCCGAAGTGCGCTCGGCGCCGAGGGAGCGTCGGGCTCCCGTGGGCTGAGGGCTCCGCGCGCCCGCTGCCGGGGATGGGGGGTCGGGGTGGTCGGGGCCTCTGACTGCGGTCGGGACCTCGGTGCTCCGTCCCAGTCTGCGAGGTCTGGGGCCAGGACCGCTGCCCGACGCGCGGGGAGCCAGGGGGAGTGGGCTGCGCTTTGTGGGTGGCCCCGCCCTCTTTGGTGTCTCTTGTTTGGCCACCACTTGACCCCGGAACATTGAGTTACAGGCCCTTAGGGGGAAGGGTCAAGGCCAGCCTTCATCTCCCACTTCCCTGAAGCGGACCCAGCCCTCCAGGCTGCGGTAGGGACCACCTGGAATTCCCTGCCGTTTGGCGCCAAACTGAGGAGAGGGAGAGGTGTGCTTAGTCCCTTTGCAGGTAGGGAAACGGAGATTCTGCACAGCCCCACCTCCGACTAAACTCGCTGCCTGTTGCGTCGATGCTGCGCGTTTCTGAGACTGTAACTCTTTTAAGGCAATGAAAAGCCCTGTCTTTCTCTAGCAAAGCATCATGTGAGTTCGAACTGCTGGCCTTTAGCTTAGCAGCTCTGCAAACGGGAACCACTGTGCCACCAGAACCAGAGAAATACTTGTTTGGACTTTGAACAGGGCGATTATCTCACCACCAGAGGCCAAAGATCCCGGGATCGAGAGCCCGGAATGCCTCATTTCCTTAGCCCTGTGACCAGAACATACTGATTTGACCTCTCAGTCTTGGCCTCCTGGAGAGGCGGACAGACCCTGGCAGCTCCCTCCTGGGAACCTAAGCTGGCTAGAGAGGCTTAGGGCGCGCTTGAATTGTCCTGGTGGCCTTCCTCCGAGGTTGGCCCCACCCGCTGTCCATGCACAAGCCATTCTTCAGTGCTGGCCAGTCTGGCGGATGGAGCTGCCCAGCTGCACACCCCAGCCCACCTCAAGGAAGGAAGAGGGACTTGGCCCAGGTGGCCTGGGGGTGGCCCAGCCCAGCTGAGCTACTGGCCTGCCAAGGCCCCACCTCCAGGACTTGAGCGTTTCTGATTGTGTTTTTAGTTAGGAGCAGCCTTCGTGACTCATGTTCGCTCTGAGGCACTGCTTCTGGGTCACTGTGGCCAGGAACTCGGGCAGTGACCTCATAAAGCAGGGAGGTACCTTCCTCAAGGGGCTGTTCTGAGATTAAATGAGATAACTGCTGAACTGTTGCACCTGGAGGGCCAGAAACTCTCAGGAAGGGGCACTTCGTGGGTTAGTTTTCTTTTTACTGGTAGATTTCGG
>NW_022106189.1:5330909-5344601 GCF_000313985.2 Echinops telfairi | reverse complement strand
TCTCTCTCTCTCTCTCTCTCTCTCTCACACTCTCTCTCTCTCTCTCTCCTGCCAAGAGAAAAACACCAGATTCTCATCTTGACCTCTGAACGTTCAAGAATGGTCTCAGTGCCTTGAAGGCCCCTCTCGCATGCTCCTTGCCCTGGGTCTGCACAGCGCCACGCTGTTTCTGCATGAAGAGCATGCATTCGTCATCTCTCCACAGCTGGCTCCTTCAGAGAATGCAGCCCGGTGGAAGGCTCACCAAGGTCTCCCCTGACCCGTCCCCACCTGCCCGTGTGCATGTGTGTGTTTGCTTCCCAACACCAAGCAGTCTCGATCAGACATCATCTTGCTGGTCTACGTACCAATCTGCTTCCTGCACCAGCAAGAGCTTCCGGAGGGCCTGGGCCCTCACTCCCCGGACAGCCCTAGGACCTCACACAAGATTTCCCGAAGTTTCTGCAAAGTGAAAGCAGGCAGGCCTGTGGGCAGGGTGAGCCGGACTGGGACTAGGGTCGATGGGGTGAACGAGGAGTCCCAATCAAGCAAAGCTGAAGGGGTGGGGCTGGCCCTTGGACCCAGACTTTCTCTGATGCACGGTAGTGTCCTCACATGGACCCCAAGGGGAGTAAGTAGATCACGGCACCCTCTCAGTCCCAACTTCCTCGGCTAATGAGGCCAGGCCTCCAGACTTCTCTGCAAAGCCCCCAGGCTGTGTTCAGCAGAGGAGAGAATTCCACCAGGGCAGATGCCTGGCACAGTTGCCACTGGTCACCTTACAGACCATGGTGCCATGAATGCGGCTGGCAAGCATCTTCAGTAAAAGACCAGTGAGTACTTTCAGCTTTGCCAGCCGTCTAGTCTGTGTGTACAAGGCTGGATTCCAGTAACATTTTATCCAGAAAAACAGGCAAGGGACCAGTTTTAGGCCTGGGGCCATCGTTTGCTAGCACGTGGTGTTGGCCACAGTCCATATGTCCTGCAGGAAACCCTGAGACATTCGCCCCCACCGAGAGACGGGGGCCTGAAAGCTGCAGCCCCCCCCAGGTACACACCTTCCGACACATTTCAGGGAGTGGGACCATCTGTGGGCAGAACGAACCACCATCCCTGCCAACACGTGTGTGTTAATTTGCTGGTACCGCACTGAGTTTTCGGGGGGAGGGTTTAGATCACAGTTTGGTGGCTAGCCCTCAGTGATCACAGCATTGTCTGGCCATCTTGGGGCAGAACAGGACAGCCGCCACACCACAGAGGTTCTAGGTGTCCCCACCCCCACCCTTTGGTTATGTGTGTTGAACCATACCCCTCAACATAGGGCCTTGTCTACTCTTTGCCAGTGTGTGACCTTGGGTAGACCTCAGTTTTGTCATCTGGGGTTTGTGTGCTGGGATTTGGGGGTGACACAGAGGAAGCTTATAGCCCCAGTGGCCACTGTGACTACCAGAGCCCACCACCTGCCCCCTCACCCTCACATATTGTCCACTGGGCTTTTAAAAAAACTGTTGCGAAATAAAGAAAGCAGTGAAATCCAACTAATATGACCCAGGGGCTATTGAAAATCTTCCCTCTCCTTCTGTAGCATTAGAACATTCCCTGGCACGCAGACTCTGCTGGGTGGTGGCAAGTGCCTGGCTGAGAGAATCCATTGTTTTGTTTTGGTTATTTTAATCATTTTATTGGGGGCTTGTACAACGCTTATCACAATCCTTACATTCCATCCACTGTGTCAAGCACATTTGTACATTTGTTGTCATCATCATTTTCAAAACATTTTCTTTCTACTTCAACCCTTGGGATCAGCTTCTCAAGCGGGGGAAGGGAGGGGCGGGGAGCGAATCCATTGTGATTAGCCCATGTATGAGGCAGATGAACGGTGGGGAGCCCCAAGGTCAGGAACAGGAAGTGCCTCATCTGCAGACACGGCGCCCGCTCTGCCCGCCTGGCCACCAGAACTCATTCAGTTCTCACAGCTCCTAAGGGTTGCCTGGGCGCACTCCAGGGCTACAGGCTCCAGAGCCCTGCCTTAAGTCGGAGTAGGCGAGGCTGGGTACTTCTTACCTATGAGGGAGGGTGGAGCCTCTAGGGAGCATCATTAGACAGAGGTACCCTCTTCATTCTGCCAAAAGCCATTTGCAGCTCACTCTGGGGAGGGGAGCGGAACCCTCTGCTGGCTTGCTCAGGGCCAGCGGGTGGGCAGGGAACCCCACATTAGTGCCAGCCTGCAGCCATCTGGAGAGTGGGCAGGAGACCCAGGCCTAGGCTCAGACATCCTCAAGCCCTTCCCTCCGCTCTCCCCATCCATTCTGCTCAGCGCCTCCTCCGCACAGTCCCCCTGGGTGGACACTGGGCTTCTGTCCTCTGCACAAAGCCCTCTGCCTCAGCTGCCAAGTATGTTAGAAGCCTGGCTCTGCGGCCTCGCGATCAGGCTTTTGCCCACTTATGTGGGGTTCCTCCCCCAGGGAGGAACTCCAGGAATCTCCTATGAGTGGCCTGCTTCTGTCCAGTGCTCACGGTTTAGGGGAGCTGAGGGTACCCACAGGTATGGAGAGAGGTGAGGCTGGGCAGGAGCCACCCAGGGGGTCCACATCAAGGTCTGCTGAGCAGGCCTCCCTAGCTGCTTGAGGTAGGTTGAGCCCAGAACCCAGGATACAGACAGGATCCTGTACTTCTGTTTTTGTTGCTACCTTAAATTTAGGGGAGAAATATTTCTTAATATCCTAGGACTACTATAACCAGGGAGGCCCTGTAATCACCAGCCACTCCAAGTGATAAAAATGAGGCTTTCTATTCTCGTAGAAGAATTACCATTAAAAAAAAAAAAGAATTACCATCTCAGAAACCCACAGAGGCAGTTCTACCCCATCCTCTAGGCTAGGATCGCTGAGTTGGAATTGGCCCTACGCAGTAAGTAAGCTTACTGTAACCAAGGGATCTGGTGGTGAAGTGGATTACATGTTGCGTTGCTAACCATAAATTCAGCAGTTCAAAACCACCAGCTGCTCCACAGGAGAAGACAAGTCCTTTCGCTTCTGTACAGATTTACAGCCTTGGAAATCCACAGGCGAAGTTCTGCTCTGCCTTATAGGGGCACTATGAGTCAGAATAGAATCGATGGCAGTGAGTGGGGGTTTTGGTTACTACAACCCAACTGCCACAGAGTCGGTGCATTCTAAGAGCATCTGCTCCACGTCTCGGTCCCGGCTACTGGTCTGATCCTGGCTCCCAACCTCCTCAGCGTTCTTTGCAGCTGTACCTCCACCTGGCTCCCTGGCCAACTTCTGTGTGTACGCCCCACTTTCATAGCGCCCCACTCAAAAGGGATGAGGGCCCACCCTATTCTTGGTTGACTGCATATAACCCACAGCATCTTCAAAGATGGCTTTCCAAGCCAGCTCACATTCTCAGGCTTGGGGCAGCATTCAGCTTCTCTTTCTGGAAGACGCATTTCAGTCCATCACAGAGAGAGAGATGCCACCTCCCAGAATCACAGGAAATGGCATTTCGTTATACTGGCTGCTGGTTTGTTTTGTTGTTAACAATAGAACTACAAATTTCAGGTGTAGCTGGGCCCCTCTGCAGCAGAAACCTTATCTGGGCTGCCCCATAGCAGCAGGCATGGAGGTGACACTCAGAAATGTCCGGCCAACAACCTTGGGTTTGCTGGCTTGTCCACCGTTGGGACTCCAGCATTGCAGCCAGACAGGCCTAGTCTGTCCCTGATCATCCTGTAGGCCTGCAATACACAGCCAAGGCCAGCCACCCCAAAATAGCAGCTCTTACATAAGGAGGTGTGGGCAGAGTGTTCAGGACGCCTGTGGTCTGACAGAGCTGTGGTATGTGACTTAAGGCACCCAGCCTCCCCCTTGTGCAATGCCTCCAGCCCCCGTACTGGGGCCCCTTCCCACAGGTGGCCTGACTTACAGAACTGCAGCTTGGTGACCCAGAAATACAGTATAAGCCCCTTGACCCATGTGCGAGGGTGCACATGGCGGTGTAGGCGCCATTCACCCACTTCCTCTTCAGGGGTACAAGCTGACTCATGCACTGTTAGACCTCAAGAGTTCTGAAGAGGCTCGTTCACTCACTAGCCACGCATCAGCACTGCTGGGGACTCTTCCAAACCAAGCCCACTGCCCACCAGCTGATTCCAACCTAGTGACCCTTTCTAGGGCTTCCAAAACACACATCTTTCTCCTGTGGAGTGGCTGCCAGGCTGGACCTGTTGCCCTGTCAGTTAGTGGCCCAGTTAACCCACTGTGCCACCAGAGCAGCCACAGAGCCTTGTAAATGCGTGAGGGTAGTTATATTCCAATAAGACTTGACTGACGAAAGCAGCAGCTTGACTGGACTTGGCCCTCCGATCATGGTCATCTGCTGACCGCTGTCCTGAGGAGGGAGTAGCTGGTCTTCACAGGAGGAAGAGGGAATGTGCAGCCAGCCCCAAGGGGCCCAGCTGAGCTCTGAGGCTCCCAACATGTAGAGGGCACCCCAACCAGGGGCAGCTGGGCCTCACGCTGCATGGCCGCCAGGGTTGCAACTTCTGGGTGCCACACCTGGTGGAGCCTCTGTGCCTTTCTTGCAAAGGGGTCCTGCTGTGAGGATTAATGGCTGGCAGGAGCACTCACGTGGTGGTGACCGTTGGGTACCAGAGACAGTGAAGGCTTTGGGCCAGAGGTTAGGTAGACTCAGATGCCAGCAGATCTGGGCCCCTCTCTTCCAGTAAGAGCTAGCATTGCTTGCTATATGTACCTGCGCCTCTCTGCACACCTGCACCTCTCCATAGCCTGTGCCTCTCCGTGCACCTGTATTTCTCCCTCCGAGGAGCAGACTGGAAGGAAGAGGAGTTACTATCTAGCAGCCATGCTCAACCAACAAAGCTCACTGCTTCCAAGTTAACTCTGACTCAGAGTGACCCTCTAGTCCAGAGTAGATATGGCCCTGTGCTGTAGGTTTGTGAGGCTATAAATATGGGGAGCAGAAAACCTCATCTTCAGCTCAAGGAGCTGCTCCCGGGATCGAACTGCGACCCACTACACCTCCAGGGCTCCCAGCGTGATTGGAGGGTGTTTCCCAGTTGCTCGCCTTGTGGCCAGGGTGGCCATGTTGAGGCCGTGGGCACCTGCCTTCCCAGCTTCTCCAGGGGAATGCAGCCTCCGCTGCCCACGCCCACAGCAGGGCTCTCTGGGCTCTATCCATGTGGCTACCTTCACCCCCAGGAGCCCCACATGCTCCTTGCCGGTGGGGTTGGTTGTGGGGGCGTTCTGATTATCCAGCTGATGCCTCTGTGTCTGCCTCTCTCCCCATAGCCCAGCAGCCCCCAAAGATGGTGGACCACCTCGCAAACACAGAGATCAACAGCCAGCGCATCGCAGCAGTGGAGAGCTGCTTCGGGGCGTCCGGACAGCCGCTTGCCCTGCCCGGCAGAGTGCTGCTGGGGGAGGGCGTGCTGACCAAGGAGTGCCGCAAGAAGGCCAAGCCCCGCATCTTCTTCCTCTTCAACGACATCCTGGTGTACGGCAGCATAGTGCTGAGCAAGCGCAAATACCGCAGCCAGCACATCATCCCTCTGGAGGAGGTGACCACGGAGCCGCTGCCTGAAACCCTGCAGGCCAAGAACCGCTGGATGATCAAGACCGCCAAGAAGTCGTTCGTGGTGTCGGCTGCCTCATTGACGGAGCGCCAGGAGTGGATCAGCCACATAGAGGAGTGTGTGCGGCGGCAGCTGCTGGCCACGGGCCGCCAGCCGACCACGGAGCACGCGGCGCCCTGGATCCCCGACAAGGCCACGGACATCTGCATGCGCTGCACGCAGACGCGTTTCTCGGCGCTCACTCGGCGCCACCACTGCCGCCAGTGCGGCTTCGTGGTGTGTGCCGAGTGCTCCCGGGAGCGCTTCCTGCTGCCACGCCTCTCGCCCAAGCCCCTGCGCGTCTGCACCCTGTGCTACCGCGAGCTGGCCGCCCAGAAGGGCAAGGAAGAGGAGGAGCAGGGCGGCGGGCCCCAGGGGCAGCTGGGCTGCCTGTCCGGGGCTGCCTTTGCAGCATCCAGTGGGGACGACGACGACTCCGACGAGGACAGGGAGGGCAGCGGGGATGGTGACTGGCCCAGCCACGTGGAGTTCTACACCTCAAGTGTCTCCTGGTCATCCTTCCCCAGCTGACCCCAGGCCTGCAGGTCACGTGGTCATCACAGCTGTGTTCCCAGAGCTGGCGGTGGCCTCCCAAGGACACTGCCCCACAGGGTGGGCACAGCGGGGCGCCTTCCTAACCTCTGCCCACCCCTAACCTGGGCCTTTACTGGATATCAGCACTCCTCTACCCCCCATTCAAGTGGTCATCTTTCCACTAGTGAACCCCAAACTCAAAGGCCTCTTAGAAATAAATGCCATTTCTCGGCCCTGTTGCCTGTGGCTGAAGCTGAGGGTGACCCCTTGGATCAGATAACCCTGGGCATACCAAGGGGGGGACAGGACTAGAATGCATGTCCCTGCATGCTCTCTGAGGCCTCCTGAGCATACCAGGCCCAACCGGAAGCCCTGGGGGCTCTATGAAACCAAGGCCTGCCCTCCACCACTGCTCTGCCCTCTCCGTGCCGGGCCAGCCAGTACAGTCCTCACCCACAGCTACGTTGCTTGCTGTAGGTGCCCCCAGCCTAGGGTGCCTTCAAGACCCTGCCCAGTCTCTCGTCTCTCTCTCACAGCAGGCACAGTAGCAATGCTTCCAGATAGGACTCGTACGTGCAAGGGTCGGGATGTGCCCTGCACCAGCTTCATAAACCAGGACGCGTGCTGAGTGGCTTGGAGCTGCTGGTCAGGGGCTCAGCCAGGCAGTGTGTCCCTCGTCTCTCAGTTGCTGCTGCCCTTCATGTTGCGTCTATGTCACCCGTGTGAATTCTGGACTTCACCCTGACCGTCTGAGCAGCAGGACCAGCGGGAAGCCAGCTCACCTGGCCCCTCCTGGGCTGCGACCTCAGAGCTGTGCTGTGCCTGGGTTAGGCTGTGATTGTGGACTGGCCAGCCTGGGTCCTGGGCGCCCTGTGCACACCCTATGGGAGAGAGGTCTCGGTAGTTATGACTGCAAGTCTAGGGATGGGTGCAGGGTGGCTCAGGGATACCGCATCGCCACAAGAGTCCTCTGAGGATGTCGCCCAGGTGCCATGGGCCTGTGGTGTTCCCTTTGGCCTGTGGTCTAAGCAACGGGAAAGGCAATAAAGGAGACAGAGCCTAGCCCTGCTGAGGTCCTGGCAGGATTTGAAGTGTTCTCCTGTGATCTCCTGGGGAAGGTCCCACCGAGGGTGGCTTTCACTTGGAAAACAGCCCACTCAGAGCACCAACCTACTGACACCTGGCCACGGAGTGCACAGTCTGCCACAGGCTGATGTAGGCTAGGGCTGCCAGGCTTCACCTATGGCATGCTGCTGCCCTGGAGGGAGATTGCCTCGTATGAAGCACAGCCATGTCCTGCCGGGAAGAGGTGGCTAGGAGGGAAGGGGTGTGAACCCAGGTCCGAGGTCTCCCCAGAATGAATGGCCTCTGTGTTGACTGGCCTCTTCCCTCCTTGGCACCCTGAACTGCCCCAGCAGGTTGCCACTGGTTCTGCAAGACAGGTGGCTTCCTGCATTCAGATCTGCTGCCCGCTCCTTCACCCTGAGGCACCGGGCCCTGTTAGTTTGGACAGGAATGGTAGATGGGTACCACTGGAGATGAGCCTGGGCACTGCCAGCTCTCACTGCAGCCGGCTGCCCAGAGCCCTCGGTAGACAGATGAGGAGGCTGACTGTGGGCTACAGCTGGCCGGGTGATCAACTGCTGGCACTTTAAGCCCCCACTCCCACCCCTGGATAGGCGGCTGCTGCCTCCCCAACCCTGAGGTATTCGGGCAGTGAGGACCCAAGGACTGAGTGCCCCAGAGCCTTTGGGGAGTACTGGGGACACAAGAAGCACACAGCCTGGTGGGGAGACAGGCAGGGGAGACATGGCAGTGGTGGGTGCCACCATGGGTACTGTGCACAGGGCAGGGTGGGGAGTCCCTGGGTGGTACAAATGGTTAGTGTGCTCAGCCGCGCTCTGGCTTTTCAGGTTCACCGAGAAACGAAGAGTGGCCTGTCGAGCTACTTCTAAAAGGGCACTCTCTCTGCCATGGAGTCAGTGCTGACTTGTAGTGCCCCCTGTGGGTTCCCAGGAAGTTTACCGGAATAGAAAGCCCAGGCTGTCTCTCTCGGAGCTGCTGGTGGGTTTGAACTGCTGATCATGCAGATTGCAGCCCGACGTGTAACACTACCAGCAGGCCACAGCCATTGAAAACCCTGTGGGCTCACCTGGAGTGGCACTTGGCAGAGCCAAGGCAGGGTGAGGTCACACAGAGAGCCAGTTGGAGAGACAGCTTTCCAGGCCCCAGAGACGCATGGAGACGCATGGCAGCTCCAGAGTCACTGAGGCCTCAGCAGGGCGTCCCCCTGAATTTGGCTTTCCCAGCCTGCCCCACCACTGTGTGGAGGCAGGCCTTGGAGGGGCAGTGGTCAGGCTGGCCTGTAGCCCATCCAGGCCAATGGCTGTGGGGCATTAACCCCCCACCCCCCCCACCCCGCTTTTGGGCAGAGGAGTCAGTGTTTGGGGTGGGGAACGGGGAGCGAGAAAGGACTGCGTTAGGAGGAATCACCCTCACGAAGTGGCTGAAGGGCATAGCTTATGAACCCAAGACCACCTCCCCTCCAGGGACCGTATCGACCGAGCTTGGGCCAGAGGCTGGCAGCCTGGAGCTGCTATCTCACCTACCACCAGTGGAGGCCACCTTCTGCCCACCACCATATGCTCTCACCAAGGTCTCTGCTCTTGCTTTGGTGCCTGCTCATTCCCTGGAAGGAAGGGGTCTGGCGCAGGGCAGGGTCTGTTGGAGTCATGCGGAGGAGGGCTCTGCCCAGGTGGGACCCAGGTACCAGTTCCCCTGGGCTGTAGCTGAGTGGCCCCTCACCACCGCCCTTATTCCCACTGTTGCCAGGCTGGGCTTTGATGGAGACACCCAGGTTGGCTCCTGGCCTACTCTTTGGGGTGCAGCTGAAAGGGCTGTGAGGCAGGGGCAGTCAGGGACACTCGGGCTCAGCTGGTGGACCAGGGACCTGATGTGCCAGGCAGGGTGACCGGGTTCTCACGCCACAAGCACAAAAGCAAAAGCACCCGCTGGGCCAGGCTCTGACTGCAGGAAGTATGGGCTGCTGGTGGGAGAGGTCACTTCTCAGAGTGGGGATGGGTCCCAGGACCCCTGTCATGAGTGGTGGTCATACAGCCATAGCTGTCTCCTGCCCCACCTCTGCGCTTGGCACCCCATCTGTGGTCTAGGTTGAGCAGCCTCAGGGCCCATAGTCTTCACCACGCATGCTTAGCCTCAGCACTTCACAGACCCATCCGATCTGTGCCCATAGCAGAAACTGGGCAGGGGGGATATGGGGGGGTTCCCCTCACAGTCCCAGCAAAGCCAGACCTTGTGCTTCTCAGGGAGCTTCTGACCCCATACCCACCACTCTGCTGGATCTGCCCAGGAAGTTGAGCCCCTGCTGAAGCATGCAGGCTCCCCAGGCGCCCTCAAGTCTGCTGGCTCCCCTCGCCACAGAACCCAGCTCTGTTTGGAATGTTCCAGTGCTGAAATCAGAAATGCATGTGGGCAGCAGAGGGAACCAGGCATTTCTGGGCAAAAACAAGGGAAAATTTCAATCCTGGGAGTGACATCCTGCCAGAAGTTTTTTCACCAAAGAGCAGTAACTCCCAAGTGGAGCAGGGAGAAGCCAGGGCCCTGGGGCCACTCAGCCATGCTGCCCAGAGGACCCCCTCTCTGCACAGCTGTGCTCAGCCTGATGCCATAGCTTCCCCAGGAACACACTTAGCAGTGGGATGAAAACAGGCTGCAAGCTGCTGCTGCTGCACAAGGGCACACACACGTTCTGCAGGTAACCAATTGCCACCATCTAACATGCTTTCATTTGGGTCCCATGTACTAACCATGTCTCCTAGGAGCCTTCTACCCTCCCCCCACACCCTCGTGAAATAAAGACTTTGGAGTCCCTTCTCAGCTCTAGGCCCAGGCAGCCACTTGCTATCTCATTTATGGCATGCCACAGAGCTGATTCCAATTCATAGCCACCCTCTGTCCGACAGAACAAAACACGGCCTGGCCCTGCGCCATCCTCACAGTTGTCCTGTTTGAGCCCATTGTTACAGCCCTGTCAGACCATCTCACCCAGGGCCTTCCTCTTTCTTGCTGCCCCTCCACTCTACCAAGGATGAGATCCTTCCCCAGGGAATGGCCTCTCCCTCTCGCAAATCAAAAGTGCCTGAGACAAAGTCGCGCCATCCTTGCCCCTACGGCGCACTCTGGCTGTACGTCTTCCAAGACAGATTGGATTGCTGGCAGTTCTCAGCAGTTTCGATATTCTTCAGCGACCACCTTGTTCAAGGCCTTCCACGTTCCTAGTCTTCTTTAGTCAGTGCCCAACGTTCACATCCACAGGCAGCGGTTGAAAACCTCACGGCTTGGTTCATGTGCACCTTAGTCCTCGAAGCAAGATCCTTGCTTGTCAACACTTTAAAGAGGTCTTGTGCAGCAGACGTGCCCAAGGCAATACGGCATTTGATCTCCCGACTGCTGCTTCCATGAGCATTGATTACGGATCCAGCAAGATGAAATCCTTGATGCAATCCATATTGAAGTCTGATGATCTTGATCTTCATCAGCAAATAATTCAAGTCCTCACTTTCAGCAAGCACGTTTGGGTTATCCGCATATTGCAGGTTGTTAATAAGCCTTCTTCCAATCCCAATACCACAGTCTCATAATTTACCTTCTCTGGTTATTTGCTCAGCACACAGATTGAATAAGTATGGTGACAGGATACATTTCTGATACACTTCTTGATTTTATTTTTATTTTATGTTGGGCATTTTATTTTTATTTTTAAAATAGTTTTATTGGCACATAATCCAGAAGAGTTGGACAATCATTACAATCAATTTTCGAACATTTTTTCTTTCTTGTACTCACGATATTAACTCTCCCTTTCTCCCCAACCTCCCCTGCCATATCTCTAAGAAACCATCAATCCATTAGTTCTGTCTCTATAGATTTACCTATCCTGGTTTTCATATACAGAAAAACCTGAAAAATGGAAAACGACAAAAACTAAGAAAATAAAGGAAAACCTCAATTGAAAAGAGAAGATTAAAGACTAGAATCACTTTAAAATGGATTAAAAGGGAGATCAAATGATAAGGTGTTAAATTTTCACCTAACTCAAAAACCCAAACCAAACTCACAGCCGTCTAGTCAATGCCGACTCACAGCGCCCCTACAGGACGGGGAAAACGGCCCCTGTGAGTTTCGGAAACTGTAACTCAATGGGAGTATAGAGCCCTGTCTTCTGACTACATCTGCCACCATCTACTTTCCAGTGCTTCCTGCATGCATCCATGGTTATTCATCCCTGGTCACTGGCCAGAGGGCAGTCACAGAAGGCTCAGTGCATGTGTATTTCCCCTTCACTTTTTTTTTAAAAAACTGAAAATAATTTTAAATGAGTCAAAGGGGAGATCAAGTAAGATACTGTATATACTCGTGTATAAGGGAAATCAAATAAGATACCATATATACTCGTGTATAAACCGAGATTTTCAGCCCATTTTGTATGCAGTTTTTGTGGTAAAATTAGGTGCCTCGCTGATGTTTGAGTCAGCTGAGACTCGAGTATATAGGGTAATACATTTTAACCTAACTGTATGTAAGGTAGTCAAGAGGCGCCAGAGACCAAATCAGTCAAATTTGAGCAAACAGGCTTTATTGGGGAGAAAAACCCAGCCTGGACGAAGTCTCATGGTCCACAGTGTCGCGGAGGGAGTCGCGCCCCAGGATACAGGGGTGGTGCTTATTTGGCCAGGGAACATATGACTGGGCTGTCGAGTCCATATAATGTAAAGTGGTCAGGGATTGGGAGATACAGGTATGTCCGGGTTTCTGGAATGTAAGGTGTCTTCCTGGTTCCGGGTATATTCGTAAGGGGTGCAGAGTGGCGGGCCAAGAACAAAGAGGGCACTGAGCCAAATGGGCCATGAACAAAATGGGCCATGAGAAAAAAAAAAACAACTTGCACAGCTGCTTTACATTAGCCAGCTCTGGTCAGCTCCGCAGGTGTGTGTGGGAGATTCAAGGTCATTTGCTGCTAGTTGTTTCAGCCAGCTCTGGTCAGCTCCACACAGGTCTGGGAGATTCAAGGTCGCTTGCTGCTCGGAGCTGGCCTGATCTGGCTAGCCATCCCCAACTCTTTGGTGATAGGGGCGACAACTCTTCTGGCTACTTCCTGCAGGTACTGGGACGGCATGGGAGGGGCTTAGGGTTGGAAATGTCTGGCTCCTGTGGGAGAGGACTGTAAGGGTGCAATAGCATTTGATTAACAGCAATATGAGAAATTTCTTGCATTCGGTTGCTAAGAAAGTTCAGCAAACAAGGCGCCAGAAGTAGCAGAGCACAGATGGTTACAAGAGGGGTTATTAAGGGAGCAACCCAACTGATGAATGAATTAATCCTCCTTGTAAGATGCCAGGGGCCTGGCCAGAGAGCTTTTTCCCCAACTCACGAAGTTTGTTGATACTGGTTTCCACTAACCCGGATTCCTTGACATAATAGCAACACTCCTCATTCAGGTACATACACGGTCCCTTTTATCGGCCATTAAGAGGCTTTTCTGTTTTGTAAGGCTACTTGGGATAGGGGTGTTATTTGGTGCTGTAAGATATTTAAAGATAATGCAGTGTCTTTCATTGCCGCTTGCAGTTTGGAGGACCAGATTTGTGAAGAGCTCAGAGAGTGGGATAGGGCTTGTGCCCCCATTCCTAAGCCAGCCAAGGAAGAGGCTACCGCTAAACCAACCATGACAGGGAGGAACACTGCCCATGTGTGTCTGGTGGTGCCAGGGGAGGGATTTTGCAGAGCGTAGACCCCAGGGACTGTGTACATAGTTAGCTGGGGAACCAGGGTGACCGGCATGCATAGATGGGATGGGGAAGGAGAGGAAATGGTTTTTTGTCAGGGTGCCATTGCACCAAAAGAATCTGCCTGGGGGGGGGCATTGAGGGGAAAAGTGAGGTTACTTGTGGTGTTGTTATAACCTTATCCCGGGTTGGAATAGCAAAACGGCCATCTTTTAGCAATGGATTGTGGAACGGGGAAACTCCAATTACTGGAGGAAAGGCATCTGTTTTTTCCACGTAGTTAAACAGTTGAGGTAAAGGTACTGTTGCCAGAGGAGACTGTGTCTGGAGTCCAGGGCTAGGCACAGGATGAGATTTTTTACTAGGACTTGATTTCCTGGGGGAGAGGTTAAGGATTGGGTGCCCAGAAGAGGTGTTTCCCACGTCTGGAAGGTGTTGGTCTGCGTAGGACCTGAGTAGATTGCAGAGCAAAGATAGAGTGGGTGAGCAAGCTGAAAGCGGAGTTTCATTCTGAGGCAGAGAATAGTTTAGGACAAACGGACGGCCGTATAGAATTTTAAACGGGCTGAGACCCGTGGGCTCCCTGGGGGAAGCCCGCAGGCGGGTTAAGGCAACAGGGAGGAGATCTGGCCAAGAGAGGCGGACCTCTAAGGAGAGCTTAGTTAACTGGGACTTTCTTTTTGTTTTTTTTTTCCTTTTTTAACATTTTATTAGGGGCTCATACAACTGTTATCCCAA
>NW_022106189.1:5315034-5329902 GCF_000313985.2 Echinops telfairi | reverse complement strand
AAGGTGAGCATCATAGAATGCCAATTTAATAGAAGAAAGTGTTCTTGCATTGAGGGAGTCTGTTGGCGTGCTCAACTCTGCTGATAACTAGGGGCGATAAGGAATATGTAGTTTCCAATCCACTCCAGGGCAGCTGAGACCTGTTGGGACACCTGCAAAATGAAGGCTGGGCCCTTATCAGATGGATAGAGTATGGAAGGCCAAACCTAGGGATTATAACATGTAGGAGAGTTTGAGCAACAACATCTGCTATCTCCCGGCTGGTAGGGAATGCTTTAATTCACCCTGAAAAGTTATTCACCAAAGTTAACAAATATTTAAGATGTTTATGTTTAGGCATGTGCGTAAAATCAATTGCCCAGTCCTCACCGGGGAGGTGCCCACGGAATTGGTGGAGGTTTCTTGGAGGCTGAATATTGCTCTGGGAGGAACGTCTGGCCCCAGGGTGGCTACAGTGGCAAAAAGGAGATGGACAGCATGAGGCTGCTTATGGGAAACAGAAGGATTTCTCCCAAGTTGTCTCCCCCAAATGTATGCCAGACTTAGCTGCTTGAGAATGACTGTACACTTAGAGGTCATCAGGAGTAGATTAGGGGTCATTCTCCCTAAGAGCTATCAGCCATCTAGACCAAGCAGACACCACTGTTTGTCCCACAACAAGTAGGGCCCACTCCTTTCTGATAAGGATAGTAGTTGTCTATTTCCTTGTAGAAGACACCAGAGAGGTCAAACCTGCCCAAGGATGACCAAGGTTAGGCTGCCATCATGAATCTAGGGTCCGCCTGTCTTGTCACATGTATACCGCTAGAGCTTCCCATTGCTATGGGCACACCCCTAGCTCATCCCCTTCCTGTCACGCTTTTGCCTATCATAGATCCCCTTCCTACAATGTGTACGCCTATTGTACTGCCCCTTCCTGTGACGTGTGGTTACCTGTAATCATGTCCCCCTAATGAGATATAACGCTTGGTTAGCAATAAAAAGAAAGAGTTCTCCCCAGCTCTTGGCCCCGAAGGTCTCTCCTGCTCTTGTGGCCGGGTTCTCATTACGAGGACCACCAAGCAGGGCTGAGGTGAGCATGCTACCATGTAATGTGTCTGACTCCATTTATTCCAATCTCTCCTCTATCTCTCATGCTCTCTATGACTTTACTATAATCTTTACTTACTATCGCTGTACAATTGCGCCTACCGGACATGTGATGATTTGTGGGGGAGCCCTCTCCACCCCACAGCTGCTGAGGTATTAGGGAAATGGAGGCCTTAAGGCATTGTAAAATGTTGCCTCCGAGCAATGGAACAGGACATGAGGGGATGATTAGGAATGAATGAGAGAAAGACACAGGGCAAGGGGGGGCGGTGTTGTTGGGTGTTGAGGAGGTGCCATCAGTCCCCATTACAGTGACCGTGGAAGGGAGACTACGCTGGCATACGAAGGGAGGACGGAATAGACCCCGTGTCCAATAAAACAGAGGTGGACTTACCTGCTACCTGGATGGTGACCCTGGACTTGGCTGGGGTTATTGGGGTACCAAGTGCAGGCATCTTCAGTCTTCTTCAGCAAGCCCCAGAAGCTCACCAGCCGGGAAGGACTGTGCTGAGGCTCCGGCTGACCCAGGCTATTGAGGCAGCCAGGGGAAGCCTGTGAGCGACAGACTTCCAGTGTCCTTTCTGGCGGCACACCTGGCACAGCTTGATGGAGGGTCGGGGGTTTGGGCATTGGCGGGCCCAGTGTCCGCCTTACCGCACTTAAAACAAGCCCCCAGCTGGGCTGCATCCCGTTTTGTGTGAGGATCTCTCAGCCGCTCCCGGGCTGGCCTCAGGGCAGCTACCAGATCCTGAGTTTGCAGTGCCACCTTTTGTTGTAATTTGGATGTCGGGCTGATTCAGCCACTTCCTTCTCAGCGTTAAAGACTGTAAAGGCTGTTTTTACCAGATCCTGTAATGGGGTTTGTGGTTCCTCCTCTTCTTTTTAAATTTTTTTATTATATCTGGAGCTGACTGAGGGATAAAGTGGAAGGCCAAGACAGCTGCCCCAGCAGGGGTTTGGGGGTCCAGTTTTGTAAGCTGGGTGAAAGCCTTCTGGAGGCGGTTTAGGAAAAGGGCAGGATTTTTATCCTTACACTGTGTTACCTCTTTACATTTTTCAAAGTTGACTACCTTAAGAGAGTCATAGTTACTCCTGTCATTTACCCGTGCATCACTGAATTTTTTACTTTGACATTCAGAGTATTGGGCAGAAATCAAATAGCGTCAACACGCGCCGCGGGTCTTTGCAATGCTTTGTTTCAATTAAACAGTCAAATTCCCTAGTTCGCACCAGTTTTAAGCGGGGCTGGGCGGAGCCGCAGCTGGAGCCGCTGCCGGGGGGGTTTTGTTTTTTGAGCAAACACTGCATCTACTATAATCAATTTTACAGTGCTCTCTGATGACATGGCTATTTTCGTCCTCTGACTATGGTCAGAGGGAATTCACTGGAGGTTTAATCTATGTGTGGACCTCCAACTGGATTTTCAGCTTCCATTGATATCCATAGCTTTCTGCAAACCAGGTGTTCACAATTTAAGCTCAAATACCATTTCTTGCTTTGGATTTTGGTTTATATTATTTAGAATCCTTGGATCCCACTGGCTAGTGTGCTTCTTCCATATGGACTTAGTTAACATCTCACCTTTTTTGATGTTCTTTTGTTTTACACAGCTGCCTTTTGATCCATGGATAGCATTCAACCATTTCAAGAAGTAGCATATGAGCAAGAACCAATACTTATGGTAGTTACATAATCTGTTGTCAGTTTGAGACTTAAGAGTGAAGGGGTAGAGGTTAGCCTGTCAATCAGGTCGCAGCTTGATGACTTCATTTGGAGGCTCTAAGGAGCTAAATAGCTCCCTGGGGGCGGGACAAATGCTCATTGCCTGCAAGACATTCCTGTTGAGAAGACACATGGAGCTATGCTAGAGTCTTAGAGCTGAGGAGCCACATGGAGACCCAGCTCTGAGATTCTTACACCACCACTGTATCCACAAGACTTTCCACCCACCAGCCTGTGATCTTCCTGCATTTGGCATCATTGCATGTGTTTGTGAGTCTGAAGTGGACTTTATAGGTTGGTATGGGACATATGGGATAATATCAGACTTATGGACTTGATCTGGGCTGGGATGTTTTCTCAATATTTAATTGCTCTTGTATAGAAAGCTCTTTCTTATACACATATGAGTGTCTATGAATTTGTTTCTCTAGTCCACCCAGACTAACACAGTACCGAAGGAAGAAGTCCACGCTGCACTGAAGGCATTAGCCAAAAACAAGGCTCCAGGAATTCATGGAATAGCAATTGAAATATTTTAACAAGGACTCCCTTGTCTATGCCAGGACATTTGAAAGAGATCCATATTTTGTACCTATGTCAAAGAAAGGTGACCCAACAGAATGCACGCATTACAGAAAGTATTAGTATCACATGCAAGTAAAATCATCCAACAAGGGCTGCGGCTGTACATTGACAGAGGCCTGCCAGATTCACAAGAGGACCTGGAACAAGAGATGCCATTGCTGACTTCGCATGGATCTGGGTTGAAAGCAGAGAACACCGGAAAGATGTTTGCCTGTGTTTTATTGACTATGCAAAGGAACACAACAAATGATGGATCGCCTTAAGAAGAGTGGAAATTCCCGAACACTTCATTGTGGCCTCTCACGGGTATGAACCTGGGTAAGCTTTGAAGCAGACCACTCAGCATGAGAGGGGTAGGCTGTTGAAGAGGCTCATCTTGGTGGGGAGCATGGCCCTCTGGGCTTCAGACAAGTACACCCCACCCCTGGGCCTCAGGGACCCTCTGAGCACTCTGGGTCATGTTGCAGGTGAGTTACAATCCATCTCTCAGGGGTGCCCAGAGGAATCAGGGTGAGGGGCCTATGGTGCAGAGTCACACCCTAAATGAATCTGTGGAGGAGCAGGGGGTCTGGGGAGTGCAGCACAGAAATGAATTCAATTAGGGAGAAACCCAGCTCACAGTGAACGGATATGAAGCTGAACTTTCAAAAACATAATGGACACCATGATCGCTCCCTTTATTCAACTCCAAACAATGCTTCCTCTTACTCAACCCAGGCTGGGCTGTCTGGGCAAGTGATTATCCCCAGAGTCAAAGAGCTTGGGTGGAATGTCATTCAGCGGTTTGGGGAACAAAGCCCACCCAGCCATCCTGTGACTAGAACAAAGATGCTCAGAGACTGAGGGGCCCCCAGGAGTGACCTTGTTAAAGCAGCCAGCTTCTTTCACAGCTGGGCTCAGAGGTGTTCCTACTCATTGACCTCTGCTCCAAAGGTCGGGGACTAAGTGCTTTAGATCAATAGTCTTCCGAGAATTACTAGGAGAAAATTAGCATGGGGCTGACACATGGCTCAGATGTGGGAGGCAGGCCGCCCACTGCTGTGGTTACTCTCCCTCGGGTCTTGTGATGCTTAATTGAGGCCTGACCTCCATCCACTGAAGGGCACAGATCTTAAGATCTTACACACACACACACACACACACACCACCCCGCCCCCTTGTGTACATGTCATCCAAAGCAGCGTTCAGAACATTGAGTCTCTCCCAGCAGTACCTGTACTCATGCTCCAAATCCCCTCTAAGTAGAATCACACTAAGTGCCTTTCTGTTCAGACTTCTGTGACGGACATGGTGAGATTCCCTGCATGCCAAGAGAATCGTAATTTCTTCTTTCCCATTGGGCCTAATCTCTATCGGGAATCCTCCACCATTTTTTCAAACCTTCTGTTGATGGATAATTGAGTAGTTTCCAGTTTGGGGTTATTATGAATAAGGCTGCTAGGAACATTCTTGAGCAGGTATTTTGATAGACATATGCATTAGTTTCTGTTGAGTACAAACCCTAGTGTGGGATTATAAAGAGACTTTTCCCCAGCTTTGTCTCCCCCAAAGACATGCCAAACATTAGATGCTATTTGCCAGCATATGGTGAGAGTTTAGATGCTTAGAGACATCCTCCCTGAAGGGAGTCAGTCACCAGACAACTGTCTGGGCCCACCACAAGAGGGGCCCACTCCCTGCTGTTAAGGACAATGGGCTACTTCTCCCTAAAGGCCAGATTTGGTTCCTGTAGGTGGGGTTTACACCCTACTGATAATGGTTTCTATAGTGAGCCAGAGAACAGGTCAAACCAGCTCAGTGATATCAAAATTTAAGCTGCCTCCCTTAATCTAGGATCTGCCCATCTTGTCACATGTGTACCCCCAATACTTCCCCTTCTTACTGCATGGATACTGTAAGGATTTTTGGGGCACGAAGCGGAATTAAAGATCCAATTGGTAAAGTTTAGAAGCAGGCTTTATTGAGAAGCTTGCGGACGGGTTCAGTAACTCACGTATTGAGCTAATGAAACCGTGCGAGGGGAATTTCTGGCTGCGTTTTTATATCCCCTGGTGGCAGGCACAGCTGCATACAGGGACTTCAAAGGGAAGCGCTCATTAATTTCATCTATAGGTCCGGGATGGGTGGAATAAACACATCTTCAAGGGATGCAGGGAAGTGGTCCTTAATCTTATCTATAGGTACTGGGGCAGGTGAAGTAAACATATCTTCAAAGAACATTCTTTCTCGGGGATATCTGGTTCTCAGAACTGGTGATTTTCAGCGAGGGGAGGGGAGGCCGATGTGAGGGAGGCCCATGAGAGGTGAGTTCTGAGAAGCAAGAAGGTGCTGGATTCAAAATGGAGTCCCTTGTGCCAAGACCAGACAGATATCCCTAGATAACCCCCTCCCATTACTGTATTACCTATAGCACAACCCTTTCCTGTGACGTATATCTTCACCTGTAATTAGGGGCTTGCACGTCCCCAGAGAATATAAAAGCCTTGGTTAGCAATAAATAGCTCTCTTGCTCTCTCCACGTGGACCAGCAAGTGAGGCTGAGGTGAGCATGCTACTATGAAATGTGTCTGACTCCATTGTTTCAATCTCTCTTCTATCTCTCATGCTCTCTATGACTTTATTATAATCTATACATATTTTAACTGTACAATTGCACCCGCAATTAGTTGTGGGGGCTGCCCTTTCTCCCACACCCTAGGGGGGGATTTGGCTGGGCCACGGGATATGTGCCTATCGGGCTTTGGTGACGATGACAATGATAGCTGCCTTCAGCGGACTCCCACTTATGGGGACCTTGTGCACAACAGAACAAAAGCATATCTGGCCCTACATCACCACACCTGAGGTCCTCCTCCAGTGATTGATCCCTCCTGATGAAGCGTCCAATGCTCCCTTGTGATCCACTGGCTAAGTTATAGAAGTCAACCATTAGATCTTTGGTCTGCCTTAGTCTGGAAGCTCCACTGAAACCTGTCCACCATGGGTGACCCTGCTGGCATCGGAAATATCAGTAGCATAGCTTCCAGCATCGCAGCAGCACACAAGCCTGAACAATATGAAAAAGTGACGAATGGGGGGCAGTTAATGACAATAATGGCCAAGAAAGAGCAAGATTGAATGAGTACCCATGTGCTGCCTCAGCTTCTTCCCCTTTGCAACAGCAGCGATACCAGTTGACATTCCCACTGGAAATATATGAGTATTCTAGTTGTCTTACCTCCTACCAACACTTGTTAGTGTCAGCCTTTTTCATTGTAGCCCCCCCTTGGGGCTGATATGGAATGTCAAGCTCAGATAATCTCCTGTAATACATGCTGACCTCACAAGACCCACAGGGGACACCGTGTTCCTTATTACTCAGGCTGCTACCGTGGGTGCATCAGAAGAGATGGTGCAGGTGTCAGGCACTGCCTTGGAGAAGAGGCTCCTCATGTTTATGGGATGCATGAATTTGTGTTGCTGAAAAATAAAAGGGGACAGAAAATCCACCTGCCAGTTTGCTTTTGAATTCATTTGGCATATATTGAATACCCACAGATACATGAACAAACCAGACAAATATTCCCCACCTCCTGGCGCTCCCACTCTCATATCTTAGCCATCTTTTCCAGCACTGGGAATGTTAGGCAGGAAGAGGCAGGGACAGTGGGGTTGTCCCTCTCCATGCCTGAAAGCCCCCTACAGGAAGTTGGAAGAGAATCAGGCAAGCCCTTAGCCCGCCATAAAGACTACTAGGCATGTGCCAATTCAAGCCCGAGCCAGGTCCATGCACCTGGGCAGCCTAAATTAGACCCAGGTGGGTTTAATTCAGCCAATGGGGTCAACCAAGACCTTCTACCACGCCTCCCAGCCAGAGGCTTCCACTACCCCAGTGGTTCTCAACCTGTGGGTCGTGACACCTTTGGGGGTCTAACTAGCTACCTTTTCATAAGGGTCGCCCAATTCATAACAGTAGCAAAATTACAGTGATGAAGTAGCAACAAAAATAATTTTATGGTTGGGGTTGTCACCACAACATAAGGAACTGTATTAAAGGGTCGCCGCATTAGGAAGTTTGAGGACCACTGAACTACCACGAACTTGAGATGCCCTTCCCTTCCTCCCCCACCCTTCAGCTCCTGTCCTGTGTCTGCCGGTCATGCCTCAGTCTCTCCCGGTGTGCAGCCCCACGAGGTTGCCCGTGTTCTCTGTAAAACCTGAAACTTCTCCCGTCCTTTATAAAACTCACTTGGATCACCAACCAAGCTTTGGCATAAATTCTTTGTCAGGCAAAGCCAAGAACCGAAGTATTTCCCACCTGAGAAACCTAATAGGAAGATTCCCCAACAAAGAGGGGGTCCCACAATTTGGAAATGTGCCTGCCCTTGTCGGTTCAGCCTTTGTTGGTGTGCATTTTTTTTGTTTTCTAAAGATTACCTTGACAGTCTTTCTATTAATACCGATTGTGTCAGCTGAGGGAAAATATACAATGGGTGTTTGGGGGTACAAAAGAGACCCCAAACCTCAAATTTAACTTAAGAATATTTATTAATTCTCCAACAGGAAAAAACCGACTCATCTGGCTGAAGGAGACAATTAGCATGAGGTGGTAATGCCAGGCAAGCGGTTTCAGAAAATTGGAGACTTGGATAGGACGGGAGGACAAAGGAAACTCCCAAAATCCATAGTGACTGCAACGCTGTGCCTCGTGGCTGCAGGCAGGACCGCAAAATCAGGTCTGGGACCGGGACTGGGACACACATTCCGCTAGAATCTAGTGGCTCCGTACAAGAGCTTCCTTGTTATTATCGGGGCCCTCCAACCAAGACAGGTTAGCCCGAGCACCTCAGTATCCACGAAGACACACCCCGGTGAGTCTCTAAGGGCTGAGCCAGCTCGGAGAGTGGCAGCACCCCCTCCCTGATGCCCTCTGCCCGAGGACAAGGTTAGTCATGCTGCTGGGATCAACAGAGGCTGCATTTCTGTGGAGTCTCAGATGAGGTGGCAGAAAAGGAGAATTTGAGTTCCCATCTGAAGGAGGCAGCAAGTAATGAAGGTGTTTGGGGAAGAATCTTCAAAGCACGGGAGTCACGAGTGCAAATCCCCTGGGGTGGGATGTTCCTGGCATGCTCAAGGAACACTGGGGGCCAGTGTGGCTGGAGCAGAGTGAGGAGTGATGGGGAGATTGACAAGGAGACAGGCGGCAATCAAGGATGCAGAAAACACACTTGAGAAGTTCCACGGGAAAGGGAAATGGATAGGAGGTATTGGCTTGAGAGGGAAGTTCCTTTTCTTTCTATTACTTACCAGCATTGGGGGGATGTAATTTGCATAGATGAGAGGATGAAGTCCAGCAGTAAAGGGGAGGGGAGATGATGGAGGCCTTGTGGGTGTACTAAGGATGTCAGCTCTTCCTTGGGGTGAAATAGGAGCCCCGGGGAGGAGGGCATGAACTGACTGGCCTGCTCCCAGAGTCACTGACTGGCTGATGTAATGAGGGCAGCTAAGTGGGGGGGGGGGGTGCGGGGGGTGGAAGAACAACAGGGAAATGACTACAACAGCTACAGCGATGTTTAAGGTAAGAGATGATGATAGTTTGGACTCTGTTTGTAGCAACGGAGGTGGTGAGGAGAGATTAAATTATAGCTGTAGCTGTAGAACCGACTGAACTTGCTAATGGAGTGGATAGAGGGTGTAAGACGGAAATAAGTGAATGCAATCAGAAGCGTGAAGCACTTGGTCTCTGAGAAGGACAAAGCGGAAGACGCCACTTTGTTTGTTTGGATCTTGGGAACTCAGACCAGTGGGGCTATGAAGTTGGCGATTATGGAGCTATTGGGTGGATTCTTGCATGTAAGTTCCTGCTGTTCAGAGAAAAGTCTCCAATAGACTAATCCTACAGTATCCTATCCAGTCTCTTTCACTTGGAATATTTTGAAGATTTCCCCATGTTATAGCGTGTATCTGTACTCCTTTATACCTTTTATTGATGCCAAATAATGTTCCATCGTGTGCTTATCCAGCCCTCAGTTGATCGGCATTTGGGTGGTTTCCACTTCGGGGCTATGGTGTATGATGTTGATGTGAATGTCTATATCCAGGTTCTTATGGGGATGTATGTCTTCAACTCCCTTGGGTATTGAGGAGTGGAATTGCTGGGTCAAAAGATAGGTCATCCTGTGCTGAACATTCGGGGAGACTGTACCATGTTGCATTGCTCCTCAGCCTCGCCAACACTTGTTACTGTCTTTTTTTTTTTTTAGCCAATCTAGTGGGGATAAGTGGCAGCTCACTGAGGTCTTGATTTGAACTTTCTCCAAGTAACTTTTAAAAGGAGCCCTAGTAGCGTAGTGGGCCGTGTGTTGGACTGCAGACCATAAAATCGGCAGTTTGAAACCACCAACTGCTCCTCAGGAAAAAGATGAGGCTGTCTACACCTGTAAAGAGTTACCGTCTCCGAAACCCAGCTAGGCAGTTCTACTCTGTCCTATAGGATTGCTGTGAGTCAGAACTGACTTGACAGTGAAGTTTGGGGCTTGGGTTCGACCTTGCTGACTTGTAGGAGTTCTTTATAAACCCTGGTGTCTCCTGAAGCATACGTTCTTAGTTTGGTCAAATCACATGCATCTTTTTTCCTTTCTCTTTTTGCTGGTGCCTTTCAAGTCAAAGCTGGGAAAGTACAGCTTAGTGTGTGTGGCAGTTACCTAATCTCGTGTCAGCGTGATGATATTAGGAGTGAAAGGATGGAGTCTACACTGTCAATCGGGTCCCAGACTGATGCCGCTTTGTGGGCGTGGCTTCTCATGAGGATTCTGGGAACGTCCTCTCTTACTCCGTGGAGGCAGGACGCACTCTCTCTCTGCTTGACAGTCCTGTTGACAAGCCACATAGAGCCACACTGATGGCAGTCAGAGCCCTGGGGGTGCGTCCACCGCCATTGCACCCACAGGACTTTCCAAATAGCATCCTGTGGTCGTCATGCAGTCAACGTCATTGCTTGTGCTGTGTGAGTCTGAAGAGGAGTTCCTGGGCTAATCTCGACTGTGTGGACTTGATCTGGGCTGGTCTGGGATGTTTTATTGATATATCATTACTTCTTGATATAAAATTCTTTCTTACACACATATTAGTGTCCCTGGGTTTGTTTCTCTAGTCAACTTGGACTAACATACCTAGTCCAAGCTCACAAAGATACATACCTAGTCCAAGGTCACAAAGATTGACTCCCATGTTTTCTTCTAGGAGGTTTTTATAGCTTTAGCTCTTACTTTTGGGCCTACAGCCCATTTTGCATTCAGCTCTGTGTGCGACGGCTCAAGACAGAAGAGAACATGCCACTGCCCTCAAGTCTGATTGGATTGCAAGTGTGTTAAGTCAGGTTCTCCAGAGAGATGAAACCAGTGACACTTGTACGTGTATATATAGAAATAAATTTATTTCAAAGAAGTGGCTCAAAGTTGTAGAAGCAGGAAACTCAGATGTTAAGCTGGAGGCTTCTTCTGACAGGTGGAGCCGTGGTGGCGGATGAACCAGGACACAGGAAGACAACAGGCTGGTGGCTGCTGAGTTGAATGCATCCAAAGTTGGCAGTCTGCCAATGACTCCTGTGGTCAGCAGGCAATATGGTCAGTGAACTAGATGCAGAACCAAAGAAGCCCAGATGATGAATTTCAGAGCACAGAGGGGTCAGAAAGGGGTTCCTGGCCCTTTCAGGAATGTGTTTCATCACTGGCAACCGGAGGGGACATGAAGAGAGAAATCTTTCTTTTCCACATTTTCTGTCGTGTACCCAGGTGCTGGGAACCCTCTCGTGGAGGTCCAGAGAACATGGTAGAACTGCCTCTGTGGGTTTCTGAGACTATAAATCTTTATTCGAGCAGACCACCCCATCTTTCTCTGCAGAGCAGCTGGTACACTCAAACAGGTGACCTCTCACTACCCCACCAGGGCTCCTTAACCCTGTGGCCTGCTCTCCCAATCTGTCACGGCTGACTGCTAATGGGAGAAGTATCTGATGTGGGGGCCGGGTGGCTGAGGGACCGTGGCTAGAGAGAGCACTCACAGGCACAAGATGCTCTCATTCCCATAGCCCTGTCTGCCTCCCACACAGTCTGAGCCACAGCTTCTCAGGGGGAAAGCTGGCAGTCGCCAGTGCCTCTTACCACTCCCCCACCGCCCCAAGGGCCTGGGAATTTTCTGTAGCATAAACAATGCCTGTGGGCTGAGCCCCTAATAAAATGATTTAAAAAAAATAAATAAAATGTGAATTAAAAAAATTCACTGGCTTCCATAGACCCATTCCCATTCACTGTGTATTGAAATGGACTATTAGTATCCCATTATATGGCCCACGTGTCTACTGTAAAGATTCCCCTGTTGTTTAGCATTTGGATTGTTTCCCTTTTTCCTTTATAAACAGCAGTGTGATGAATATCTTAATCTTTTTCCATTTGAATTATTTTATTAGAATATGTTTCCAGAAGGATGGGGGGTTAACTAGAAAGTCTATACAATGTTATGGTTCCTGGGACTTCTTCGTCAAACTTCTTTTCTGAAAGGAAAGCAAACAAGCAGCATCATGCGGGCACCCTTCTGGGGTGCCCTGCAGCTCGGGGTTTGACCATTTGTATTTACTTTTGCCAATCAATGAGTTTCCCCGCAGGAGAAAGACCGGGCTTTCTACTGCCGTGAGAGTTAAGTCTTGGAAACCCACAGGGGCAGTCCTATAGGGTCACTGTGAGTCGGCATCACTCGACGGCAGTGAGTGTGGACAATGAGTTTGGATGGGTCAGAACGGACTGATGGCCCCTACCAACAACGATTGCCATCGAGTCAATTCCGACTCCAAGCGGCCCTGGGGTTCCTGAGGCTGTCAATCTTTCCAGGTGCAGTCTCTCGTCTTTCTTCCACAGAAGCAGCTTTGGGTTTGAACCGCCTACTTCGCAGTTGTCAGTCCAACGCTTACCCGACCACTCCATCAGGGCTCCTGATATGTTTCACATGCTTCATTGCTAATGAAGAGAAGTAAAGCCCTGTTTTTAAAACTCACAAAAGTAAAATACATTGCTGAGAGGTCAACACTGAGACACTCAACCAGTGAGGATTGAGACAAACAAGGCGAGGTTAAGGGTGGCTTTATGGGGGTCGGGAAAGAGCTCCCGGGAGGGAAGGGAGAGCGGAGAGAGGGACAGGAGCATCTTGAGCTCCTGGGCGTTCCGAGACCTTATGAGTTGGGTCAGGTAAATCACAGCTTGTCAGGGAGGTGGTGGGAGATATATAGGGAGGGTTTTCGCTTGCAGCTGCAGGACCTTGAGTCAGGATGCGATCCGTGGGAAGTGCCTTTGTTGTTTGCCACCCTACTCCCTGGAGCGCCAGGACAGGGGCTGCACAACCTTGGTCTGGAGAGAGAAGCTCCTTGGAAGGCTGGGGCAGAAGATGCAGACTTCAATAGGTCATTTATCTTTTCTGAGAGGCTGGAAATGGGGGCCTTGAAATGGGGCTCCTCCTGAGGAGCTGGAGAGGATATGGGGGCTGCCTAGTCCGGACGCAGCCCAAACAATTACCACCCCATCTCTTCAATCACCTGCCAACCTCTGGATTCCACTGGCCAGGATTTGGGATTCGGTGGCAATTCCACTGGCAAAATCTGACCTCAGCCTCTTGATCCGCCATTATCAGAAGGGTCCAAGGAGACTCCCAGGGCTTGTGGAGCCGTCTCCCTCCCCCCAGACGGAAAGCACAGGGGCCACACCTGTACCTATCCCGGCGCCAGGCAGCCCCGGCCTGGCTTGACTGCCAGATGCTGACTGCTCGGCATGGAAGGGCATTCTGGAGCATATGCAAAAACGTTGCAGGCCTTGCGGCTGGCGATCTGTTGATGGCTTATGGAAACCTCCGGAGAGCCTCCGCCCCTCCTCAGCGACTCAGAAACCAGGTCCTGTTGGGAGTCGCATCCCCAGCCAGGACGGTGTTTGCATCTCAGAAAGCGGCAGGTGGAGGCGCTAAGCCTGGTCTTCCCACGAGATGGCGCCTCTCAATAACTGATGGGAAGAGGAATTCTTTCTTCCAAACCCTGAACCGGTGTGCCCCCAGCCTCTCGGATGATAGCACCCCCACCCACCCCCCAGTCATGTTTACTTCCAAGCCAGACATCTCCAAACACAGAAAAGTTAAAAAGTTAATTTTAGCTGAAAATACACCATCTGCGCGAGCAAAATCTCGCTCAGAGTTGTCACGTCAACACCGGAAGCAGGTTAATCACCAGCCCTGAGCGGCAGATGGTTTCCTTTTATGACCGCTGGGTCCCCCCAGCCAAGGCGTCCTCTCAGCTGCCTCCTCGCCCTGCTGGCAGCGCAGGGCCGTTTCCCAGGCGATGTGGGAGGGGTGCCTCACAGCAGAGACTGCCACCACTGCCACCCAGCCCAGTCACAGGTAGAGGCCACTCAGGCACCTGCAGGAAGCCGTCAGCACAGGCCTGGGCACCCTCTCATCTCACCGAGTTGGTCTTTGACCAAGAGGAAAACAGAGGTCAAGCCCTGGGCAACAGGCCACAGGGAGCTCTGGGCACTGCCACACAGGAAACCGATCAGGTCTCCCCCAGCCTAACCTCTCAGCCAACAGAACAGCCAAGCTAACCACTGGCCGGTCCACACTCAAAAGCATGGACGACCTTAGCAGTGACCAAAAAAAAAATCCCCAAAGCAAGTCAAGATGCCAGGTAGCCGCCAGCAAATGAATAAAAGCTTAAGGGACTGCAAACCCCCAGACCCCTGCCATCAGGTCACAACCAACTCCTAGAGAGCCTTCACGGTGGCCCAACAGAGGTCTGCCCAGGCTGTCAATCTTCATGGGCACAGAAGAGCTCCTCTTTCTCCCTCCGAATGGCTGGCTCCCCCTGGGTCCGTTTGCAGCCCAGTGCAGATCTGACAGTGCCACCAAGCCTCCTCTGAAGGGAGTATAGCAAACACATCTGTGTGGGGACAGGTGCAGCCAGAATGCTCCTTGGAAGCCAGGACGCCAAGCTTCATCGCACATGCTTCGGACCTGTTATCAGGAGGGACCAGCCCCTGGAGAAGGACAGCATGCTTGGTAGAGGGAGAGCCTCCAGGAGGGCGCTTGGCAAGAGGGCTGCAGCGATGGGCTCAAACCTAGCAGGGCCCATGAGGGAGGGGCAGGACAGGGCAGTGTTTCGTTCTGTTGCAGCAAATCGGGCCCTCTTAGCCTGCTGACACAGTAGACGAAATTAATAATACTGCCTTGCAGAAAAACATTTTGACAAAATACAACAGCCTTAAAATGTTATATACTTTTGTTTAAAAAATCATTTTTACCCCTTCCCCCAGAAGAATTTATTTCAATGGACGGCATTGAATCTGCAGCTCTGGGAGAGGGATATATCTGATCGGAGCACACGGGAGCAGATGAAGGGGGAGGAGGAGAGAGTGGAGCACATTCTGGCCCACCAGGCCTTGAAGATGATGATTCCAATTAGAG
>NW_022106189.1:5311790-5313271 GCF_000313985.2 Echinops telfairi | reverse complement strand
CAGAAAAGTGGGTGAAGGGAGATGTCGGACAGGGCAAGATATGACAAAATAATAATTTATAAATGATCAAGGACTCATGAGGGAGGGGGAAGCGGGGAGGGAGGGGAAAAAAAGAGGACCTGATACCGGGGGCTTAAGTGGAGAACAAATGTTTTGAGAATGATGAGGGCAATGAATGTACAAAAAAATGTGCTTTACACAATTGATGTATGTATGGACTGTGATAAGAGTCGTATGAGCCCCTAATAAAACGATTAAAAATTCATTTTTAAATTGTGATAAGACTATACATAACAAACATTTACATGTATGATTCAGTGTGCTGCACATATTTTAATCCACCGATTTCATTTTGACATAACCCAAAAGATGAACAGGAATGTTCACTGCCACCTTGTAATAGCAGAGGCGTCAACAGGAAACGGCCCCAGGCACGTGGCTGAAGTACAAGGAACATCACACAGCCATCCCCAGGGCTTACAGCAGGGTGACACTGTGAAACCGTGGGAACGTTTCCAGGGAGTAAACCAACTTTGCTAAGAGTGGTTTGCTCAGAGATGGGATATGTATTGGCCTTTCCTACATTTTCAGCAATAAACATTATAGATAAGAGGACTAATTTTCAAAGGCCATTCAGAGCAGAGTTGGGCACGTATTAGGGGGACACACCTCGCGGTCTAGCCTTGGTATGGGGCAGCCTATGCCGGAGCAGGTGTGCCGTGGATACAGCCAGCAGACTGGGTGGTTTGGTGAACTCTTCCTCCCACAAGAGGGAAAGAAGAGAACCAGGGTTGGAGGGATGCACCAGACATTGGCAGTGGTAGTAGCCTCTGAGGAGGGGACTGGCTCGGTGTTGGAAGGAGACAAGGAGGTTGGACCCTCTGCGACCTCTAAAGTTTTGTACCTAGTGGTTACACATGGGGCTGCAAACCGAAAAGTCGGCAGTTCAAAACTACCAGCTGCTCCTCAGGAGGAAGACGAGGCTTTCTGCTCCTGTAGAGTTTCTGTCTCAGAAACGCACGGGGCATCCTACCCAGTGCTATAGGGCAGCTGTAAGAGTTGGACTCGATGCGATGGCACTGAGTTTTGAGTGATGGTGCTGGCCCTCAGTAGAAGCTCCTCCCTGTCCACCCCCCCTCCCCTCTTCCCCCAGAGGCCTGGGCTTCTATAGTCAGGAAGAGGGCCTTGGACCCCACTGGGGCCTGCAGCAGGCTGTGGAGGCTAAAAGGTCTGGGCAGTGCTTACCCAGGGAGGCCAAGGGCAGCATGAAAAGACAGTTCTGACACACTTGGGGAGAAGCCTGAGTAACCCACCGGGTCCCTTCCTTGTCTTGGTTTACATGCGACATCGGAACATTACTGATGCCTTTCATCCCCACAGACGTGGGAGCACAGCTGTCTGTGAGGAGGTAGAGAGGGCTTCCCCAAGCAAAGTGGAGGCACCACCAGGAGACTTGGAGGAAGAAACCTTTCTTCCCCCCC
>NW_022106189.1:5306440-5311563 GCF_000313985.2 Echinops telfairi | reverse complement strand
TTAGGGTTAGGTTTAGGCCTAGGGTTAGGTTTAGGGTTAAGGTAAGGGTTAGAGTTAGAGTGAGGCCTCTAAGAAACCTTTCTTAGACTTCAGGAAGAACATGACTTCATACGGAACAGATTTAATTTGCATGGTATAATTCAAGAAGTACCCTGGCTTCTCATGGTGGGCGGGATTCCCCCAGGGCAGGCATGGGAGAACAGGTGAGCACACCTGCCCCTCATCAAGCCCCCTGCCTCTGCCCACCCCCAGCCCACTCAGAAGTCCCCAGATGAGGGAAGGGGTGACCAGGGAGGTAAGCATGAGGGCAGCATGGGCTGTCCCTGCCCTGAGCGCCTGGACCCCGCAGGGAACCAGTCGTGCCACAGGTGCCGGGCAAGAGTCATCGTGTGAGGGAGGCTCTGCTGCCCATGGTCCCATGGTCAGGGCTGCGGGCAAGCAGTGAGGCGCTCGCACACTCGGCTTCTCAGGAACACGGGCAGCACGCAGGGCGCTGCAGCTGGGGGACACTGCCGCTGGATGGGCTTCTCAGGGGGTCCTTCACAGCATTCCCTGCAGCACTCCCAGGGGCCCCTCTCGTGGGCAGCAGCGACCTAGTCCCCGTATTTAATCTCTGCCCGCAGCTCCTTGTTGACGTAGTTCACCAGCATGGCCAGAAGCTGCTGCTGCAGGACCTCGCTGCCCATGACCAGCGTGACCAGTTGCACGGCGTCCGTCCACTCCAGGTGCCTGACGATGGCTGTGGCTTTGTCGACGAGCTTCTGCTGCTCGGAGCGAGGCAGCTCCATCAGGATCTGAGGGACCGGCTTGAACTGCCCACTCGTCATCCAGGCGCCCAGCAGGCCCCCGACGGCCCCGCCTGGGAAACAGCGGAGTCTGCGTTAGCCGGGCCTCACACATGCACCACGGCCTTATGGCCTTACGTTCTCACTGACATCGTCACCAGCTTGACCACTGGGTCAGGCAGGCTCTGCTTGGGGCCTGCACAGCCAGGTGGCGCGGAGAGCCAGTGTCCAGCAGTTGCTCAGTTACTGGCATCCCAGCTCCATGCTGCACAGCACTAAGTGAAAACCCTCCCCACCAGAGCCGTGCCTGCGAAACTCCTCCTTGGGCTGAACAAGGCTCTCCTGCCCCCGTCTCTCTCTCATCCCAGGGCAGGGCTCAGAAGCAAATGCAAGCTAGAGAATCATTTCAGGGGCCAGCTGGGCCCTGCCTTTGGTGCCCAACACACCCTGTCCCCAAGCTGTGGAAATTCCTAGCACACTCGTGGTTAAAGGACCTAGGGGACAGGTGAGAGCCTCGTCCGGGGAGTCCAGGTGGCACAGTGGGTTAAACGCCAGGCTGCTCTCAGAAAGATGAGGTGCCTGCTTCTGCAATTCCACTCTGCCCTAAAAAGCCAGGGACCAAACACACTGCCACGGAGTGCATTCGGACCCATAGTGACCCTGCAGGACGGGGACACTGCCCCAGGGGTTCCGAGGCTGGAACTCTTTACGGGAGCTGTAAGCCTCATCTTTCTCCTTCTGAGCAGCTGGTAGTTTTGAGTTTGCTGACCTTGCGGTTAGGAGCCCACGGTGTAACTGCTCCGCCACCTGGCTCCCTAGAAGTCAAAGTCCACCTGACGGCACTGGGTTTACTTGCTGTTGGCTTTGGAGGGCTCCTTTTGAAGCAAAGCTTCTCATGCAACCCCACCAAAGTTGTACGACAATAAATCACATATTTGACTCATTCCACTCGCTCTCTTCCCGGTACTCACAGGAACACACAAAGGTTACTTTTCATTTCCATGTGCTACGGAGGTTGTGGTCTCCTTCTTGGGACTCAAGGGCTGTGTGTCCACACAAAGCCACCGGAGCCGAGGAGGGGGGACCTCTGGGCCAGTGGGTGGCTGGCAGGAGAGGGACCTGGCTGAGCTGGTCTTTCTATAGGGACCGCAGTTACTTCATGCCCCTGTCGCTGCCACTCCAGATAGCTGAAAACCTCAAGTTATAGCTTTACCAAAATCTCATGGTTTTAAAATATTGGTCGTTGGATAAGGGGTAGGGAACCTTTTCCGGCCAAGGGTCATTTAGATATGTATAGCATCATTTGTAGGCCATACAAAATTATCCACTTAAAATTAGCCTGCTATGCTAGGTCAAATATTTCATTAACTCACCCCTGATGTGATGGCTGGGGAGCCGAGGTGGCAGAGTGGTTACTCAGTGGGCTGCTAAATGCAAGGTCAGCAGTTTGAAACCACCAAACACTCCTAGGGAGAAAGAGGAGGCTTTCTACTCCCATAAAGAGTTATCGTCTCGGGAACTGACCGGGGCAGGTCTACCCTGTCCTTTGAGATCGCTGTGAATCAGAATCGACTTGAAGGCTGTGAGTGTGGCTTTGGGAGTGTGATGGCTGGGACTGCTTCTCTTCAGTGAGGTGTGTGATGTTAGCTGATGCTGATGATTTCTCGGCCCTTCTCTGGCCCAGGGGGCTCATTCCCCAGCCCTGAATTAGACATTGATGAAATGCAACCTGGCTAAACTTCCTGCACTACCAGCAGAGCTCCAGGGTGACATCACCAGTGATGTCATTTGGATGCCTGTACCCCAGAAACGATTCTAGAGGACACTTCATCCCCCACCACTCTTCTCAGACTGCTGCCAGCTGCTGCGGGTCAGCCCTACCCCAGTCCTGTGTCATCCCCAGACCCTTGTGGTCCACAGGGCTGTCCCCAGCAAATTCCCAGCCATCGCTGGGCAGGTCTTTCCTCCTAGTCCACCTTGGTCTGGGAGCTCCACTGAAACTTGTTCTGCATCAAAGCTCCTGGCAAGCCAGCACTGGCCTGGCCAACAGGCAGGGCTGCGCAGCAGGGTCCCCTGAGGGAAGCTGACCCACCACTGCTCCTGCAACCCCAGGCCCCAAGCGAGGGGCACTGATGGAGTATGTGCTTCCTCAAAGAGACCCAGGAAAACCCTAGCGCTGCCGAGAGGCCTTGGGAGAGGTGAGGATTAAGTGCAACCTGGTGTCTTGCACTGAACCCCAGCACTAGAAAAAGCCGTCAACGCAGACACTGGTGAGGTCTACGTGGAGCCTGGGGTTCAGAGGGCACCGCGAGTTCAGGGCTGGAATCCTAGCTTGGACCACGGGTCAGGCAGCCTCAGTGTGACCATGAGGGGAACTGAAATTGGATGAGGCAGACAGAGGAATTTTCTCTGTTATCTTGGCAACTTCTCTCTTCATCTAATATTCTTTTAAAAAGCAAATCGCAGTCTGGCAGAGAGCCTATCAGCAGGCTGGGCTCAGACATCACTTGGGGGCCTGTTGGGGCCACAGCACACCAGCTCTGAGCTGGAGACCAGTGCCACCCCACCCCACCCCACCCACACACCCACACACAACACAACAGTAGTGCAGTACCTTCAGCCGCCCGGTCACTCTCATCTGCACTTAACCTTTATGAGAACATCAAGATTTGATTTAGACCAGCTCCTAATGCAGAAAGTTGCCAGGAATATCGACCCTCAAATTATCAGCTCTGTGAAGAAGGGAAAATCCTTTTGTATTCTGGGCAGGCTGATGATCTCCCTCATGTGACCAGGGGCTAAAAGTGGCCCAGCCCCTGGGTCCCATGTGCCGGCATCCAGTTCTCTGCAGCATTTGCTCCATCAGAATAAAGTATGTGCTCCCAAAATAGCACCTGATAAAATTATCTCAGCAAGTCCTTCCAGGACAGCCGGTGGGATTGGGACATGGGTGGACTGTCCTTGGGGAAGAAAGCAGGCTCCTGGGGGCAGGCGGTGAGTCGGGCACCCCAACTCATGATGAGGAGAGGGAAGGTCTGCACCCTCCCCACCCCGCGCTGCTTTCCTTCCCCGGGGTTCCTCCGCTGATGGACACCCACCGGCCCATGGCCAGGCCAGTGATCAAGACACAGAGGCCAGCCTGGGGCCCTCTCCTGTCTGTACTGACAGGGGGGCTGCTGACCAGGGAGAAAGGATTCCAGCAGATGGTGAGCTCGCAGAGGGTGGGATCCAGACCCTGCACCGCCTGTCCAGCATGCAGCAGGCATTCAGGAAACATCTGGCCAGCCCCGTGGCAGGTTGGGCCCTTGGCAGGCACCAAGCCACACCGAGAACCTGGAAACAGCCCTGTGGCTGGAACCAGGTGCCCCATGGGAGGCTTTATCTGCTGCTACTGCAGTCTGAGTGGCTGTGAGCCAGCTCTCAGGCTCTATCCCAGCGTTGGACCAGACAGCTCCTCCACGCTGCCTGGGGCACAGTTCTCCCTGCTCCTGACCCGGAGGCTGCAATGGGCCCTCACCCCAAGGAATGGTGCCTTTCTGACAAGCGAGCCATTTCCTCTGAAAAGCTGACCCCAACTATTACTCACGGCTTGAGTGAGCCCAGGGGACAGGGATCACTCCTGGGAGGCAGGGGGCTGCTTCCCTGCACTGGACATCTTACTCTCAGAAAGGCGCTCCCCCTCCCATGGAGCTGGCAGTGGGGGTGCCCATTCAGTATTTTAGCCAGCAGGCACAGTAAGGGCTCAGCAAGCTACCCCCCCAGTGCCCATGTAAGTGGCATCTCAAGTGGCAGGGTCATGAAGGGGGGTGGGGGGGCTGCAGGGTACCCTGATACCTTCCCAGTCCTGGACACATCCCCCAGGCGGGGACAGGGCCAGTGACCCAGAGAATTTAGGGACTGAATGATATCGTCCCATTTCCCAGCAGGCCCTGCAACTCTGGGCCATCACACAAGCCTTTTCCACAGGATGAGTGATGGACACAAAGATAAAGTCGCAGAGGCCACCATAACTGGCCTGGCTCTGGGCACAGTGACTGTGGCCTGTCTACAATGCCCACGAGGACGGCAGTCTCCACAGGCCCCTTACCAACAGCTATTCCCGGCGGGCCGCCCACCAAACCGCCAACGAAGGCCACAGCCCCGGTGACCAGGGCGCCCTTTCCGGAGTGCTTGACGGCTGCCTTCATCTTCCTCTCCTCAGAGACGGAGCAGAGAAGCTGCATGATGTCTTCCACAAGGACAGGCATCCTGCGGGCCCTGAGGGAGGGACGGGGGTTCAGAGAGAGCTCTAGTGGGAGGAACCCCCATTTCCTGCAGAGAGCAACAGCCCCCCCCCCC
>NW_022106189.1:5302682-5305506 GCF_000313985.2 Echinops telfairi | reverse complement strand
GGGGATGGGGGGTGGCGGGGAGGGCTTCCCTTTCTCAGGAGCAGTTCTTCTTCCCTCAACACTGAAACCTTCCTGACTGAGGACAGTTGGGACAATCCTGATTGCTCAGTATCTTTTGCTTCTACGAGCTTTTCTCTTTCCTTCGTAACTTTCTATTGCCATCTGGGTGAAGGCTTACAGAGCCGAGCTTCCGTTTCACCGTCAACAATCCAAACCCATTTTGAATCATCTCTTCGGTGACGGTCACTGATCCCACATGCCCCGTGTCCCCACTCCTCTTCCTTACTCAACCTGCTGAACTCTGTCCTTGGGCAAATGCTGACCTGTAGGTCTCAGATGGCTGTTGATTCTAAGGCGTCTGTACCTCCCGAGGGCTTTCTCCCGAGAGACCTGCCTGCTATTTGACTGACAGGCGTAATCTGACTGGCCCACCAGTGGTACTCCTGGAAGATTCGCATACAACTAGTTTCATTTCCAATAGACATTTAGGCAGCCAAAGGAGATTGTTTGATGGTAAAACCCTTCAAAAAGTTAAAAATCTCTTATCAAATAATCAACATCTAGTTTCAAACTCCCGGCCATGGAGTTAATTCTGACTCCCAGCAACCCTACAGGACAGGGCAGAACCGCCGCTGTGGGTTTCTGAGTGTGACCTCTTGTGGGAGTAGGAAGTCTCCTCTTTTACCCTCAAAAGTGGCAGGTGGTTTCAAACTGCTGACCTTGTGTTTAACAGCCCCAATGTGTCACCACTGCGGCACCAGGGTGCTGACCATCTAGTATGACTCTGGTTTATGCCCAGCTTTTCATTTGTCAATTCTGCTGGGACAAGGGCAGGGCAGGGGGCCCCACTGGAGGGAACAGGGAACATTCTGTCCCCGAGGGCATGAAAGCCATACTGCTGACACCCCATCCTCACACTGTGCCTGTCTGCCAAGCTCTCTTCTACTCCAGTGCCCTCTGCCCAGCGCCAGCCTCAGAGGGTTTCCCCACAGAATAACAGCCGCTCTTACAGTTTCTGCCTGCTAGAAAAGGCACGTGAGAGAGGCAGGAAATTATATATACACACGTTCCCCGCCATCCTCTCTCAGAAAACCCCAGCTTCCAACCCGCTATGGAATGACTTCAAATCAAAACCCACAGGGGCTAATGAGGCATCTTTGTGCAAATGCCACTTTCAAACCCTACTTAGCCCAGTCAGGCCAGTGACAGACAGGAGCCTGGGGCTCTGGAGGATCAGCAGGTGTCCCAGTCTGTGGGAGGAGGGGGAGGAAATGGCCCAGTGCCAGGGAGATTTCAATAGTTCCACACCACAGGTAGAGGTGGCCTTGTGGCTGCCTCAAGCCATGGGAAGGCTGGTTTCATTTCTTCAGAAGAATCATCCCAGCAGCTAGAGCATCAGTGGACACATCCCCTCCTGGCTCCAGAAGCCTCATCCCCTGAGCCAGCTGTCGCTAAAAAGCTCAGATTCCAATTCCTCTAGCAACAGTAGTGTTGCTTCTCCTCCCCACCCCACCTTGCAAAACCGGTGAAGAAGGAGCTGGCCAGAGGGGCACTCGGACACCCACAGACCTCAGCAGGTTGGGAGTGTGGCCTCTACATCTCACACCAACTCCCAAATCAAGTTTGTCTGCAACAGGCCTGAGTCATGCACCTCCACCACTTTGAGACCAGAAGAGCTAGATGGTGCCCGGCTACCCCTACCCACTGATCAGACAAGGACCACATTAGCAAGTCCTGGAGAGAGTGGGTGAAAAAAGTGTAACAAAAGTCAAAATTAAATAAAAGTTTTAAAAACTCAAAATCAAAAAGAAAAAAAAAAAACTAGGCTTACTGGTGGAATAGAGATGATTAGGACCCTTAATTCACTCTTTAGGGTTGGAAATGAATTCACCCACTAGGCTCATTCTCAACCAAACAAGCAGGTCCATTTGAGGAACAGTGCCACCAGGGAGGTCCCAACACCTCAGGGCAGCCATGTGAGATCAGACAGCACTTTACCAGGGACCCCTGATCAGAGGGTTAGGTGAGGAGGTGCCAAGTGGGGAGACACAAGGAGGAGTGCTATCACACGGAGGGGATGGAAATGACATTGAAATGCTCTGAATTGTTGGAACGAAAACTTCCTCCGTAAACCTTCACCCAACTCACAACGAAAAGGTTATAAAGTCGAAGGTAAAACAAGAGGAGGCATCAGAGGAGGAGAATGTCAGCCGGAAGCACGGGTTTCGTGTAAGCACCCAGGCTGCTGTGCTGGTCACAGTGGGTTCTGGGGACAACGGAGGGCTTCCTGAGAGCACCAGGGAGTGATGTGTGGGGGAGAAGCTGGCTTCGCAACTATCACAGATCGCCCCGCACCCCGTTTTTTAAAATGCTGTAAGGGGACGTCTCTTAGGAGTCAGAAGCAAGCCCTGGTTTCCGCGGTGACTAAAGGGCTCCATTAGGTCACTGGTTCGAACCCACCAACAGGTCCAATGCAGAAAGAAGTAACCAAGGACGATTACGGAACTGGTGGGGCAGTTCCAATCTGTCCTAAAAGGGTCCTGGGAGTGGGGATCGGCTGGACAGCAGTGGCTTCTGCGTCCCTGCGGGCATTTACACAACGGAGCCGAGCACCGGCCCCCCTCTGATTGATTGATTCACCGGTTGATTTGAACAGCGGGCACCAGGCCCATCACGCGGGACCTGGGGTCACCACGGCAGGGTTCAGTTCCAACTCTCGGTTCTCCGCGCCGGGCCTTCTTCCCGCGGCAGATGTGACCGGAGCCAGAGCCCGAGCGCGGTCAGACCCGCGGGACCCAGGTCACAACGGCCCAGCGCCTCGCCC